>NC_090451.1:686260061-686560061 GCF_031143425.1 Pleurodeles waltl | reverse complement strand
CACCGACGCCGCATCCGGCGCCACAGGTAACTTCGGCGCCGACTGAAGAGCAGATGAAACGGATGGACCCACCGGAGTCACAGGCCGAAATCTCGACGTCGACGGGATGGAAATCCCTGGGGCCAATCCCTCCGAAGCCATCGGAGCGGCCACCGGCGCCGACACTGGCGCCGAGCCCACGTTCCCAAACGGGAGAAAGGGCATAAAGGGTGCCGGCCGAAGAGGCGCAGGATCACCCAAAGAAAAGGCCAAAGGCCCAGCCGGAGCACCCCCTGGAGCCATCTGTTGGAAGATGGCATACATCGCATTCAAGAATGCGGAACTATCGGCTCCAGGGGTGGGAAAAGCCGGATACTGGGGTGCCTGACTCGGAGGCGACCCCGACGCCGGCCTCGGCGTCTGCGCCGGAGAAAACACCTGAGGCTCCAATACCTCAATCACCGACGCCTGTCCAGGCGAAGTTGGAGACGTCGGAGAGAGCAACGGCGTCGAAGGATGCGGCGTCACCGTGGGGCTGACCTCCCATGTCCTCCGGCGCCGATCCGGAGACCTGGAACGAGCCTCCCTTGAATGACGCCGAGATTCTCTACGGCGCCGGGAGTCTCGATGACGCCGATGTCTTGGAGAAGACTTTTTCTTGTGATGCTTCTCCTTTGACTTGGCCATAAACAGCTTCGCCTCGCGTTCTTTAATGGCCTTCGGATTCATGTGCTGACACGAATCACAAGTCGAGACGTCGTGGTCGGAGCTCAAACACCAAAGGCAATCGGAATGAGGATCCGTCACCGACATCTTGCCTCCACACTCACGACAAGGCTTAAATCCAGACTTTCTCTGCGACATTATTTCCACAGAGAAAGAGTACGCAGAAAGATATACACTGTAACCGCAAGAGTAACAGTTGCTCCCTCGAAGATAACCGTTTCGAATGCACGGAAAAAAGGGAACTGACGTCCGCACGTCGTCGAGGACCTCTTATTGCCTGTATGACGTCAGACGGCGTCGCGTGCGAGACAGTGACGTCCTCGTCGACGTGCAGAGACTAGTAAGAAGATTTCCGTAGAATGCTGGCGCCATGGGAGTATTCATGAGGTGAGGAATCCACAGGTAGTTGTATCCATCAGAAAGAGGATGAGGACGGAGGGGAGATGAACACGTCTCCCCCAAAGGTAAGTTTTTTTTTTTTTTAATGTTTAACTTTTTTTTATTTCCTCTCCTCTCCTGCCCCCCCCCCCCCCCCCCTCCCAAATGAGTGGCAGCCGCCACTGTGTTGTTGTAGAAAAAAAGGGAAATACAGGACACTCTGGTGATCTAGTTATACGTTCTTAGCCGCTCTGACAGCATGAAACCTGGACCCAAAGTACAGTGGCACTCCACATGGGAGTATGCGGGACACTGGCCAAATATCCTTTCAAATGGAGGATATATATTTATTTAAAATCAACAAAAGGCAGTGTTAGAAAGTGCATATTTCACAGGGAACTGTAAAATCTGAAAACATGTCATAGCTGCGATGCAATACACGTTTCATCATCATAACAGCTGCCCCAAAATCACCTTCGGGATCTTTATCATTGAGAAGACTATTACCACTATGCGGCATGGAAGACAAACGTACATGGCAAGGCAAGGTTTTCCGAATTATGCAGCAGAAATGCAAATTATGTAGCACATTCTCAGGCAGTGTTATTTTCATGCTTTTGAGATACAAAAGTTTCTGGTGAAATCTTCAGATTTTGTAAATCATGTGGCAAATTATACAGAAAATGCTTCAGTCACGGAATTTGCTGAATCCACAGACCCTCACCATGGCGCATTATTTTATCAACCATGTATTGGAATGAGCTAGAGAAAAACTAAGCAATTTAGTTCACATCAGCCCTCACTGTAAGCTGCAATTTGAAGAAAACAGAGTTTTTAAGCTAACTACCTCACATAACTTGTAAAACTCAGCAGCAGCCATTGCATAACGCAAGAGGAGGGGTGGGGGATTTTGTGTGCAACGGAGACGAGGTGAAAATTAAGCAAATAAATAAAAAGAACTTATCTTGCCTCTGTCCCTGCCGCCCTCTGCTCCTCTTCTGAAGGTGTCCCAGAATTCACTGACGGGACACCATCACAGGCTCCCCAAAACCTAGCATGAAAGCAGCGCCAGGATTGGTCTGAGCAGCAGTGACTGACACTCAGACACAGCCCTGGGGTTTGTGCAATTTCTCCAGCCCAGCTGTTAAACACAGCCGGGATGGAGAAACCTAAGTGGCATGTGTGTTTGGCCGCCCTCAGACTGCCGGCCAAACACACATGCGCACTTCGGTGCAATCTACACTCCTCGTGTCTCCCCGCTCTGCCTTTGCTTGGCCCAGGCCTGCCCTTCACTCCACTGCTGGCTGTACCAGAAGAACGAGTTACTTACCTTCGGTAACGACTTTTCTGGTGGATACATTAGCTACCTGTGGATTCCTCACCTAATGAATACTCCCATGGCGCCAGCATTCGACGGAAATCTTCTTCCTAGTCTCTGCACGTCGACGAGGACGTCACTCTAGCCCACGCGACGCCGTCTGACGTCATACAGGCAATAAGAGGTCCTCGCCGACGTCAGTACCAACAGTTTTTACGTGCATGAGAACAACAACCCAATGCAATGAAAGAGCAAGGCAACATCCCATAACATTGTAAAATACACAACATTGCAATAAAATGGCTGTAGATTTAATATAACTCTTTTTATTTTATTTTTTAAACCAACAAATATATGCAAATCATGCATATACACAAAGATATATATATATACATATAAATATATACAAGTATCCATATATACAATCTTGAAGACCAAGAGGAGCGCACTCAAGGATTACTTGGTAAGACCAGATAGGCAACGGGGAGGCGGGTGGGACCGTGAGGAATCCACAGGTAGCTAATGTATTCACCAGAAAAGTCGTTACCGAAGGTAAGTAACTCGTTCTTCTGATGGATACAACTACCTGTGGATTCCTCACCTAATGAATAGAGTCCCAAAGCAGTACCACTCCCGGTGGTGGGTGCCGAAATGGTCAAACCAAGAAATCCTGCAGCACTGACCGTGCAAAATGGCCGTCCCTTCTGACCTCAGAGTCCAAACAGTAATGTTTCGCAAAAGTGTGAAGGGACGACCAAGTTGCGGCCTTGCAGATGTCGACCACAGGAACACCTCTGGCCAAGGCCGAAGTGGCCGACTTAGCTCTGGTGGAATGAGCTCTAATGCCATCAGGAGGATCCTTCTTTGCCAAAGAGTAACAGATTTTAATGCAAACCACAACCCACCTGGAGAGTGTTCTCTTGTGGACTGCCTTTCCTCTCCTCTTGCCCACGTATCCGATGAACCGCTGATCCTCCAGCCTGAAATCCTTTGTTCAATCAATGAAGAAGCTCAACGCCCTCTTTGGGTCCAAGCGATGTAGTCTCTCTTCCTCCTTTGAAGGATGAGGCGGAGGATAGAACGTGGACAAAGTAATTGTCTGGGCCAAATGGAAGGGTGAAACAACCTTCGGGAGGAAATCAGCCTTGGTCCTCAACACCACCTTATCCCCATAAAAAGTTGTATAAGGGGGTTTTACCGATAAGGCCTGCAACTCACTCACTCTCCTTGCAGATGTTATAGCCACCAGGAAGACTGTTTTAATAACCAAATACCTTAAGGGGCAAGAATGCATAGGCTCAAAAGGGGACCCCATAAGGAAAGTGAGGACCAAGGACAAATCCCATTGAGGCATAACGAATGGTTTTGGAGGATATTTATTTAGAAGACCGTTCAAGAATCTGAGAACAATAGGGGATTTAAATAACGATGGTTGATCTGGAAGACAAATGAAGGCTGACAAAGCCGACAAATAACCCTTAATGGTAGCCACTGCACAACCCTTCTGCGCTAGAGACAGAGCAAAAGACAAGACGTCCGACAGATGAGCATGTAAGGGATCAATCTGTCTCTCCCCACACCACATAACAAATTTAGACCACCTATTAGCGTAGATAGATTTAGTGGAGTGTCGCCTGGCCGCTAATATAACATCCACTACATCAGGCGGGAGAGAGAAGGAACTCAGGTTGCCCCGTTCAATCTCCAGGCATGTAGGTGTAGACTCTGGAGGTTGGGGTGTAAAACCTGCCCCTGCGAGAGGAGGTCTGCCCTGAGAGGGAGACGGAGCGGAGGGCACAGTGAGAGTTGGAGAAGGTCGGAGTACCACACCCTCCTTGGCCAATCCGGAGCTATTAAGATGACTTGGGCCCGGTCTTGGCGAATCTTCCTCAACACTCGAGGAATCAAGGGTATGGGGGAAACGCGTAAAGCAACTGGTCGCACCAGGTTATCAGAAACGCGTCCCCCAATGCTCCCTGCACCGGATACTGGAGGCTGCAGAATAACGGACAATGCGCGTTCTCCTGAATGGCAAACAGATCTAACCGAGGAAACCCCCACATCTGGAAGATTAAACGGACTTGATCTGGATGGAGACGCCACTCGTGGTCGGCCGAGAATTGGCGACTGAGACTGTCCGCACGTACATTCAAGACCCCGGCCAAATGATTTGCTACCAAGCTAATCTGATGGTCCTTTGCCCAGGACCATAGTCGAAGAGCTTCTCTGCAGAGAAGGTACGACCCTACTCCTCCCTGTTTGTTTATGTACCACATCGTGGTAGTATTGTCTGTCAGGACCTGTACCGACTGACCACGAAGGGATGGGAGGAAGGCCTTGAGAGCCAGACGTACAGCCCGTAACTCTAACAGATTGATATGAAACATCTGTTCCTCTGGAGACCAAAGTCCTTTGATCTCCAGATCCCCCAGATGAGCTCCCCACCCTAGAGTGGAAGCATCCGTTATGACCGTGGCCACTGGTGGCAACTGCGCGAACGGCTTTCCTTGTGAAAGATTGTTGCTCGCAATCCACCACTTCAAGTCCACAGCAGCATCTCTGGAGATCTTGACCGCACCTTCTAGATCTCTCTTGTGTTGAGACCACTGCCTTCGGAGGCACCACTGAAGAGCCCTCATGTGCCAGCGAGCATGCGTGACCAACAGTATGCAGGAGGCAAACAGACCGAGCAGACGAAGGACCTTGAGGACTGGAACTACCGCTCCATTTCGAAACATTGGAACCAATTCCTGAATATCTTGAACCCGCTGAGGCAGAGGAAAGGCTCGATTCAATGTTGTATCCAGTACTGCCCCTATGAACAGGAGGCGCTGAGAGGGCTCCAGGTGAGATTTGGGCACATTCACCGAAAAGCCCAGGTCGAACAACAACTGAGTTGTTGACTGCAGATGATACGACACAAGCTCCGGGGACTTGGCTTTGATCAACCAGTCGTCCAAGTAAGGGAATACTGCTATCCCCTTCCTTCTGAGCTCTGCCGCAACCACTGACATCACCTTTGTGAAGACTCGAGGTGCTGAAGTAAGACCAAACGGAAGGACCGCAAACTGATAGTGCTGCGACCCTACCACAAACCGGAGATACTTCCTGTGTGACTTGAGTATCGGAATATGAAAATAAGCATCCTGCAAGTCGACAGACACCATCCAATCTTCTTTGTTCAATGCCAAAAGCACCTGTGCTAGGGTCAGCATCTTGAACTTTTCCTGATTGAGGAACCAATTCAAGATCCTCTGATCCAGGATCGGTCTCAACCGACCATCTTTCTTGGGAATCAGGAAGTACCTTGAGTAACAACCTCGACCCCTTTCCTGCTCTGGAACCAACTCCACCGCGCCCTTTGAAAGGAGGACTTGAACCTCCTGTTCTAGCAACAGGAGGTGTTCTTCTGAGATGGGCGGGGCGAGAGGGGGGTGGAAACTCCCGAAAGGGAAGGGTGTAGCCTTTCTCCACAATACTGATAACCCAAGTGTCCGTTGTAATAGTCTCCCACTTGTGGAGAAAATGCCGTAATCTTCCCCCTACAGGAGAGGAGTGAGTGGGAAATGGTGAAAGCCTAAGGCTGCCTTCCGTGCTGCACCCCTCCAGAGGACGAGGAAGAGGCAGAGTGCTGTTGAGAGGCTCCTCTGGTGCGGGCCCTACCTCTCCCTCTAAATGACCTATAGGGGTGAGACGAGGCGGGTTGCTGGAACCTCCCCCGAAAGGAAGAGGAGGAAGAGCCAAGCCCAAATCCACGAAACCTCCTGAAAAACCTGGAAGAGGCAGAGGAAGAAGGAGCTTGCAGCCCTAACGATTTGGCTGTGGCCCTGCTCTCTTTAAATCGCTCCAAGGCCGAATCTGCCTTTGCTCCAAACAGTTTGTCCCCATCAAACGGGAGGTCTAATAGGGTCGACTGTACATCCGCAGAAAACCCTGAATTACGGAGCCAGGCCTGTCTCCTTGCCACCACAGCCGTGCCATCGCCCTAGCCACCGAGTCGGTCGTGTCCAGCCCAGACTGGATAATCTGGGTTGCGGCAGCCTGGGCGTCTGAGACAACATCCAAGAGTCCCTGGGGAAGCTCCGTAAAAGAAGATGAAATATCATCCATAAGAGCATGGATATATCTCCCCAGAATGCAAGTTGCGTTGGTGGCCTTCAACGCCAAACTGCAAGAAGAAAATATTTTCTTGGATTGCGCATCCAGTTTTTTGGAGTCCCTGTCTCCTGGTACCGTCGGGAAAGATCCAGGCGCTGATTTTGATGAACAGGAGGCTTGCACCACCAAGCTCTCCGGCGTAGGGTGTCTTGAAAGAAAACCAGGGTCAGATGGTGCAGCCCGATATCTTCTGGCCACAGCCCTATGAACTGCTGAGGAAGATACAGGCTTCTTCCACACCTCCAACACCGGATCAAGCAAAGCCTCATTAAACGGCAAGAGAGGCTCTGCTGCAGCAGAGGCCGGATGCAGCACCTCCGTCAATAAATTCTGCTTCGCCTCTGCCACCGGCAAAGGCAGGTCCAGAAAGTTAGCCGCCTTCCTCACCACCACGTGAAAGGTAGCAGCCTCCTCCGTATACTCCCCTAGAGATGAAAGGTCCCACTCAGGGGAAGTATCCAGCCCACTGGCCGTATCCAGACCATGCAGTCCATCACCAGAGTCCTCAACCTCTCCTTCCTCCAGGACTCGCTGGTACTCCTGCTCTTCCAAAAGACGGAGAGCACGCCTCCTTGAATGTAGTCTCTGCTCAATACGCGGAGTCGACATGGCCTCTGCCGAAGTCGAAGATCGGCGCCGATCTCCAGAAGCATCCGACGCCGATGAAGGAGCAGGACAAAGAGATCTTGGAGCCGATGGACCCACCGGAGTCACAGGACGAAATCCCGGCGTCGACGGGATGGAAACCTCCGGAGCCAATCCCTCTGAAGCCACCGGAGCGGCCACCGGCGCCGACACCGGCGCCAAGCCCACATTCCTAAAAGGGAGAAAGGGCATAAAGGGTGCCGGCCGAAGAGGCGCAGGATCACCCGATGAAAAGGCCAAAGGCCCGAAGGACCAGCCGGAGCACCTCCTGGAGCCATCTGCTGAAAGATGGTATACATCGCATTCAGAAATGCGGTACTATCGGCTCCAGGGGCTGGAAAAGCCGGATACTGAGGTGCCTGGATCGAAGGCGACCCCAACGCTGGCCTTGACGTCCGCGACGCCGGAGACATCACAAGAGGCTGCATTACCTCAACCACAGACGCTTGTCCAGGCGAAGTCGGTGACGCCGGAGAGGGCAACGGCGTCGATGGATGCGGCGTGACCGTGGGACTGACCTCCCAAGTCCTCCGACGCCGAGGCGAAGGCGACCTCGAACGAGTCTCCTTGCTGGAATGAGGCCGTGAATCTCTACGGCGCCGGGAGTCTCGATGACGCCAATGAGACCTTGGCGAGGAAGACTTTTTGTGATGTTTTTCCTTTCTCTTCGACTTCGCCAGGAATAGTTTAGCCTCACGTTCCTTGAGGGCCTTCGGATTCATGTGCTGACATGAATCGCAAGTCACGACGTTGTGGTCGGAGCTCAAACACCAGAGACAGTCGGAGTGAGGATCTGTAACGGACATCTTGCCCCCACACTCTCGACAGGGCTTGAAACCCGACTTTCTCTGAGACATTGTTACCGCAGAGAAGAACTACGCAGCAGAAAAGACACTGTAACCACTAAAGTAACAGTAGCTCCCTCGAAGATAACCGTTTCGAATGCATGGAAAAAAGGGAACTGACGGCAGCACGTCGGCGAGGACCTCTTATTGCCTGTATGACATCAGACGGCGTCGCGTGGGCTAGAGTGACGTCCTCGTCGACGTGCAGAGACTAGGAAGAAGATTTCCGTCGAATGCTGGCGCCATGGGAGTATTCATTAGGTGAGGAATCCACAGGTAGTTGTATCCATCAGAAGCAGAAAAATAAAACGATCAATCATTCGACGCTGCTTCGCCATAGCGAAGGAGCCACCGCTGGTAAAAATACATAAAGAGTTAAGGGGTCGACTGTGCACTATGGTCCTATATTGCCATGCAGGGTTCATGGTTGCGTTTAAAAAACACTCGGCCTCTGGTCCCCTGGGGCACGATGTCACTGGAATCTCTCACTGGCAATAATGAAGCATATTACACAGTTACCGGGTACACATCCAAACACACAAACACGTCACAAATACTAAGTTGTTTGTAAACGTAACCTGTACCCAAGATGTTAACGTACAACCAAATTTCAGACGTTGTTCACAGTGTTTGTATTTAATGTCTGCCTTACAGTTTCAGCTGCATCACCAGCCTAATGTGATAAAAAGAAAATCACAAATACAAGTGTGCTGGCACAGAGCGTCATCCTTTCCTCTGCTGAACTGTCCCACACATACTGCTTCCACGAACCACTGCCTCCAGCATGGGTCAGCCCACTCGAGCCATTGGCTTCCTTAACCTGGGAGTGATGGCATTTTGTCCAATCACATTTGCACTTCCATTTGAAGTTGTGCTTTTCAGTGCCAGGTCTCTCCTTCTATTCATTTCCATTTATGTATTTACTTTTATTTTCTATGCATATTCTTTCAAAAGAAAACTTCACACGTCAAACTGAAAAAGAAAAGTTATTCGATACACATGATGGTCAATAAATATTTTCCTTGGAAGTCAAGGTGCGGTCTAATGGCGACTGCCTTAAAGATATTGAATTATTAATATGGGAGATGGGCAATTGGAGAATTATTGATCGCCTTTAAAGCTCAAATCCACTCTACCAGCCCACGTGGGGCCGCAGCGAGCTATTACATATGTTATCTGCACAGGCTGCTTTCACTTGGGCAATCTACTCCAGGAGAAGGCATCCTGCCAGAATCTGGGACCATCTACAGCCACTGCAAGAGCAGCAGCTATGGAGCTAAGGTTTCAAGTCGGTTAAGTCCGACAGCTATGCTGAAAAATAAATGAGGCTAAATATTCAGAGAAAGGCCGAAAAAGAGGGAAAAAATCAGCTCTAACAGCTGCCTTGAATATTAGAATAGGAAGATTACATTTAGAAAATGCTCACGGTTATGTGCATTGATCAGTGCGGAAGCTCAGATGGTGGGAGGGGAAGATCACAGGCCACAGGTAATGAATGATGGAAGTAAAAAAAAAATACATCCGTCAAGCATACTAGAAATAAACAAAGTTACCACTAAACTGTAGCCATTTTGTTGATGACAATTATCACACAAACCTGTTCGTCAACATGTCACGAACACCAAACGCTGACTCTGTAGCAAAGCCTTGGAAACCAGCGAGTAAACTATGTGCCTTTCTCCTTCAGCCTAGAGTTCACTATTTAAGAATAAGGTGACTGCAGCAGCTATCAGAACACAAGACAGCGGCCGCTCACTCAGACATCAGTTGTTTAGTAAAGTCTGGAATGAATTATGTAAACAAGTGAGAAGGCTTTGTTTTATGTACTGAGGTGAGCTCTGCTACAATATGTGGGGAATATGTTTCTTGGATTGTGTACATTTTATTGTTTTGTGCTTTGTGACTATTTAATTAATTGCTATTTTATTAGGGTTTCATGAAAGTTTTTAACTTTATTTGTCTAACTTGAGCGATTGAAACTTGTTGATTTACTTACAATATAATTGTGTGTGTGTTTTAAATGTATCCAATATGATAAATAGGTTAAGGTTTTCACAGTAAAGTTCATTACTACTATGACGCTCACACAGATGAAAACTACATCAAATGTTGCCAATATATACAAAATGACAGTCGGCTAAAGAATATACAGCAGGCCTAAGAGAGTATCACAGGGCAAGCCTTCTACCCCAGGGCCTGTCAGAGGGAGTGACCAGCTCCAAAGCCGCTGGCTACCAGGTCATCTGTGCGATTCGACTTGTAACACACCTACCGACAGGCTTTAACAAGGTGCGATGCCAATCCACCCTTAGGCCCTGGGCTTTAACATATGCTTCTCAAGACGAATACGTCAGGCATACGGCATTTGTTGCAAAACAAAAAGCTCAATCCTCAAACGCGGCATTTTCTCCTCAGTGAACCAATCAGGCCTGTCGCCTTTCTCATTGGCTTGTCGCCATAAGCAACTCCGGCCTACCCTATGGCCAATGTATGATGTATAAGGTACTTCGCGTCCGCCTGGGCAGGGATGTGTGGGGAGCAGGGCCCGTGTTACACCTCCGCCACCCCTAGCAGGGCCGGTGCGCCTCGGCTGGAACAATCCCGGATGAAGAAGTGGACAGGACGATTTCGATAGGACAGTGGCGTAATAAAACTTGGGGAGGGGGGGGGGGTGCCTGCACAGTACATGGAGGAGCCCCCCCCCCCCCCCCCTCCTACTTTTGCTGATGGGATCCCCGCGAGCTCGGTTTCCCCCTCCCATCCCCACCTCGGGGGCTGCGGGGTCTTATGTTACGCCACCGTGATAGAAGGGAGCTGGGGGCAGGTTTATGGCTGTTGTAGGTTTGACTGGTTCTGTTTAAATTAAGAAGCTGGGACAAGACAAACAATGCTCTAATGGTAGCTGTTTCTTGCATCGCTATAAAGTCATTGTCTTTTTCACAAGCGAATGACTGTGCAACCTTTAAATACCCTTGTACTGCAATAAAATATATTTATTTATTTTTAAAGGGAAAAAAATCAATCTTCTTCAGGGGCAGGGTCGGCTTTAGCGCTGGTGGTGCCCCCCTGTGCAACAGTCTTTTTTTGCCCCCCCAACCCCTTGACCACCTCCTCGGATTCCGTTTACTATCACCGGACAAATGAGCCCCTCATCTCTCCATATTCCCCCTTTCACATACATTCATTTGTTTGTTTGTTTTAAAGCGCTTGTAAAGGTTGGCTTCACTAATCCGCTCAGCTGTCCACATAAAATATAGTTATGGTCTCTGCAGCAGGCATATTAACCCTCTATGCTATTTAATGGCGAGTCAAAACTGCGCTCTCTCTAGCAAGAACATTAATCATAAAAGGTATCTTGACATTTTAATTGCTTCCTAAAGGCTGGACGCACAATAAACTGTTCAGCAGGTGTTTTTAAATCGCAAGTTTCGTAAGTTATTGCTAAACACTGCGCCCCCCTGAGGTCAGCACCCGGTGCAGCTGCACCGCTCGCACCGTACTAAAACTGGCCCTGTTTAGGGGCAGAACACACCTTACGCACAGTCACAACTTTATAAAGGGGAAGCTCAGCTTGTTGCCGGAGCAAAGCCCCTCGCAATACCGCTTCTTAAAGCGCTTTTTTGTTGAATAATGCAGTTTAAAGACAGTTGCGATGTCAAGCCAGAGCTAAAGACGCAGGATGAGCAGAAGCGCATTAAACTCGGGCCCACTGGAATCACAGACTGTGCAGCGGCGGCGTTTTTCGCGTAATTCGGGATGTCCGCATGTGCCACATAATCCATCTGGCACAGAGTTCTGCAAAGTTGGTCCTGGAGATGCCAGATTTTTTACCATATCCACATTTAGAAAAAAGATGTTTCAGAAATCTACATTCTTCTAAATGTGGACATGCTAAAAATCTGGCATGGACCCAGCTCTCCAGGACCGACTTTGCAGAACCCTGATCTGGCATAACCAGCAGATGTAAATTTAAAAAAAAAAGTTCAAACTCACGTGTGGCCGCGCAGTGGAAGGACCTTTGCAAAGGTTGACTGGTCACATTTCTCTTCCTTATTGCTATCTTTCGGTGCTAAATTGCTAACAATGAGGTGCGACCAATGCCCTGCAGTACTAACGTGTCAATATGTCAAAACAATGAAACAGTACTATCAAAAAAGTTCCCATAATCCTACATAATTTGGAGTTTCTTTCCGCATAATTCACTTGACCCTGCCGCATAATGTATCCCTCTTCTGCCGCATAATTCCAGGGGCCCCGATTAAAGCACAGAAACTGTTAAACAAGAGTGGCTCTGCTGCGGACAGGAGAGCTGATCTCATGAAGGCCAAAATATCATGCAAGAATTAAATCTACTGGGTCAATTTTAGGCAAATGGATCAGAGAGTTGCGTTTCACTTGTGCACTGAACCTTGGCTCGTGTGTCACCGGTCAGGGTCACTTCCCAATTGCACCCTGGGCTAGACAAGCAGGCACGTCAAAAGTTTTTGCGGGGCCAGAGGCAAAAAACGAAAACGGAGCCCGACAAGAGGACAAAGATCTGGCTTAAACTTTGAAAAAAAAAAAGGTTCTGCAGGGAAGCAGAAAATGAGACAGGCCCAAGCCTCGTGCCCTGTAGTCGCGTTAGCTGCCTTGTCCTTCATGAATAGGATGGCTTTGTTTCGAAATCTATCATTAAATATTGCTGCACAAGTGTGGGAACTTGAAAAAACACAGGGCCTGAGGAATAATGACCCCTCTGTCGCCCCCACTTCTAAAGGGGCAAGACTTGGTGTATTCACTTGTCCCAGGGAGTCACCTTTCTTCATGTTTACAACACAGGTCTGAAAGGGTTGGTGGCGGGAAGGCCGTGCGTCACCAGAGAGGGGGCAGATATTTCCACTTCCCGGACGCCCCGTTTTAAGGGTGAGATGCTAAAGGCCCTGGGGACCCAGGATCAAACTGGTCTCTTCAGCCCCCCGCCTGCCACCTCATCCTCTCTTTATGGGACTTTTTTAAAAATGCCGTGGTTTTGTCCTGTGTGTGTGTTTTAGGCTTGTACTATTCTCTAAAAATTGTGATTGCTTCTAGGCACAGGCATCATGTAGCCAACAATGGCTGCTTGTCTGTGGCCACCTCGATGGGCCTGGAATGTGGTGGCATCGTCCGGGCCTCATAACCACATCCCGTAAACTGACCATGCGTAAGTAATGCAAAGAACAACGGACCTTCCGGGGTTCACAGACTGTCATGTGCACTCTGTCCCACACCGCCTGTCCGCGAGCCCCAAAGCTCCTCACGCTGCCTGTCCATGAGACCCAGGCTCCTCACACTGCCTGTCCATGAGACCCAAGCTCCTCACACTGCCTGTCCATCAGACCCAGGCTCCTCACACCGCCTGTCCGTGAGCCCTAAAGCTCCTCACGCTGCCTGTCCATGAGACCCATGCACCTCACACTGCCTGTCCATCAGACCCAGGCTCCTCACACCGCCTGTCCGTGAGCCCTAAAGCTCCTCACGCTGCCTGTCCGTCAGACCCGGGCTCCTCACGCTGCCTGTCCATGAGACCCATGCACCTCACACTGCCTATCCATGAGACCCAAGCTCCTCACACTGCCTGTCCATGAGACCCAGGCTCCTCACACTGCCTGTCCATGAGACCCAGGCTCCTCACACTGCCTGTCCATGAGACCCAGGCTCCTCACACTGCCTGTCTATGAGCCCCAAAGCTCCTCAGACTGCCCGTCCATGAGACCCAAGCACCTCACACTGCCACACTGCCTGTCCATGAGACCCAGGCTCCTCACACTGCCTGTCCATGAGACCCAAGCACCTCACACTGCCACACTGCCTGTTCATGAGCCCCAAAGCTCCTCAGACTGCCCGTCCATGAGACCCAAGCACCTCACACTGCCACACTGCCTGTCCATGAGACCCAGGCTCCTCACACTGCCTGTCCATGAGACCCAAGCACCTCACACTGCCTGTCCATGAGACCCAGGCTCCTCACACTGCCTGTCCGCGAGCCCCATAGCTCCTCACACTGCCTGTCCGCGAGCCCCAAAGCTCCTCACACTGCCCATCCATGAGACCCAAGCACCTCACACTGCCCGTCCATGAGCCCCAAAGCTCCTCATACTGCCTGTCCGTGAGCCCCAAAGCTACTCACACTGCCTGTCCATGAGACCCAAGCTCCTCACACTGCCACACTGCCTGTCCGTTAGACCTAAGCTCATCACACTGCCTGCCCATGAGCCCCAAAGCTCCTCACACTGTATGTCCATGAGACCCAAGCTCCTCACACTGTATGTCCATGAGACCCAAGCTCCTCACACTGCCTGTCCATGAGAACCAAGCACCTCACACTGCCACACTGCCTGTCCATCAGACCTAGGCTTCTCACACTCCCTGTCCATGAGACCCAAGCTCCTCACACTGCCTGTCCGTGAGACCCAAGCACCTCACACCGCCTGTCCATCAGACCTAGGCTCCCCACACTCCCTGTCCATGAGACCCAAGCACCTCACACAGCCACACTGCTTGTCCATCAGACCCAGGCTCCTCATACTGCCTGCCCACGAGCCCCAAAGCTCTTCACGCTGCCTGTCCACAAGCACCTCACACTGCCTGTCCATGAGACCCAAGCACCTCACACTGCCTGTCCATCAGACCCAGGCTCCTCACACCGCCTGCCCACGAGCCCCAAAGCTCTTCACGCTGCCTGTCCACAAGACCCAAGCTCCTCACGCTGCCACACTGCCTGTCCATGAGACCCAAAGCTCCTCACACTGCCTGTCCATGAGACCCAAAGCTCCTTACGCTGCCACACTACCTGTCCATGTGACCCAAAGCTCTTCACGCTGCCTGTCCACAAGACCCAATCTCCTCACACAGTATGTATGTGCATCCAAGACTCATTGCAAATCAGTGCATATTTGCTCTTCATGCTATATCTTCATGTGCACAGGAACCTCATGGATTACTCTGTGTCCAAGCGCCTCACGCTGTCTGTCCATGTGCCCCAGGCTCCTCACACTTTGTACTGTGTCCAAGCGCCTCACGCTGTCTGTCCATGTGCCCAGGCTCCTAACACTTTGCACGGTGTCCAAGCACCTCACGCTGTCTGTCCATGTCCCCAAGGCTCCTCACACTTTGCACTGTGTCCAAGCGCCTCACGCTGTCTGTCCATGTGCCCAGGCTCCTCACACTTTGCACTGTGTCCAAGCGCATCACGCTGTCTGTCCATGTGCCCCAGGCTCCTCACACTTTGCACGGTGTCCAAGCACCTCACGCTGTCTGTCCATGTGCCCAAGGCTCCTCACACTTAGCACTGTGCACCAAGCGCCTCATGCTGTCTGTCCATGTGCCCCAGGCTCCTCACACTTAGCACTGTGCACCAAGCGCCTCACGCTGTCTGTCTATGTGCACAGGCTCCTCACACTTAGCACTGTGCACCAAGCGCCTCACGCTGTTTGTTCATGTGCACAGGCTCCTCACACTTAGCACTGTGCACCAAGCGCCTCACGCTGTCTGTCCATGTGCACAAGCTCCTCACACTTAGCACTGTGCACCAAGCGCCTCACGCTGTCTGTCCATGTGCACCAGGCTCCTCACACTTAGCACTGTGCACCAAGCGCCTCACGCTGTTTGTTCATGTGCACAGGCTCCTCACACTTAGCACTGTGCACCAAGCGCCTCACGCTGTCTGTCCATGTGCACAAGCTCCTCACACTTAGCACTGTGCACCAAGCGCCTCACGCTGTCTGTCCATGTGCACAAGCTCCTCACACTTAGCACTGTGCACCAAGCGCCTCACGCTGTTTGTTCATGTGCACAGGCTACTCACACTTAGCACTGTGCACCATGCGCCTCACGCTGTCTGTCCATGTGCACACGCTCCTCACACTTAGCACGGTGTCCAAGCGCCTCACGCTGTCTGTCCATGTGCACAGGCTCCTCACACTTAGCACTGTCCACCAAGTGCCTCACTTTGTCTGTCCAGGTTCAGCAGGGACCTCACAATTTGCACTGTACACTCAACAAGCAAAACTGTATGTAAGTGCTAAATATTATTACACCCAATCATACGCATTGTATCATCTGTTGGAAAAAAACGCAGAACCAATCACTTATAATTCAAGCATGTGGCATGCGGGTTATCGGCACTTCTCAGCCCACAAAGCTATTTTACTGAGATTTGATAACAGAGCGCACATTGTAAACACAGCTCTGCTCAGCAGTAATATCAATGCTCCAGGCTATCTTACTTCCGGTTGTGACTTTGCAGCTGAATACACGTCAGTGCAGCCGGCAGACAACCTGATGAGCTACCTTACTGGAACTGCACCTGTGGCTTGCAGGCTTCTCAGGGGTCTCTTCAAGGGGTACAGTACCCCAGAGGCTACAGGTTACCCGGGCTCTCACAGCAGGTGCATCGACTCCCACGCTACTGTGGATACAAGGCTGCCTCTATATCAGGGTGACGACAGGTATTTTTTATCAGGCGCCACAACAACAGGGTACAAGGTTCCTCCTGAATGCGAGAAGCAGCGTAAAAAGGCCTTACTGCTAGGGCAGGTGGGAAGCACAAACAGCAAAATGCTACTCACACGACACGGAAAACTCAGAAACTCAAAACTTTTGAATGAAAAAACTGGGTCGAGCTGAGGTCCCTTCACTGTTCAGTGGTTTGGCTGGGCCAGGAGGGCAGAACAGAAGCCTCAGTGTGCGGCCCTGGTCCTAAGATCCCAAACCCGGCTACGGGCCCTGGAACTTTCCAGGTCCACCCACTCGACAAACAAACTGCTCACTTTTCCAGAGAAGCCGGAAACGTGTCGCTTCCTGCAGGCTACAGGGGCAGGGAAAACGCCCGTGGGCCTTCCACTTTCAGAGGATAACAGGGATTAGAGCATCCCAGGTCCTGACCGATGTACTGGGCTGGCGTTGTGTCAGTGTCAGCACCAGCTAGGTGTGCGCATGCGCGGAAGCGCCATAGGCCGTGGGACTGGGGGTGCGCATGCGTCTTACTCCTGGTGCTTCTGTGCCGGTAGTGCCCAGGGACAACTAAAGCCAGGGGCGACCAGATATCCCGGATTTCACCAGACAGTACCGGTTTTCAGGTGGCTATCCCGGCGTCCCGATGCTTTTCCTATTTTTTTTTTTTTCAGCAAATGTTTCGGTTTTTGGGACAAAGGTAAAGTTATTCTGCAAAGCAAAAATGAAACTGTGCTTTCCGTTCATGAGCCTCCCCTAAAGTGATCTAATTCATTATCCTGTATTTTTTCTGCCAGCACTGGAGGAGGCCATCTGTGTACTGACAGCAGAGGGAAGAGGGCTAAGCTACAGTGGGAGCAGGGGCTCTGGGTGCATGTTCTGCAACAGTTAATGCCATAATATAACCTTGTGCGCGCGCGCGCAAGCACACACACACACGCACACACACACACACACACACACGCACACACACCCACTTACTTTATTGCTATTTAGATGTCTGCCCTATCCTGGTTTTTGCTTCCCAGAATCTGGTTACCCCAACTAAAGCACTGAACGTGGAATTCTACTGTTGTAGCGCTGCGTGCACTATATGTATACTGCAGCTGTGGTGTTGTATTTGCAGGTGTTCAGTGTGTGATCTGCTGTACTGCTGAGGTTGCTTGCAGTACTTCAGTTATAATTGTTCAGGGACACACTGAGTAGCCAGGACTCGCTGTTAACTTTCCAAGAGTGAGTCCCACCTATGGTGTTGTCTTGACGTGGTGTAGTTGTACTTATGATCCAGCCCACTCAAATTATGGGATTCTGTTGCCGCAGCATTTTGGCATGGTTGTAGGTTAGCAGCATTTTCTCCATAATCAATCATCTGCTGCAAAACCTGTGGATTTGAACAAAAATACATTTTGTTTCCAGCTCAAAGGGTTCAAAAGTTACTAAAAACGCAGTGTCACACGTTGCCCCAGAGTGGAAGGCCCTTTGCAAAGGTTGACTGGTCGCCTTTCTGATGCTTCAGGCTGTAGTGGGTAATAAACTGTTACCAATGAGGTGCAACCAATACCCAGACATTGTAAAAATGACAAAATAATGAAGTAATACAATCATAAAATGTGCCGCATTACTTTGCATAACTTGTCATTTCTTGCCGACATTTTTACTCAACCCTGTTGCATAATTTGGCCCTAGCCGCCACATAATTCTAGTGACCCTGCTTATGGTGCAGCAGTTGTGGCATTTTAGTGTGCAGATGGGGTGCTGTATCTTGCGTTTTGTAACTGTGTTGCTGTATTACCTTGCTATTGCTGTACTGTATGTAGAGTTGTGTGGTAATTCTTTATGCATCATGTTTGTGTAATTGTAGCTGGTATATTGTCACTGCGGTAATACAGTTGCATTATTTTAGTTTTGGTATAATGTTGCATTGCTGTCGCTGTATACCCATAGTGTTGCACTGCAACAAATATACTGCTGTTGTGTTAGCTTTGAGGTTAGGCCTGAGATGTATTATGCTAATGTAGTAGGGGTGTTGTCAAAGCATTGCTTGTGTTGCCGTTGTACTCTTGTACTCACATTGTGTTGTTTTAGTCGCTATGTGTAGTGTTATAGTAGTCATGCTGCACTACTATCATCGCTGTTGTTTTTCTGCTGCCATTATTTATTTGTAGTCTTGTCGTGTTCGTGTAGTGGCGGTTGTTGCTTTACAATGTTGTAGTGCTTGGTGAGGTCAATGAGGTCCCGTAGGGTTGGCCTGGAGTAAGTTAAGTGTCCACAATAGGTGAATGACATCCCCTTCATGTACTCTAAGGCACCTATAGCAAGCACACAACAGTGGTACTTCGTTTCACGCACAGCAAGCACACAACAGTGGTACTTTGTTTCGCACAGCAAGCAAACAACAGTGGTACTTTGTTTCACGCACAGCAAGCACACAGCAGTGGTACTTTGTTTCACGCACAGCAAGCACACAGCAGTGGTACTTTGTTTCACGCACAGCAGTGGTACTTTGTTCCACCTGGCTATTGCATTGAGTTTAGATTGCTTCATCAAGCTTCACATACACACCTAAATAGTTGTTTCTGCTCAAAAGGCATTAAGACATCATTCATCTGTTCCAGTGTCAGTAACACGGTTCAGGTGCGTAACCATACCTTCTGCCAGACATCATGTGGAACCTGCAGGTCACATAGCTGACCTTCAGGGAAACAGCTCAGCATGTTAATGCTACACGTGTCTTTGTAAGAGGCAGCTTTTAGGTTGTAACCTCTGTAAGACAGCTCAGGGGCGACTACACCTGCTACAGCAATCTCGGTGTGCCCGGAGGCCACAGGCCAGCAAATAGCTGGATCGATTAATGCCCCTTGGACAGAGATCTATGGCTCATTGCAACGCGCCTTTTTTGTTTCCAGTCTCTGGGATACTATCTAGCTGACGTGATTTTTTTAGTTCAGATTTGTAGAGTACAGGTCCTGGTGGCCTTGTAGGTAATTCAGCTGGTCTTGAGTATGGTGCTAACCTGGGGGGGTGTTATTTGAGGTACATGTGGAGGGCGCATGAGGGTCTGGTGTGCGTTATGTGAGAGTATATGAACAGTTATAAGATGCATATAAGAAGATAAGGGTGATCTGTTGCAGGTTAAGTTGATGTGTGTTGAGAGTAATGTGCACGTTGTCTGATATATCATCTGAGGGTTATGTGATGGTCTCTTGGGGGCTATGTGAAGTTCTTTTGGGGGATATGCTGTTAGCTGTTGTGTGCTATGTGGTGGCCTGTTGCATCTATGGTTGGTCTGTTGAGTATGCAGTCACATGCTGTGGGGATGGGTTGGCCTGTTAGAGGTATCCAGTCGTTTGTTGGGTGTATAAAGTGGTCTGATGCAGGAATTGGCTGGTATGTGGTGGTCTACTAGTGGCAGTGATGGCCTGAGGGGTTTGGTTGGGCTATCTGATGCTTTGTTTGGGGTATAATATTACCTGGTGGGGGGTTTGTGGTAATCTGAATAAGTGGTAGTTTATTGAGGACATGTGGTCTACTTCGGGGGGAATGTAGTGGTCCTATAGATTCAGTGTGACACCATTTGAGGGCAGGCAGAGCCGTTTTAGGGCATGGGCAACGTGGGCACTGGCTGCCCCGGCCTTTCAAGGGGGCTCCTAATACAGCCAGCTCTGTTTTGCAAAGTCTTGCCCTAATGACCTCGAATATTTCTTACAGATTTTTTTTTGAATACTGTTTTCCTTTAATGTATTTTTAATGTGGGTGACATGAGTGAGTCTATTACATAAATTTTGCAGAGAAATGGTGTGTTTATGTTTCATGCAACGTCCATAAAAAGTTTCTTTTAAATCAAAACCGGAGGTGCCATATGACAAATGGAAGGTCGTCACAGAGATTATTTGCAGAATTATTAGTGAGCTGCTGCTGTGTTACAATATTTAAAACACAGAATTTGGATGAGTGTCCCTGTGCACTGTCAGTGACCTGGCCAAAGAGGACACAAAACAGCTGAAACTGGATCATAAATTCAAAGCTGTTTTCAACAGAGGCTCACAAAAAAATACATTTGGCCCAGGGCCCAAAAAAATCCTTAAGATGTCCCTTGGGACAGGGACGCACAACACTGTTCCAACGCTGGAGCAGCAGGCACGTGCAGTGGCCTGACTACTCTTTGTGCCTAGCCGCTCCATTCTTAGCACCAGAAGAGGCTGCAAGCAGATGGGATGGTGGGAATCTCGCTGAAATGTACCACTGCCCTGTAAGCGGTGATGGCCGTTGGCCAAGGAAGTCCATCATGACCTGCTCCTCCAGGCCAACACTTCACATTGCTTTTAAGCAGTTTTTATCAATGTCCTTTGGGACCCTAGGGTAAAACATAACTCCAAGTGCATGTTTAAGAAATAAAACCTATGTGTTCATTATATGCCTTTTTATTGAGTCGTAAAAACAAGAGTGTTTTATTTCGGTGCAGAGGAGCAACTCTCAGTCTTGGTAACTGTTATTATTAATGTTGGCATTTATAAAGGGGTTCAGCATTTACACACTGGAGGATTGGCCGAGAAGGCAGGAAGAGGTGAGGGTTGGAAAGTTGGTGCAACTGCAGTGTGTACACTTATAGTTTGCTAACAGTGGTAAAGGGATGTCCCCATGACGGTCCTCAGAGAGGGTCCCCGTGGACTGGCTCCAGGAAGAAATGGGTGCAAAGCACCCACTGTCAGGTTGGACCTGCTTGTAATCCTGTCCTGGGAGGAACTCACAAGCAGGCAGAAGTGCAATAGAAAGGCAGTAGCTTCAGGGCAGATTGACCACATGTCATTCAGGTTCTGAAAGAAAGTCATATTACAGGGCAGACAACTCGATGAACCGTGCTGGAGGAAAATCATAAATTCATCCCCGGATCAGTAAAACTCAACAAGCATGGGCTAAGCCAATACGTCTCACCTAAGGGCGAACTATGAGCTTTGCCAATCGGGCTTTGAGGTGGTCAAAGATGGGGCGAGTGGGAGTCAAAAGGGCAGTAAAAAAGTAAAAAGCGCTATGTAGCAGCCAGTGCTGGCCACGTCCTAGCACTTTTTTCTCTTTACAGCAGTTGATGGTGGGAGCGGAATAAGCAGTAGGGGCAACGAGAAGGTATGATGAAAAATAAGCAACACGGTGGCACGAGAGAGAAAGAAGAAAGAGACTGGGTGTGAAGGGAAGAAGCAACATGGGGGGTGGGAAGAGAAGAAGCAAAAGTGGGGAAGTTAGGAAGGGAAGAAGCAACAAAGAGAGGGTGGGAGGGGAAACTAACATGGAGGGGAAGAAGCAACATGGAGGGGGTGGGAGGCGAAGAAGCAACATGAAGGGGGTGGGAGGAGAAGAAGGAACATGGAGGGGGTAGGAGGGGAAGAAGGAACATGGAGGGGTGGGGGGAAGAAGGAACATGGAGGGGTGGGGGGAAGAAGGAACATGGAGGGGTGGGGGGAAGAAGGAACATGGAGGGGTGGGGGGAAGAAGGAACATGGAGGGGTGGGGGGAAGAAGGAACATGGAGGGGTGGGGGAAGAAGGAACATGGAGGGGTGGGGGGAAGAAGGAACATGGAGGGGTGGGGGGGGAAGAAGGAACATGGAGGGGTGGGGGGGAAGAAGGAACATGGAGGGGTGGGGGGAAGAAGGAACATGGGGGGGTGGGGGGAAGAAGGAACATGGGGGGGTGGGGGGAAGAAGGAACAGGGGGGGGTGGGGGAAGAAGGAACATGGGGGGTGGGGGTGAAGAAGGAACATGGGGGGGGGAGGGGGGAGAAGGAACATGGGGGGGTGGGGGGGAAGAAGGAACATGGGGGGTGGGGGGAAGAAGGAACATGGGGGGGTGGGGGGAAGAAGGAACATGGAGGGGTGGGAGGAAGAAGGAACATGGAGGGGTGGGGGGAGAAGGAACATGGAGGGGTGGGGGGAGAAGGAACATGGAGGGGTGGGGGGAGAAGGAACATGGAGGGGTGGGGGGGAGAAGCAACATGGAGGGGTGGGGGGGAGAAGCAACATGGAGGGGTGGGAGGGGGAGAAGCAACATGGAGGGGTGGGAGGGGGAGAAGCAACATGGAGGGGTGGGAGGGGGAGAAGCAACATGGAGGGGTGGGAGGGGGAGAAGCAACATGGAGGGGTGGGAGGGGAAGAAGAAACATGGAGGGGGTGGGAGGGGAAGAAGCAAAAGTGGGGAAGTTAGGAAGGGAAGAAGCAACAAAGAGGGTGGGAGGGGAAAACTAAAATGGAGGGGAAGAAGCAACATCATGGAGGGGAAGAAGCAACAAGGAGAGGGTGGGAGGGGGAAGAAGCAACATTTAGGGGGTGGGAGGGGGGGGAAAGCAACATTGAGGGGGTGGGAGGGGGAAGAAGCAACTTTGAGGGGGATGGAGGGGGAAGAAGCAACATGGATGGTGCAGAAGGGGAAATAGAAACATGGAGGAGGTGGGGGAAATAGAAACATGGAGGAGGTGGGGGAAATAGAAACATGGAGGAGGTGGGGGGAAAAGAAACATGGAGGAGGTGGGGGGAAAAGAAACATGGAGGAGGTGGGGGGAAAAAGAAACATGGAGGAGGTGGGGGGAAAAAGAAACATGGAGGAGGTGGGGGGGAAGAAACATGGAGGAGGTGGGGGGGAAAGAAACATGGAGGAGGTGGGGGGAAAAAGAAACATGGAGGAGGTGGGGGGAAAAAACATGGAGGAGGTGGGGGGAAAAAACATGGAGGAGGTGGGGGGAAAAAACATGGAGGAGGTGGGGGGAAAAAACATGGAGGAGGTGGGGGGAAAAAACATGGAGGAGGTGGGGGGGGGGGGAAACATGGAGGAGGTGGGGGAAAGAGGTGGGGGAAAAAGAAACATGGAGGGGGGAGAGGTGGGGCAGGAAGAAGCAACATGGAGTGGGAGGGATGAAGCAACAGGGATGGGGTGGGAAGGGATTGAAAGAAGCATCATGGATGGTGCAGGAGGGGAAGATGGGAGCAGCTACATAGAGGAGGTGGGGGTAGGTGGGAAAGAAGCAACTCAAATGGAGTATGGGGGGTGAAGAAGAAACACAGATACGGGCAAGAGGAGGAAGAAGCAACACGAACAAGGGGAGGGGAACAAACAAGAAAAAAAACATAGTACCTCCACGACAGCACCAGCAGCAGAAGAACCCTAATCTAGATGAAGCAAGCACTACTTGGCCCGTGAAGCCAGCTCACGCTGCCCAATCAGAATGCAGGAAATGAGTGAGAACGAAGCCCAAGAATGGTAAGCGACGGGTGAGCTCCAAGTCCTTTGAAAAACACAATATCTCTCGCAAGTGAGAGCACGTGATGACGCTTCGGGCACCTAAAAGGGACAGGTCACATCGCACTACAGTTTGGACAGAACCAGCAAGGACATTTGCACCCTTCCAAACATAATGTTGGTTTAGAGTGGTCCTCGTTTTCTATTTTATACAACTTAATTCTGTAAAAGAAAAATGACACTTATTTCTGAGGAATCCTAAGCGGGACTTACAATTTAGCAGGATGCCACTGAACTGGGTGTTCACGTTGTATAGTATGTTTTCGACATAAATCTTTAAAATGAAATGAATACGGTCAATGAATCTCTCCCAAGTCCAGTTTCAGCTTTGCATTGTGACCTATAGCCCCAGAGTGTGCAGGCACCCATGGAAGTAATCTAACCGGAAAATGGTTCGCAACTGCTTTCACACAGGCTCCTATTTTATTTGGCGGCGCAGTTATCATCCCCGTTGAATAAACACGTTCTTATCGTCTGAAACACGCTTCCCTTTTGCAGCTGATAAAGAAAGGTTGCGCTTCCTCGACCCAGAGCTCTGTGCTTCCTTCCCATGTTGTGGCCGTTCCCACAAGCAGCGGACTGTGCAAGTCATGCACAAGTGACACTTTGCAGTGGTTTCTTCCGATGCATCTGGCAGGATTTATGTGCCACGTTGGGTTTATTTTCTCTTATGTGAAACATGTTCAACTGCAAAAGCAGGTTATTTAGTTGTTAGGTCTGGCTTCACTGCACAGCTGTCTGCGAGACATGTCGTTTCCAACTCTTTAAAGTATACAAAAAGCGGGCTTTGGCTCCACCCACAGGGCTATTACTCTCACATTATCAAGTTGGCTGCTTGGTGTATCATTCCATTTCCTGTGACTGCTTGCATAGCATGAGGGACTATTTTATAGTTCAGAAATACACTGAATCATCACAGAGATTACGTGAATCACAGATGCACTCTATAAACAAAGCATTGTTAGGCTGACGCCACAAGTGCTTTGACCTGTTGTAAGAATTGTGGGTTTTTAACAACGCCCACCTCACGCTCATCATTATCACTCGTTCATTGGCTTGCCTTTCAAAAATCCTTTGTTATCATTTGTAAATGCTTTAACTTTTGTCCCTCCTTGGGGAGGTTTTGTTACTGCCTTGCAGACTGACCCTGTTACAGGGGTAACTGCCCGATTGCCAATATATTTGACTGTCAGCGAACGTCTATTTCCTTTTGTGTCTCTCCTTCACGCTTATGGCAGCCATGGCGCTTTGAATTGGCTCGGTTTTGTCAACTAATGTTTTCCTTTTCAATTTATGTGGCAACAAAAAGCCCAGTTAGGAATTTACAACGCCCCTAGCTCTAACTGGAACAAATGCAAGATAGATTTAATTGCAAATGCTTGTTTTTAATGTTATTTCAGTGCAGCAGGCTTTTTTAATGTTTTAGTCAGGTCTCAAAATGCAATTCAAACTTAGCGGCTGTCCCACTGCTTGTTTTCAGGGGCACAGCCTCAAGGGATGTTCAGGGTGTTACGCCCCCTAATAAAAGTATTTTCAGATAAATAGATTGGTACAGGTGCTTTCAGTTGGATTTGGCGAGATGTCTGTCAGATTTCACAAGGAATGTTTACATACCTACTGAAAAATACAGACATACACACACTCTGTTTTGAACGTCCTCAAAAATACTGGTTATTTTACAAATGTGTGTGTTTTCTCTCTTAGTACCTCTACCAATGTATTTTCCTCTCCCTTTCCACTCCCGTCTAAGCCGCTCTCGTGCACCTTGCTTGTCATACAATGTAGTTTAAAACTAAACGCCAGCCTGCTATTTGAAAAATCTGAATCGCACAGTCCACATTCCTGATAGTTTTAGGTCTTTTTACAGGTTACAAGGAAAAATCATACAGAAAAGAGTAAAGTTCAGCTAATAACCAAGTACTGTAAATCAATTGAAGAGGCAATTTTCACGAATGACGGCACGCCTGTCATACATACTTTTGTATATCTAAACAAGGCTCAAGGCTATCAGAGCAATTTACACTTGGAAAGAAGGTTGGGTGGCTGTGATTGATGTATGATTGTTCTGCCCAGGCGTGATTTGTTGTTGTATTATTCAACGGTGCTTGACATCCAAGAGCAGCA
Organism: Pleurodeles waltl; assembly: GCF_031143425.1. Taxonomy (NCBI): domain Eukaryota; kingdom Metazoa; phylum Chordata; class Amphibia; order Caudata; family Salamandridae; genus Pleurodeles; species Pleurodeles waltl. The sequence continues at coordinate 686,534,137 of NC_090451.1, read as the reverse complement.
TGTGGTGAAGGTGCCAATGGTGGGGCCTCCAAGTTGAGGGGCTGTGATGCAAGGCTTGGTGAAGATGGAGGTGTTAAGCTGCGAGAACGAGTGGGGAGTGTATTTATTAGCTGTACAGCCCTCACACACTCAAGTGCCATAGACCTTCGGGACAGGCTATTTCGACTGTTGTCATTACAAGGAGATATCTCAGATGTAAACCTTACGACCGTGTTAGAGGGATGCTCGCTAATTCGCTAGCCAGAGGCGGCTTCTGCTGGTGAGGAGCGCTGGCCAGGAATCCTAAAGTGTCTCAGCTACTCTAGAAAGCCCAGTGATGCCAGAGGGCCTTGACAACACCAAATAAAATCAATACAGTGAATGATGGAACACTGGGGAGAGGCTTTACCTGCAGCGGTGTGGAAGGCAGGGCTGTAATCAAAAAAGGGGCAATGGTTGAGAGAGAGGTGTAATAGAAGACATTTGTCAGATATGGGAGTGGAGGAACAAGGGTGGTACAGCAGTGGAAAGTCCGATGGTTCAACCAATCCCTGGGACCAGTATTACAAGTGGTGCATCAAAGGTTCCTCACTGTTCGTGGGGTACAGCAGGGTGGGAAACGGTCGTCCCTCCGGGTTGGAAGTTAGCCTGCAGGTGGTTGGTGTTACAGATGGCAGTTCTTACATCCGGCTTGCGACCTCTGGTCTGTACCTTTGTTGAATATCTGTGAGACAGAGCTCGGTTCAGGAGTAATGAATGATTGTTTTTTTTTTTTACACTTAAAATGGCTATTCAGAGCTTTAATTCGGAGGTGAAGCTACTAAACAGAGTAGTTACTCCTCCGGGGATCTCCCACTGTTTGTGTTAATTAAGAGACCCTCTCACAAGCCCTCCCCTGACCCTTCTCCTTCGTCTTGTACATCAGTAAATGTGTTGGGAGCTATTTTGTGGGAGCCCTGTGAAGCCCACACACATCAGCGGCTTGGTGTTTATATGGCGCATTGCTCTCGGTTTAGTCCCCACTAGTTTCCTACAACCTGGGGCCTGCTTATGAACATTGTGGAAGGCCAGGCTCCCACTTAATGGGCACATCCTGGAAAGATTATAGGTATCCACCCAGACAGAACCACACAGCCTCATTCTAAGGACCCACAACCCCCTCAGGACCCCGAATGTCATCCACACAGGGGTAACTTCCAGTGCACCACGTCACCTGGTTGAAAAACACTTCACTACCTCAGGAGGTGAGCCAAACATGCCAATCCATGGCCACGCCAGACTACAAAGCAACAGGTGCGAAAGGAAGGGCCACAAGACCTGCTGCCACCAACCAGGCTCTCTCCTGTACTCCTCCACGTCACAGGGGAGCGGGAAATGCATCTTTTGGAGGAAGACCTGCTTTAGGGACCCCGCCCATCACCCCTTCTAATTCACTGGGCAGAATTAAGGAATTGCCTCCCCCTTGCTACACAATCTTGAATCTCTCTCCATCTGCACTGGGTATGAGGTATTGCGCTGAGAGACCTTCGACACACTTTCTTTAGCCTCAATCTTTACCCTCTCTGCCCCCACCCCACCACTGTCCCTTGTGGGTAAAAGCTTTAAAGAGGAACTATGACCCAACGGGGGACTGCTGCCAAGCAGGGCACCCACCTGCTCCCTACAGCAATAAGATCGCTTTCCCACTGTCGCAAAGGACACAAACGTTTTTTTTTTTACTTTGCGAGTCTCGCAGTTTGTGAGGCTTGCGAAATTTAGAAAAAAGTTCAAATTTGTGAACTGACCAACATCACAAACCCGGAAAGACATGGAAAGTGTTGGGTCACAATTCGAGTTTTTAATATTGTTGGAAATGGCCCTTTTTGCAGGGTGATCCTCAAACTTTTTGCCTTCTTCCGCCTATTTTCCAAAGTCTGTTTGTGCTGGTTTATTGTCTCTGCGCACTTTACAACTGCTAATCAGTGCTAAAGTGCAAGTGCTCCCTAGTTAAATTGTACTGCTGATTGGTTTATCCATGATTGGCATATTTGATTTACTGGTAGGTCCCTAGTAAAATGCAACAGCGGTGCCCAAGGCCTGTAAATCAAATGCTACTAGTGAGCCTGCACCACTGGTTGTGCCACCCACATTAGTAGCCCTGTAAACATGGCTCAGACCTGCCACTGCAGTGTCTGTGTGTACAGTTTTAAACTGCCAATTCGACTTGGCAAGTGTACCCACTTGCCAGGCCCAAACCTTCCCTTTTGGTACATGCAATGCACCCCTAAGGTAGGCCCTAGGTAGCGCCATGGGCAGGGTACAGTGTATTTAAAAGGTAATACATATACTAGTGTGTTTTAAGTGTCCTAATAGTGAAATACTGCCAAATTTGGGTTTCATTGTTGCAATGCCTATCTCCCTCATAGGTTAACATGGAGGCTGCCTTTAAATGACTTTAAACTGCAGATTCCCTTTGAGGGCAGATAGAAATGCAGAGTTTGGGGTCTCTGAACTCACAATTTAAAAATACATCTTTTAGTGAAGTTAGTTTTTAGATTGTGAGTTTGAAAATGCCACTTTTAGAAAGAAGGCATTTTCTTGCTTAAACCATTCTGTGACTCTGCCTGTTTTTGGATTCCCCATCTGAGTCAGTTTGACAGCTGGGCTGTTCACACCTCTCCTCTAGACAGTAACACAAAGGGGGTGGGTGTAGCCTGCATATCTTGGTGAGCCATCTGAGCTAGAGTGGAGGGAGGAGTGGTCGCTTGCACCTCAAAGGACTGTGCCTGCCCTAACACAATGCAGTCTCCGACCCCCTGGTATGTGTCTGGGGCCTAGCCTGGACAAGGAAGGATCTTGCAAACACTTGAGACTTAGCTTTGAAGTTTGCCAACTACAAAGGCAGAATGGGCTATAAGAAGAAAACCCAAAACCCCAGATTTTTAGAATCTTTCTGGAATCAAGAGGAACCTCTGCCCAGAAGAAGAGATGAAGGAGGAGTACTGTCCCTTTGCTGTGATACTTTGCTGGACTGGCCTGCAGTTGCTGCTTCTGCCTGAAAAGAGTGCAATGGGTGAACTTTGCTGTGTGTCCTGCTTGAGAAAGTTCTCCAAGGTCTTGGAGGTAGAGATTGCCTCCTGTTGGAAGTCTCAGGGACACCAAAGACTTCAGTTTCCTCGAGCTGTGACACTGGGAACTGTGTGTTTTGTGCTGTTTCAGAGGAGAAACTACTGTGACGACGCTGGCCTGCACCGTGACCTGTCAACACCGCACAGAGCCGCACTGCCCTGCTTCACACTGCGACCCTTGTCTCACCGACGCCGTCATCAGACGACTTCACCGAGCTGCTGCTCGCACCGCGACCTGTGGGCCCCGCAATCCAGCATTGCCTGCTCACACCACAGCCTGGGCATCCCTGACACCACCGCTCCTACTGACACCGCCACCGCTGCCTGTACCATGGCCTGTGGACACCGCTCGTCAGGTACACAAAGCACTGTCCCATCGTGCACTGCAGCCCGGGTCCACCGACGCCAGAATCATCGACTCCAGTGTCGTCACCAGGCATCATTCCCGCACCATGGCCACCGCTCGTGAGGATCACGAAGCACCGTCCTGTCCCACACCGCTGGCTTGGGCCTAAAAATGACAGCGCTTCAGCAACGACGCCGCTGCTGCCTGTACCATGACCTGGTGACACCGCAGCCCTGGTATCTCCGACGCCGCTGGATGCCGTCACTGAGCCACTGCCTGCACTGTGACCTGTGGGCACCACACGTCGCATTGTCCTGCTTCGCAGCGTAGGTCCGACACCATCCACGTCAGCGCTCCTGAATTCATAAGTCCAGGGTTCGATCTGCAACGCGTGTGACTTCAAGGGGCCGACGACAAACGCACCAACTCCAGAACCGACACCACGACACCAGCGATGCCCTCCAAATCCAAGGTACTGTTTGTGGGTCTTCCCAACACCGTAGCTTGCCCATGATGCCGTGGCCGGCCTGAACTGTTGCTTTTGTTGACCACGACGCCGTGATAGCCGCAGGTGGAAATACCGACTTCAAGGAACTGTATTTTTGAGTAAATCTTGCAGAATTCATATATCTATTACTGTAAGGTGGATTTATCATCATATTTAGTCTCATCTTATATAGATAAATATTGTCTATTTCTCTAACACTGGTGTGGTGTCCTTTTGTAGTGTTTTCATTCATTACTGCGTGTTATGTGCAAATGCTTTACACATTGCTTCTGAGATAAGCATGACTGCTCGTGCTGAGCTACCAAGGGGGTGAGCAGGGGTTATCTGAGCAGGTATCTCCCTTATCCTGACTAGAGTGAGGGTCCCTACTGAGACAGGTTCAAACCGACTGCCAACTACAGACCCCATTTCTAACAAATACCATCACTCCAGGAACCAGACGGTGACGTCCCACAGTGATCCAGGCATCTGATGGTAAAATCAAACCAGGAACCAGAGATCAGGCCGTGACATTACAAGGAATCAGACTCCAACTGTAATATCCCTCCACTGACCAGACTTTAAATTATCACGACACCTGATAAGTGACACCTGTCCCTAGCAGAGGGGGTCAGATATTGATAACATTTCAAAATTCAAATGCCAGATTGTGACATCACTAAAAAAAAAAAAGATATCAGATTGTGACATCAATCCAGGAAGCAGACATCGGAAGATGACATTAACCGATGACCCAGAGGAACCAGACAGCAGACTGTGACATCAGTACAGGAAGCAGACTGTGACGTATCTCCAGGTCCTAAACGTCAGGCATTGGCATGATTTCAGGAGCCAGAGCAACTGTGACATCACTGCAGGAACCATGCATCTGACTGTGACATCAATGCAGGACCCAGACATCTGACTGCGACACCGATGTATGTCCCAGACATCATACTCCTGCTTTACATCTCTAACAAGAGGTCAGGCTTGCCATCACTTCAGGTGCCAGGTATCTACCTGTGATATCATACCAAGAACCAGGCATCTGTCTGTGACGCCACTGCAGGAACCAGACATCAGACTGTGACATCACCGTAGGACCCAGGCATCAAACTGTGACATAACTCCAGGAACCAGACACCAGACTTTATTATCAATGCAGGAACCTGACATCACTGCAGGAACCAGCACCAGACTGTGACATCACTGCAGGAACCCAACATCACTCCAGGAACCAGGCACCAGACTGTGATATCACTGCAGGAACCCGACATTACTCCAGGAACCAGCCAGTGACATCACTCTAGGAACCAGACACCAGACTGTAACATCATACCAGGAGCTAAAGGAAACAGTCTCTTTAGGTGTCTTGAGCATATCACCAAGGTCCAACACGCATTGTACATATGTGATGATATAGCCCCGGTCTAGCTTTAAACTAAAGGAGCGCTACAAAATAGTAGCGAAAAAGGAAGAAAAGACGGGCTGGGAAAAAGGCATATATTCCAGTATGAACTGGACTGGCGGGGGGGGCTTGTAAACGGAAGGCTGAACCTGATGCAATTAAAAAGGGGCCGCAACTACAGAGTCTGTAAAATGAGTGACTGCCAGACATCACTCACCAGGTTTTCTTTTCATTTTTAAAAGTAGGGAGTGGTCCGATAATTTTTTTTCACCAACATTCACAAAGGAGAAGGGGTACCACCAACTCGGAGAGGAGGATAAAATGCAAATGATTTATAACTGCATTTTGGTCGCAAAACATTCACACATACCACTGTGAGTCGGTATTAGGAAGGAAGGCCCTAAACACACCCCTTCCTCATACCGAATCACAGACCCAATTTGCGCTTTGTTAATAAATTACAGAATCGCAAACTGGGCCCTTGTACAGAGCAAAGTGACTTTTTTGATCGCAAACTGCCCAATTCTGCGATTCGCGCCGCTTGTGAATAAAAAAAGAAAAGCTTTGTACAGCTGGCCCAAAGAATTATCACCTGATGTTAACAAACCAACCCAAGAGCAGACTCATTAGCCCAGTGACCTATGACGTAGATTATTATTTTTTATACATACTGACTTTCACAGTCTCTCTTCTAGATTCCTCATCCATCCCACAATCGAGGCACGGCCTTCATCTGATGTTACATAGCCCTCCCTCATCCTCTTCATCACCCAGGGACAGCTCTCCTAGGCCTCAGCTGCCGGCCCCTTTAGTCAAGCCTTGGCCTGGTGTGCAGCCTGGCGGCCGAGGCCCTCCACACCCCTCATCATCGCAGGAGCCCTAGCATTAGATAATGGTAGCTGTTAAGCCTAGTACTTAGAGACGCCTCATTCCTGCACAAACTTCACCCAAACAAGAAGGGTGAAAAGCTGGCCTGCCCTGATGTTACTGTGAAGCAGTTTAATGTTCACACTTTCAGTCTCGGAAGCTTTGGTTGGATAAAATGGGATTCGACACGCGGATCACGGTTGTCCATAAAACAAAATATACACACTTCCTCCCACACTCAGAAAGCGGAGTCACCTCTCACCTGTCCACCCAGACAGCGTGCGCCTCACGGCATCACTAGCGGTAAGAAGCGCTATGTTGACGCGACGGGTTCTTCTTTTTTGGCTGTTGAAGCGCTATGCCAATGCTACGACACTACAGGTTGACACAACCCGTTCCCTCATACAGCTGAATATCTTTCATTCATTGTAGAAAATGTTGTTACTTTATTTCCTAATGTCCGAAGACTCCAAATAGCGCCTTTTTTGCAGTCTATAAGATGAGTTCCTTCTCCGCCTCTCTTTTGAGTCCTGAATTTCGGATGCGGAAGTGAGGCATGCTGTGAGAGAAGCAGAAGGGCAGGCAGACCCCTTTCCCTGGGCACCCCATCTGTCACCGGCTCCAGAGAGGCACACAGCACCCCCACCCCCCACACACACAGCCCCTTTCCGGCTGTTGCCCTGTCTCAACAAATTTGGGGAGGGCCCAAACCTGGCAGTTCACCCCAGATTCTACATACTGAGTCAGGCGAGGAGGCATGGGGGGCGACTGCTAAAAAGAGCGCAGGAAGGCATTAAAATAAAGGCCACGCCTGCTATGCATTTGTGCAAGTACCGTGTGATGCAAAACAAAAAGGCGCAAACAGCAACGCTTATAAGTCTTTCCACGCAAAAAATACTTTGAGTTAAAAAGCGGATCCAAGTGTAGCACCAGGTGACCTTGTATCAGGTAAAGAAAGTACCCTGTTAGTAAATGTAACAAGCATTTGCAATGCAATGGCTCTTGCATTTGCTCCAGTTAGAGCTATTGGCATTGGACATTCCTAACTGGAATTTTCTTGCAACATGAATTGAAAATGGAAAGTAAAAAAGTTGACATAAGCGAGCCGATCCAAAGCGCCATGGCCGCCGTGAGCACAAAGGAGAAACACAAAAGGAAAAAGAAGTTTGCTCGCAGTCAAACATATCGGTAAACATGCAATCATCAATGTAACAGAGTCAGTCTCCAAGGCGGAAACAAAACTGCCCCAATGATGGACAAACGTAAAGCAGTTACCAATGATGATAAAGGATTTTTGAAAGACGAGCCCACAAACAAGTGAAAGTGATGGGCGTGAGGTGGGTGTGATTAAAAGCCCACAATGCTTGCAACAAATCAAAGCGCTTGTGCTCAGAGCTTAAAATTTGATCTGGTAATGAGGGCACATACTGGGCTTTGCATTAAAAAACATAATCAAAATAAAACAGAAGTAAACACTAGACAAGCAGAATACTGAATGACGCCTACACGTAACTTGACATTTCTGCAAAATGCATATTTTTATAATGCCTGTCCTTGGCCATTTGTCATCAGGCAAAACATTGTGCTGGGGATGTATCCTAAGTGCAAGCGTCAGGCACAACCACGCTGGCTCCCTTTGCATAGCGATGCAATATGCAGCAGTGCGCCGAGAAGGCATCTTTTATGCGAGCAGGACTGTGTAAATATGGTGCTGCGCAATATTTTTTAAAAAATGTATATACCTGGCACTACAGATTTTCTTGCAGCGTTTCTTGTCTATTTTTTTTTTTTCAAATCTATGCCTTCAAGATCGCTTTGCGTATGGAAGGACGCAGATGCAATTGAAGGGGAAAATTGACATAATTGGTGTAATTTTGTCAAATTCAAAGAAAACCACAGTTTAGGGGGAAAATATCAAAGGAAGGAATATGGGAGAAAGGAAACTGGATGGGAGAAAAAAAAACATCCCCATACCTTTCAGTCCTTCAATCTTTATTGCAATCCTGTAAAAACCTTTAGGTAGTTGAAGTTTAATAATGTGTTCAGAAGGACGGGGAACAGTAAACTTTACTGCAAAAAAGGATGGTTTGAACAAGTCAAGTCTTTTTCTATTTTTTTGTAATTATTTTAAAGCCGCTTGCAAAGGGAAATAGTAATGGAAAATGACAGAGGGGTGAGCAAGACCATGGAGAAGTCTTTGTAAATTCTATGGAGATTAAATAACATTTTAGGCAAAAAATATACATTTTTGTTTAATGCTCCATTAAAGAGTATATGGAAGGGATGGAGTGGAGGGGAACATTTACAGATATTTACGGCCTTTATAACTGAGGGTGATGTTTTGGTCTCGAAAAGTTAAAGTGCAATCTAGATGTTTGTGACCGGATAGTGTGAAAATCAAACTTCTTGGTAGTTGATACTTTCCACCGTTCCCTCAAAAATAATGATAACTTCAGATAAAAATCACCACATTTTTAGGGCAACTCATGATTTCAGTAAGCGCTTCATTTTCCGGAATCACCATCCAAATGTGGTGGATAGGAGAAAAGATTGAAAGGGTTAGGGCAGAAAACAGGCTTGGACACCAAAATAAAAGCTCCTCTCATTAGCAAATCAGATAAAGTAGCCCACACTTGCAAATTAAGGACGTTTTTAAGTTGTAATGACACAATGTGTAAGTCTCCTGCAAGGAGTTTGTGACAAATTTCATCTTTTTTGCTTGGTCACACCCATTCATTTTTTTTTCTGATTTATTGCAGGTGTTTAAACTCTGCACACTAGGGCGCTGCTGTCCAGTGCCGAGTATATAAGCTCTGGCGCCTAAAATGTAGAAGTTGGATACTCATGGATTGGTTTATTTAAGCTTCTTATAAAGGCCATACTATATGGTGTAGAAAATACACCCATAGTATGGAAAGTTAAATTGTTACCTGTGAACTGCAAAACTCAGTGTGCCATTCACTAGTGTGACAAAGGAAAACACGACCTCAGGCTCATCATTGTAGCCCAACTGCTCAGAGTAAAACCTCAACTGCAACCTAGTAAATTAAGAGGTAAACAAAACTCCCTTTTAAATATTAGTAAGTCATCCCTAGATAGGCCTCGTAGCCCACCAGGTAGGATGCGTGTTATTTAAAAGTGGGACATGCAGAAAATAATGTTAACATTTCCCTACAATGACACAGCTCTATCAAGCTATTTCCAGTGTTACTGACGTAAATGTCTTATGTAGAAAACCAGAGTACAGATTCAAATACTAATACTGAGTCTCAGGAATGGGACCAGCTAGTGAAAAATCCAACTTACTGGTGAAGTTGGATTTTTAGTGAATAATAAGGAAAAATAACCTTCTGAAAGTTACCATTTTTACCTACACAGCAGTCAGAAAGCTAATTAGTATTAGCCTCTACCAACTCATAGGGTTCCAGGAAGAGGTGTGAAACATGTGAAATTCCTCCCAGGAGCACACAATAGGTTGGGCAGAGATGACTCCTCTGAGCTTAATAGAATATGCCTGGTGGGAGTTGTGGCCATTCTGTGGACACCACACTGCCATATCCTGCCTAACAGGTCTTTTAAGAGCCCCATATAACACTCTGGCACACTTGAAAAGAAGAGAACAGGATACCAAGACAATTTGTATGTATCCCTTGGCTGGTTGCTGAATGACCCGGCTTTTGTCCTACCAGACCTCCATCTCTGGGTTTATTGTGGGTACAATGCCTCCTTCCAACTGGATTTTAGTGTTAGATGTGGGAGGACACAAGGCTTACCATAGTACATTTCTCCCTCCCACCCCCGGCATCAGAAACCAAGCTTAGTGTGGCTGAAAATTTTTGCCATCTTGGATTTGCCCTGACACATTGCACTTTGTGTTGGATTGCAGTAAAAGAAACAGGAACTACTGCAAAATGGATAGGGCCTTGGAATCTTTACTCCGTTAATCAGAGAGGAACTTGGGATGTATTTGGGTGTTCCCACCCACATTCTGAAGAACAAAGCTGGACCCTCTTGCAGCTTTCCTCAGAAAACTGCCGGACTATTGAAAGAAAACTAGACAGACTGAACCTGATGCACTTAGCATCTGTGACCTGAGAGAAACTCCTGAGGAGGTTGGACCCTCTCCCACTTGAAATTCAAGGATAGAAAGATCTACGGGCATCATAAGGCTGATCCTTTGGGCAGCACAAGGAACACAAAAGAACCTGAAAACGACATTTCTGTGAAGAATCCCAAATGACCGGTGGCAACTGCACTTGGACTGACATTGGTGTTGCCATCTGCCTAACACCCAAATGCTCACACAGTGTTCCCCCTGATGTCATGGCAGTCTTGGAAGTGTGCTTGTTCATGCACCATAATAAGGTTGGGAACATTTTCAACACCTTTGCTGTAGAGCTCCAGCGCTTCAAGGGGACCAACCTCAAAAAGAATAGACTGGAAGTTCCACAGTGGGGGACTGAAATTAAGGTTGGTCTTGTGCGGAGAAAAGATTTTCTCAGAAAAACAAAAGTCCCTTTTCAAATTCCGCCAGGCCAATTTACTTGATGTATCTATCCATGGCCTCCATTGCAGTCAGCCTCAAACCACACCTAGGTCCCTTGTACCACATTTACTGACACCATTGGCGCTTTGAGTTTCTTGGTGCTTTTTCCAAATAATTTTTTATTTTTTTTAATTGTCTCTCTGGTTCCCCTTATTGGTGTTTTTATTTTTTTGGGTCTAATTGTATTAGTTAAATTGCTCTCTCCTTTTATGAATTGTGTTTTACATTTTCTAACTATTTTGCTGTTTCTAAATGATTTACTCATTTTCTCTGCATTAAGCCTGTTTGCTCTGTGCCATAGCGTCCAGGGGTTGAGCTCAGGTTTGAAATTACTGAAACCTTTGTCCGACCTAACAAGACAATGACATTATTACTTGTGGTGGACACCAATTCACCCCAACTAATAAACCACTTTCTCACAGCATGAGAGATTTCAGGCATGTGTTCTTGGTGCTGGTAATGTTTGTTGTAGTATCAGGGAAATCAGCAGTGAAACCTAGTCCACCAGACCATACAAAAGGCCCATTAACAGCAAATAAAATAAAATAAAAAAAAAACCAGCCCACTCTCTGACCTGTCAGACCAACCCTTCTGGCACTATCAGACTGCCCTGTTGTCGTCCGACTCCATTAACAGCCTGGTAAGATTAGATAATGACTTTCATTGCCTATTTTTAAAACATGTAATGTACATCAAATACCATAGATGCAAAAAAGAAAAAAAAGAAAAAAAAAAACTTACATCACAATAAAAAGAGCTTTACAGTTAATTTTATCTTTTTCATCTTTAGCTCGTAGCTTTTTTAAATCTACGTGATGGCGCTTAAACTAGTCTTGATCCAGACAGGAGCGTTGATTATCCATGAGGCTTGTATTTTAACATTACATGCCAACCTGATTGAAGGAATGTCTGAAGTTCAACCCCCCCACATTCTTACTTACCAGGCTACGCCTCTGTGTGTTGGATTCACTGAAGAGCTACTGATGAGAAGCGATCCATGGAGTAAGACAGGAGAGAGGGGACAGGGACAGGAGAGAGGGGAATTGGGGAAGAGGGGAAGAGGGGAATTGGGGAAGAGGGGAAGAGGGGAAGAGGGGAAGAGGGGAAGAGGGGAAGAGGGGAAGAGGGGAAGAGGGGAAGAGGGGAAAAGGGGAAAAGGGGAAGAGGGGAAGAGGGGAAAAGGGGAAGAGGGGAAGAGGGGAAGAGGGGAAGAGGGGAAAAGAGGGACAGAGGGACGGATGGGGGGAGAGGGACGGATGGGGGAGGGACGGATGGGGGAGGGACAGAGGGGAGAGAGGGATGGGGGAGGGACAGAGGGGAGAGAGGGACAGGGGAGAGAGGGACAGGGGGAGAGAGGGACAGGGGGGACAGGAGGGACGGAGAGGCACAGGAGAGACAGGGGGAGGGACGGGGGGAGGGACAGGGGGGGGGAGGGGGAGGGACAGGGGGGGGGAGAAGGGGGAGGGACAGGGGGGAGAGGGGGGAGGGACAGGGGGGAGAGGGGGGAGGGAGAGGGGGGAGGGACAGGGGGAGGGACATGGGGAGGGACAGGGGGGAGGGACATGGGGGAGGGACGGGGGGGAGGGACAGAGGGGACAGAGGGGACAGAGGGACAGGGGGGGAGGGACGGGGGGGGAGGGACGGGGGGGAGGGAACGAGGGGACCGAGGGACAGGGGGGGAGAGGGACAGGGGGGGAGAGGGACGGGGGAGGGGGGGGAGAGGGACGGGGGGGAGGGAACGAGGGGACCGAGGGACAGGGGGGGAGAGGGACAGGGGGGAGAGGGACAGGGGGGGAGAGGGACAGGGGGGGAGAGGGACAGGGGAGGGGGGGGAGAGGGACGGGGGAGGGGGGGAGAGGGACAGGGGGAGAGGGACAGGGGGGAGAGGGGGGGAGAGGGAGAGGGGGGAGAAGGACGGGGGGGAGAGGGACGGGGGGGAGAGGGACGGGGGGAGAGGGACGGGGGAGAGGGACGGGGGGGAGAGGGACGGGGGGGGGAGAGGGAGAGGGACAGGGGGGGAGAGGGACAGGGGGGGAGAGGGACGGGGGGGGGAGAGGGAGAGGGACAGGGGGGGAGAGGGACAGGGGGGGGAGAGGGAGAGGGATGGGGGAGGAGGGGAGGAGGGGAGAGGGACAGGGGGGAGGAGGGGAGAGGGACAGGGGGGAGGAGGGGAGAGGGACAGGGGGGAGGAGGGGAGAGGGACAGGGGGGAGGAGGGGAGAGGGACAGGGGGGGAGGAGGGGAGAGGGACGGGGGGAGGAGGGGAGAGGGACAGGGGGAGGAGGGGAGAGGGACAGGGGGGAGGGGGGGAGAGGGACGGAGAGGGACAGAGCGGGGGAGGGACAGAGCGGGGGAGGGACAGAGCGGGGGATGGACAGAGCGGGGGAGGGACAGAGCGGGGGAGGGACAGAGCGGGGGAGGGACGGGGAGGGACAGAGGGGGGGAGGGACAGAGGGGGGAGGGGGAGAGGGAGGGACAGAGGGGGGAGTGACAGGGGGGGAGAGGGACAGGGGGGAGAGGGAACAGGGGGGAGAGGGAACAGGGGGGAAGAGGGAACAGGGGGGGAGAGGGAACAGGGGGGGAGAGGGAACAGGGGGGGAGAGGGAACAGGGGGGGAGAGGGAACAGGGGGGGAGAGGGAACAGGTGGGGAGAGGGAACAGGTGGGGAGAGGGACGGGGGGGAGAGGGACGGGGGGGAGAGGGACGGGGGGGAGAGGGACAGGGGGGAGAGGGACAGGGGGGAGAGGGACAGGGGGAGAGGGACAGGTGGGGAGGGACAGGGGGGGAGAGGGACGGGGGAGAGGGACAGGGGGGGAGAGGGACAGGGGGGAGGAGGGGGGAGGGACAGAGGGTGGGAGAGGGAGGGACAGAGGGGGGAGGGACAGAGGGGGAGAAGGGGGGAGGGACAGGGGGGAGAGGGGGGAGGGACAGGGGGGAGAGGGGGGAGGGACAGGGGGAGAGGGGGGGAGGGACAGAGGGGGGGAGAGGGGGGAGGGACAGAGGGGGGGAGAGGGAGGGACAGAGGGGGGGAGGGTCAGAGGGGGAGATGGGGGGAGGGACAGGGGGGAGAGGGGGGGAGGGACAGGGGGGAGAGGGGGGGAGGGAGAGGGGGGAGGGGGACAGGGGGGGAGAGGGACAGGGGGGGGAGAAGGGGGGACAGGGGAGAAGGAGGGACAGGGGAGAAGGAGGGACAGGGGAAGGGGGGACAGGGGAAGGGGGGACAGGGGAAGGGGGGACAGGGGAAGGGGGGACAGGGGAGAAGGGGAGAAGGAGGGACAGGGGAGAAGGGGAGAAGGAGGGACAGGGGAGAAGGGGAGAAGGGGGGAGAAGGGGGAAGAAGGGAAGAAGGGGAGAAGGGGGGAGAAGGGGAGAAGGGGGGAGAAGGGGAGAAGAGGGGAGAAGAGGGGAGAAGAGGGGAGAAGAGGGGAGAAGGGGGGAGAAGGGGGAGAAGGGGGAGAAGGGGAGAAGGGGGGACAGGGGAGAAGGGGAGAAGGGGAGAAGGAGGGACAGGGGAGAAGGGGAGAAGGAGGGACAGGGGAGAAGGGGAGAAGGAGGGACAGGGGAGAAGGGGAGAAGGAGGGACAGGGGAGAAGGAGGGACAGGGGAGAAGGGGAGAAGGAGGGACAGGGGAGAAGGAGGAGAAGGGGAGAAGGAGGGACAGGGGAGGGGGAGAAGGAGGGACAGGGGAGGGGGAGAAGGAGGGACAGGGGAGCGGGAGAAGGAGGGACAGGGGAGCGGGAGAAGGAGGGACAGGGGAGGGGGAGAAGGAAGGACAGGGGAGGGGGAGAAGGAGGGACAGGGGAGGGGGAGAAGGAGGGACAGGGGAGGGGGAGAAGGAGGGACAGGGGAGGGGGAGGGGGAGAAGGAGGGACAGGGGAGGGGGAGAAGGAGGGACAGGGGAGGGGGAGAAGGAGGGACAGGGGAGCAGGGGAGAAGGAGGGACAGGGGAGCAGGGGAGAAGGAGGGACAGGGGAGCAGGGGAGAAGGAGGGACAGGGGAGCAGGGGAGAAGGAGGGACAGGGGAGCAGGGGAGAAGGAGGGACAGGGGAGAAGGAGGGACAGGGGAGAAGGGGAGACAGGGGAGAAGGAGGGACAGGGGAGAAGGGGAGAAGGAGGGACAGGGGAGAAGGAGGGACAGGAGGGACAGGGGAGAAGGAGGGACAGGGGAGAAGGAGGGAGAAGGAGGGACAGGGGAGAAGGAGGGACAGGGGAGAAGGAGGGAGAAGGGGAGAAGGAGGGACAGGGGAGAAGGAGGGACAGGGGAGAAGGAGGGAGAATGGGAGAAGGAGGGACAGGGGAGAAGGAGGGACAGGGGAGAAGTAGGACAGGGGAGAAGGGGAGAAGGAGGGACAGGGGAGAAGGGGAGAAGGAGGGACAGGGGAGAAGGAGGGACAGGGGAGAAGGAGGGACAGGGGAGAAGGTGAGACAGGGGAGAAGGGGAGACAGGGGAGAAGGGGAGACAGGGGAGAAGGGGAGACAGGGGAGAAGGGGAGACAGGGAGAAGTAGGGACAGGGGAGAAGGAGGGACAGGGGAGAAGGAGGGACGGGGAGAAGGAGGGACGGGGAGAAGGAGAGAAGGGGGAATGGGGAGAAGGGGGAATGGGGAGAAGGGGGAATGGGGAGAGGGAGGGGGAGAAGGAGGGGAGGAGGGGAGGGGGAGAAGGGGAGAAGGAGGGGAGGGGGAGAAGGGGAGAAGGAGGGGAGGGGGAGAAGGAGGGAGGATGAGGGAGGGGGAGAAGGAGGGAGGAGGAGGGAGGGGGAGAAGGAGGGAGGAGGAGGGGGAGGGGAGAAGGAGTGGGAGGGGAGAAGGAGGGGGAGGGGAGAAGGAGGGGGAGGGGAGAAGGAGGGGGAGGGGAGAAGGAGGGGGAGGGGAGAAGGAGGGGAGAAGGAGGGACAGGGGGAAGGGGAGGGGAGAAGGAGGGAAGGAGGGACATGGAAGGAGGGACAGGGGAGGGGGAGAAGGGGAGAAGGAGGGACATGGAAGGAGGGACAGGGGAGGGGGAGAAGGGGAGAAGGAGGGACAGGGGAGGGGAAGGAGGGGAGAAGGAGGGACAGGGGAAGGGGAGAAGGAGGGAAGGGGAGAAGGAGGGACAAGGGAGTGGGAGAAGGAGGGACAGGGGAGTGGGAGAAGGAGGGACAGGGGAGTGGGAGAAGGAGGGACATTTCCCCCTCACCTAGTACATTTGTCACTCACACAGTGACAAGACCTGCCCCCCAGCAGCCATGCAGCTCACAAGAGAGAGGGCGTGCTTCAGCTGAGTTTTGCTGCTGTCTGGCTTTGTAAACACTTTTCCTAGAAGATCACACACCTTGCATTTCACTTAAAAGCTTTAATTATTGGGCCCTGCAGATCAGCAGCCTGAGGGAGAGGATGTCTGTTGGAAAGAATCATGCAAATAAGGTAACTATGTCAGTTTGGAACATGTGGGTTAGTTAAAGGGAAATTAACCCAGAAATTAATGTAGTTCACAAAACTGCAATAATTAAATACATTTTCTATGCCAAGATTGTAATGGTGAGTAAAAAGAAATGTGAAAACATCAATGCTACAATATCAGTAGGTGAACTTCATTTAAGAAGTCATTTTTTTTTATATTTTAAAGAAATAAATGTGTATGTTTGAAATCAATGATGATTAAACGCTAGCAGTGAGGCACGAGGCTATTTACATAATTTATAAAGAGCAAAGAGCTACAAAGCAATGGGACAATGTAGGAGAGACAGTGTTACAAGAAGTCAAAGGGAATTTATGGCAGGTCATAGTAACTTTTAAATAGTTTTAAGTAAGCAATGATGAACCTCATACAGTATTGACATCCTGCACTAAACAAATATGTTAGGGTTTTTGAGACAGACAAGGGTGCTAACTCTAGTCTGGCCTTCTGCTCGAGGTTTAAATGAGTCTGTTGTTTAGTAAACCCTCAAATAATTTAGGAAAGGTTTTTTAGGTCTCACCCAAGACAACACATGTGCTATCTCTTAGGAGACACATTGGGCCTCATTACGAGTTTGGTGGTCCATGGACTGCCATATTCGCAGTGGCGCTCGGACCCACGCCAAAAAGGGGCGGTCCGACCACCCCATTATGACCTTGGTGGAACCGCTACGGTTCGACCGCCAGTACCTCCAGATTTCCACCAGCCTGGCGGTGCCGGTGATCTCAGTCTGCTGCCCTGGGGATTACGAGTCCCCTTTCTGCCAGCCCCGCCATGCAAAAGCTGGCAGAAAGGGGATTCCGGGGGGCCCCATGGAGGCCCCTGCACTGCCCATGCACTTGGCATGGGCAGTGCAGGGGCCCCCATGGACAGGCCTGTCATGCATTTCACTGCCCAAATTATGGGGAGTGAAAAGCGCAATGGGTGATGTGGCACTCGACGCACCGTCACAATTCCGCAGGCTCAATTATGAGCTGGTGTCAAGGTTAAGGCCCTGGAACTCATAATAGGGCCGGCCGGCGGAAGACCGGCGTGGCGGTTATCTGTTCGAATGAGTTAGGGGGCTGCCTCCACCGCCTACCAAACTCATAATCAGGGCCATCGGTTTCCAACAGTGGGCTTAAAGGCCGTCCATTGATTACCATTGTTTGGCTTCATGTCCCTCTCATTTGTTTGCTGCTTATTTGTCAGCTGTCATAGGCTCCCTTCCTCGTCCAGTGTTTTTTCCCTCCCCTGGATCATGGATGCATTATTTCTACCCTTCCACTGCTCGTTGTTTTCAGTGTTATTTTTACTTTCGGTTTAAGCCCTCTCAAGAGTGCACTTTTTTTTAGTCATCTCCCTTGTGTACACTTCCCCCATCTGTGTTCCTCAGCCCTCCCTCCTTCTGATGTCCATGTTGCTCGCCCCACCTGCCCACCTTCCTTCTGTTGTCCATGTCCCCCCACCCTCTTTGCATTATCTGTGTTGCTTGCACTACCCACATGACCTCCCCTCTGTTGTCTATGTTACCCTACATCCACCATAACAAAAAGAAATTATATGGCATGAATACTGCTGGCAGCACTATAGCACTTTTTCGACCGACAACCTCCGTTGGCCATGTTGATAAGCAGGCCCTATTTGTGCTGCCTCCCACCAGCACTAAAGAAAAGTGTTGCCCACCCCATCAGTTGTGCTCGTTGCCTCCTGCCCCACCAGCCCTACCTCAAAGCACTACGACACGACCAGCACGGGCTGCGTCATAGCTTCTGTACATTATGGCTGCAACGCATTGGCAAAGACAATATCTCCCATAAGCAAGACCTATGGCTTTTGCCAATGCTTGCTTAGTAGTGTCTGATGTTCCTGTAGTAGAGCAAAAAAGTGACGTATGCTGGGAGGCCTATCATCCAGAAAGAAGTGTTTAGTTTTCCTCTCGGAGCGCCCCTCTCCTTTGCCATCTGTTCCATCACATCACCTGTTGCAGCTGGAGAATGCCAGCTTCCAGATTGCATATTATTTCTAAAATCTCCACATCCTATTAGTCGCACAACTTACTACTGCGCAGGCAGGGCGTTTTGCTCGTTTAGTGAATTATTGATGAGTTTAAAAATTCTCTATTTGTATCCAGAGTTACTTCAGAGTGCAGAGGAGATGGGAGTAGTGTTCAATCAGAGGAAAGATGTAGAGTGAGAACGTGTCAAATCAGGTGTGACTCCTTTTTCTGCTAGGTTTTCAATTGTTGCAGAAAGAATCCAATAGAATCTTCAGAACACGTATACAGATAGAATGGTGATTTTTATCAGTGAAAGGGCCCTTGACTTCCCCCCCTCTTCGATGCCCAACCCCAATTGAAAGCCTTCTGCATCTGGCATGAAGCTTTATATGGGCGACAGAAAGCAGACATCTCCAAAACCCTTTACTCTTACACACGTGCTCTAATCAGTGCCTGTTAGCAATAAACATTTAAGAGGGGTAGTTCAGGCGAGCAAGTGTTCACATGCTTAGTGCCAGGATTATGGAACTCCTGTCTCTGAAAAATCTCACACTGGGCAACTTAAGAAAATACATTTCACATGAATATGACAAAGCTAGTAAGTTGAGCTCTCAAGTAGTGAGGGATGTCATTTGAAGCGGGAGGTATGGTGGGGGGTGGGAACTGCAGAGGAAAGATGCCGGATAGATCTAATGACGTCTCAAGATGTGGATTTTAGGGACACACACTAAGGCCCCCCCCAATATGATGTTGGCGGATGGAAACGCCCATCTGCCGAAGCCATGCGATCAGGAAACAGCCAGTGTGGTGAGCTGACTGCGAGGGCTATTAAGAGTTTCTAGCTGATTCGGCAGGCAGAAACAGAGTTTCTGCCCGCCGGCCCACCGGGAAACAGTCCACACCATTGACGCCGGGTCATAATAGAGCCAGCAGCAATGTTGCGGTGCTTTGGGTGCAGCAGCGCCTGTTGCGCTTTTCACTGTCTGCAAAGCAGACAGTGAAAAGCGCGACGGGGCTTGCCGTGGGGGCCCCTGCACTGCCCCCTGCACATGGTCTCTGCAAGTTTTTACATAGCAGTGCAACCGGCATGTAAAAGCTGGTAGAGAGGGGACTTGTAATCCCCAGGGCAGTGCTGCTTGCAGAGCTGCTGTGGTGGATTAAGACCACCGGCACTGCCAGAGCGTTGGCTGGCCAAAAAAGTGGTGGTGGTCTGACCATGGCACTTTTGCCAGGGTTGTAATGTGGAGGCCGGACCGCCGCATTGGTGGCGGTCCGACAACCACTGTGAGTCTGGTGGTCCTAGGACTGCCAGACTCGTAACAAGGGGCTGAGCCACAGATAAACCTGGGGGGGGGGGGGGGGGAATTAACATAGACATTAAAATGAATATATAGCAAGGGTTTGGAATAAGACATGCACCAGTGTTGTGATGAGAGATGCACCAGCATTAAAAACCTAAGAAACACTGATATACTCGAGATCTAGTTTTGTCAACTAACTATAACCACTCCCTATAACTTGCACACACACAAAATGGAAGCTTGCATGGTACTGGGTGTAAACTAGTACAGTGGCTCCCCTGTAGTACTGGAGAACCTCACCGCAGAGCTGTCCTGGAACCCGTGAGTAAATATTGGTACCCAAAGCCTTGAATTATATATTTTTTTAAATCACTGAGGGCAAGGTCCCTCTCGATCCTTCCCTCAAAAGTCCCTGAGGATCAGCATAGCCCTACCCTGCCCAACTTGTTATTCTTTTTTGTTTTTTCATGATACACGGATCAAGTCCCCGAGTTCTGTAATGACTGCTACAACACTTTTCTGAGATGTCATGGCCGGTCAGTCATTGTGCGAGGTCCTGTGATACAGTCCTGGGTACAAGGGGACCTGATTGGCCAACAGTAGAAAAGGCTCCCTCTGGGGCCAATGGTCCAGGAATCACTAATTTTTCTAGGAGATTTACCCTTTCCAAGTAAAATTCTAACTTTTTAAATTTAGAGTAATTCTAATCAGATATTTTTTTCATATCAAAGCGCAACGTTTCCTATCGTAATTAACAGAAAACTGATGTTTTGGGACACCCCTATTTTCTTGGTCCCACTTGATGGATCAGTATAAATCTTCACAAAAAGCTGAACGAAGTGAGTTAGATTTTTTTTGGAACGTTTTGTACAGATTCATCAAAGAGTACCAAAATTATATAAAAAAATAAAAAATACAAAAAGTTCCTTTCCTATTTAAGGTCATACTAAGCTTTAACTACATTTGCACTAGCGCCACGAGTTTAATACAAACATGTTTGAATAAAATGTTTAAATATGAATTTGTATGAATGCATATATATCTATATATGTATATTAAGATACAGATATATACTTACCTCCATAAAAGGTCAGATTTAAACATTTTCATCAAACACCACTGCTTTGCAATGAAAGGTGGTTATGCACATTCATATGGGTGGAAGGTGAGGTGGCTTTGTTTTTTATGTGTTTCCTCCTCCTAAAATTTAGTAGCTTTGGTGAATATATATAAATTTACTGTGCAGATCCAAAATGCCCGACAGTGTTGCTTCAAAACATGGCAGAGATCTTGGAACAATAACACAAAAAAAAGATTAACTATGGACAACACCATTCCAAAACCTAAATGACAGGGACGTAAGCCCCGGCACTGAAGCACACCCAGTTCCAGGAGGATGTGCACAAGTGATCACAGTACTATCACTCACAACTCAACAGTAGCAATGGCTGAAGATGCTGGACCTATTGTCGCAGTCTATATGTTGCCATGGGCAGAAACGTAATGTGAATAATACTCAAACAGATCGGAGGCTTGAGAGGGCTAACCCAAGCACTTCTATGTATTTTTGAAGTTTTTTGTTTTAATTTTACTGGAGCCTGAGAGACAGCTAAAGTTATCAGGCCACATCTATTTTCAATCACCTTAACACACACAGATATATACTATGAATAAAATTACGAATGATTGTTGGCACAAACAAAAACCCTCCTAAGTAGGTTTATAAGTGATTCGGAAAATGCACATTTTCTTTCCCGGGTATTTGTCAGAGGGCACTATACACCAAAATCCATTCTAACTGAGGAAATCTGTGAGATTCCACGTAAAAAAAGAAAAACAAAAATACTGTTTGTCGTCTTGAATTGAGAGCAGCACCAATCCACCCTTAAATGCCTAATGGCTTTAACATACACATTTTACATTACAAAAAGCCTTTATCATAACTGTTTGTTATAAACAGATCGGATATGTGGCATCTAACATAACCTTTTCCAATGAACGAGTCAAGCCTAAAGCTCGGCTCGTTGGCTTCTCATCATAACTGAGTGAGCCCCGATTGTATTGAGCCTAACAAGGCAGTTATCAGGCGTATGTTAAACAAGTTACCAATTTGTACAAAATTACATTTGACAAAACAATATATAACCCCTCCTTGAAGGGTCTAACAAGGAACATTTCTGTGCAAATCTTTTATCCCAAGGTTTTTGTTTGTTTTAGAGGTGTGCGCTGCACACTAACACCCTTGCATACTCCTGTAATATGCCCAAATCTGTATAACAAAATATATAGCTACAACCTTAAACAGAGTAATAACAACCCAGGCTTGAAGGCCTACTGCCTTTATCATAGGCTTCTCACAATAAATAACTCAGGCCTACTCACTTTGTCATAACTTTTCATAACAAAGAATTCAGACTGAGGGCAACTGACAATATTTCTCAATGACAGCAAACTGGACATGATGGGATAAGTCACCACGGCCACCGCATCCTGCTTCAGCACCCTGAGGATGGGGAGGAAGATCTTCAAGCGGCTCTCAAGCAACACTAGAAAAGCTGCCACTCGTGTCCTAGTCTCCAGCAAGTTGGACTATGGAAACTCTTTTTTCAGGAATCACCAAGCAACTCACTAGCAAACTACAAACCATCCAGAACTCTGCAGCCAGATCCATATCCAACCTCCCAACACAGAACTCACATCACACCACACCTCAGGGAGCTACACTGGCTCCTGGTACACAAACACGCTCAATTCGAACTCCACACACACATTCAAGGCACTACACAACTCAGTCCTCACCTACATGAGCAGACTCATCTCCTTCTGCCAACCAACCAGACTCCTCCGCTCTGCAGGACTCTCACTCACACACATCCCACTCATACACAGAACCAGATCAGAAGGACGGACGATCTCTTACATTACTGCTAAGGTGTGGAACAACCTCCTTTGCCACATCAGAGGCTCCACCTCTCTTGAATTCCGCAACAAGCTGAAGACCTGGCTTTTCAATTAACCAACATCCCATAGGCAGGGCTAGGCGCACACACACCTGCTTAGTGCCAATATACTCACGTGGGTGATAGCGCACATTACAAATACACATAACAAAGAACCAATCAGGCGAATAAGCCTGAATACTGGCTTAGAATGAACATTTCTCAGGCCTGCAGTATTGATCATAAACTTTCTCACAAGGCAACCAACGGCCATAGCCATAAAATTACAAATATGTACAAACTGAGCTGACAACATCAGATACAAATTTTCAGTGTGTGACTTGTCGACCCACAGGGTTTATCAAAAAGGGGTACTGTAGACCAAAAACCTATAAAGTGCAACCCAAGCACTCCTTTTCAGCAAAAGCATACAACTTCTATCCAATCAAATGCAATAGTTATGGATATCAACATATAGGTAGAGCAAAAGCCCCTCACTCGGTGCTGTTCTAAAGCTCTTTATCTGTTGGTCACATAAGATAAGGACCGCTATACTCTCCAGCCACAGCTAAAGAATGAGTACCATAGAACTGGAAGCCTCCCTTGCAGCCGAGACTCGCTGTAGAAGTACTGGTACAATCTCTAATCGTGTTCTAGGGCCCTCGCCTCTTCATCGCATTTCAGTAGTACAAAACTGCTTCCAATCTGGGGAGGGGCAAGATGGGGCCGGAAATATTGCTGCAATGAAGTCGCCATTGACTGCGCTATTATAAAACCACACTTAGATGTACATCTTAAATCAGGGGGTCAAGGGGTTCACGTGAAAGTGACTTTTAATGCGTCCAAAACCAGCTGATAAAATGATTGATTTTCTGCTGGCAGATGAGCGAGGCGCTGGAGGCGCTTTAACCTAGAGGCCCCAGCTGGAGGCCGGTGACGTCAGGGAAACCCCAGCTGGACAACACTGCAGTCCAATCTGCCAGATATCCCCCTCTCCACGCCCAGATTTCACATAGGCAATTCTTAAATCCAGCATAAAGATACGTTTCGATGCAGATCGATGTTTGGGTGAACAGAACAGGGACCCCTAAAATAACAGCAGTGCTGGGCCAGGGTCAGTCACACGTGACTGACTTTATCCGGCCCTCTGGCCTTTTCAGAGACACAGCAGCCAGCTGAAGTAATACTGCTGAACAAACGGAATTGTTTCAGCTTAGCCTTTACCGTCATAGATAAGAAATATTCACAGGCATGTTAGACCAGAGGTGGGTATAAATTGCAGATTTGGGGGCTCTGTGTCTGTTGGTTGGTAAAGACTGCAGGTGACGTGCATTGCTTGGGGGAGTTTAGCTACTGCGCGAATATCATATGGTGTCCTTCAGATTATTATTGGGGCGTGATGCTGAAGATGAACCTGTCCTGGCGGTCGCCATGATGGGGTCAGGCACTGCTGTAGCGCATTGTGTCCAAACCAAAACAGTGCCTCACAAGAACGCAGTATGTCTACTTTTTATTTCCCAGAGTTTCCTCAGGTTGGTTAACAAGAGCACCACGCCAGGCGCTGCAGCCACATAGTTTAAAAAATCACATTAGTGTAGCGCCATGTTGTACAAATGTGAAGTTACAACAACACTAAACAGTGTTTGCTGGGATGCAACTCAGCCGGCCCTGACAGCAGTAAGTAGCAAAGAGCAACCTTCGTCATCCAGCAAATGTAACAACTGATAGGGCCAATCTCCCTCAGAGACGACGTTTTAATGTTTCCTGATCTGGCCGCCTGAGAGGAATGCATCTTTTCAGTGTCACTGTGTTTTGCAGTCAATCTCCACAAACCCTCATCTCTTGTAAACTAAAACACGCTAAAACAACCCAAAAATACTTTGTTGGCATGACAATCCAGACAGTACCCAGAGCACGAACACAGGGTACATAAATGATACATATATTACAATTTGGGGCACTGGTTTTCTGGGCTGCCTCCTGTGAGAATGTTTTGTGTGTTATGCCCTTCCTCTCATGGTGACATCCGAAATGTATGATGGTGTCCCTTCTTGCTATTTTTCCCAAAATGGGGAAGAATTTGGCCTCAACTAGTCTTATTTTCCTCTAGAAATGGGGATACGAGCGACAATTCGAGCTGCGTAGGAAAAGGTGTCCCTCAGTCTCTCCTTCTCCCAGGTCACACCGATGAGCAGTCCAGGCCTCTCTGTTCCCCTGGTCTGTAGCTGGTTCCAGTCCGTGGCCACCTGGTCTGTAGCTGGTTCCAGTCCGTGGCCACCTGGTCCGTAGTTGGCTCCAGTCCGTGGCCACCTGGTCTGTAGGTGGTTCCAGTCCGTGATCACCTGGTCTGTAGTTGGTTCCAGTCCGTGATCACCTGGTCTGTAGTTGGTTCCAGTCCGTGGTCACCTGTTCTGTAGTTGGCTCCAGTCCGTGGCCACCTGGTGTGTAGCTGGTTCCAGTCCGTGATCACCTGGTCTGTAGTTGGTTCCAGTCCGTGGCCACCTGGTCCGTAGTTGGCTCCAGTCCGTGATCACCTGGTCTGTAAGGTGGGCCTTTGCGGGCAGGCTGTGTTTCAAGCGATGGACAAGCATTGTGTGAATCTGAAGCATGGTTGTGCAAGGGTTGTGTAGTTCCTGTGCTGGTGCAGTGCCATAGCTGTGCCTTCCTTTAGACTAATGCGGTTCTAGGCTTGTGTCAGGATTCTGACAGATACTGCTTCCTGTCTGTGCCTTCCCGAGCTGTGGTGCTGGCAGGTGGTACCCGCCCGGCTGTGACTGTTTTGTGGGCTCGTGCAGTAAGTCCTGTATGGATCGGTAGTTCAGGGAGCGGGAGTTACCCCCCCCCCCCCCCCCCACCCCAACACACACACACACACACACACTTCATCACGAACCTTGACAGAAGCTTCTGGACTTTTAACTGTAGTCCTGAGGTGTGGGAGTGTCTTTCCGTTTTGTGCACTCTTGCTAAGTAAGTCTGGAGAAATGATATGCTTAGGACTTTTAACCCTAAATTAAAGGGTGGATACAAATATAATTGTTTTTGTGGTGTCAAAAAGCTCAGAGGGTTCTTTAGGTCTTTTCTACCAAACAGTGCAGTCTGTCTGGTGTTCGAAAGTACCAAAGTTCAGCTTACAAAGGGGCTTAGAGTCCGCCCGTTGCTTACCATTGGTTGGTTTTATTGTCACTCTAATTTACTGGCTATTTATTTGTTAGCCTGTGTAGCCTTTCCTTCCTCTTGTTGTATTTGTCCCTCCCCTGAAGCACAGCCTTATTATTGGTGCACTTCAAGTGCTAACTTTTCAGACACTACATTATTCTTGTTGGTTAAGCCTTCCATGAGAGTCATATGCGCCTTCCAGCTGTCTCCCTTGTGTGCTTTTCTCTACCCCTCATCCGTGTTCCATGTTGCTCCTTCATCCTGTGTGCTTCTTCCCCTCTCCTCTATGTTGTGCTCACCCTCTTGTGCTCCTCCCACACGCATTGCTTTCTTACGTATATGCGTCATCCTGTTGTGCTTCTTAGATTGCTGAAGGTCTAGCAGCTTGCACAGCTTTGCAAGGACCATGCCAAACCAGGATTAACAACGCCAAAAGGGCTGTGGGCCAACACCACACCTATTGGCTTTGCCAAAGCTCGTGAGTCATGTATGTAGTGTTTTTTTCAACTTGCATTATTATAATGTATTCTGATGTGTGTTTCAGAACGTACTGGTTCCTTGTGATCCAGTTGTGATGGTGGCTTGTGCTAAATTTTGGGGTTTCCCTGTGGTTGTGTTCTAAATAGTTTGGGTGGTAACTGTGGCTAGTTGGTCAAATCCATTTCAGGGAAGTGGTTTTAAGGTTGTGTCTGCAGGTTGTATGAAAGTGGGGGTGCAGGTCACTTGACCGTCCTCCTCCGTGTGAACTGATTCCTCTGCTTTGGGTCTCTCTGAGCATGCTAAATTATTCTAGAGCCTAGCACGTTGGCTTTGTCAATCTGTGCTTGTAAGGCTGGTTGTTCAATGCGCCTTATTTCCCTATATGCTCCTTCTCTCCTCAGTGCAGACACAGATGGTCCAGCATTTACCATTGAGGTAATGACCTCAGGGAGTGGATCACATTACCACCACCACAGACCCTGCCCCCAGCCACTGGAGGGCCAACAGAGTGCAGCCACACCAGGGCCTGCGTTTAGCACACATCAGTACCACCACACACCATCCCCTGCCACTGAAGGGCCAACACACTGCACACACACCCCAGGGTGTGCGTTTAGCATCCATTACTACCACCAAAGCCACACCCTGCCAAAGGAGGGCCAACACACAGATAACATACCAGGGTGTGTGCTTGGCACACGTCTACCACCACAGCCACCCCCTTACACTGGAGAAGCAGCACTTGCATGCAGACCAGGGTCTGTGCTTAGGAGAGGGGATGATTGTGGTTTTTGGCTAGCAGCTGACGGGCGAGCGGATGACACCTCGGCTTAGTGCAACTCAAGGCCCATGCGATGTATGTAGTAGTGACGATCAGTGCAAGAGTGCAGGAGAGTAGAGTGCACAGCAGGCAGGTGCATGACAGCGCTTAAATGGGCCAGTACTGAGTACCTGCACTTTTTTTTTGAGAGGAAGAGTACCTGCACTTCTCAGGAGAGGAGAAATACTTTTAATTGCGAGTACTGGTAATTCTCAAAAGCAAGCAGGTACTCTGGTATGTGGGACCTGCACTTCTATAATTTCTATAATTCCATTTCAAGCACTGCATATTCACAATCTGCTGCATGTGCACAAATGTATACAGCCCCCCCCCCCCCTTCATATGTCTTCAGCGCTTCCCACCCTATGGGCAGCGTCGAGTGGTCGAACTTTGGTGGGACCAGATTTTGAAAGCCAAAAACTGGGACATTTCGCAAACAATAGAAAAACGACTACTTCAGCATGATCGGAGGGGCACAGCATGACAGCTCCAAAGGCGATGTATAAACACAGACGAGGCAAAAGTCAGTTGTAATTCGCAGTATCACACATGCTGTTTAAATAGATTTCTGATAACAGCTGCTGGAAGGCACTGCTTTGTAAGACCTAAAAACGTGTCTTCGCTGTTTACAGCCGACCCTCACTAATAAACCGGGACCTGGCCCAAAATTGCCGAAACAGCTGATGAAAAACCGGGACTGTCTCAGCAGAGCCGGTCAACCTATTGCCTATTGTACTTCAATGTGCGGGGGCGGGTGTCAACAGGGACTCTTCCACATGGAGTGTGTGCCCCCCGGCCTTGGTGCCTTTCCATGCCAGTCACAGCCCAAAGCCTTGTCTCTTTCCCATCTTGGGTAAGCCCCACTCTCGGCCCCTTCCAATCCCCTCATGGGCACCGACCCCATAAAGATCTTTTCCCACCCCCATCACGGGCAAGGCCTTTCCCCACCCCACGGGGGCTTGTCTTCACCACCTGCAACGTGGGCACAGCCCTTCTACTGACCGTGCATCCCTTGCTCCCCACAAATGAGTACCGTGCACGCCAGCTCTGCAAAATGCGCCCCCAGAGAACCCCACGAGACAAAGCCCCCCTCTGCATCCCACCTGCAAAGCGCCCTTGCAGCCCCTCCGTTCAGCTCCTCTCCCCAAATCGTATTCGTGGCACCGGTGCCCCACTGCACACACACCGGCACCCGTATCCACGTCTCTCGACAGACTCCCTCCCCTGACTAACAGTGGCCCATCAGTCAGTGTCCGGTCAGCCCATGGTCAGTGCCCCCCTTCTCACATCTCACCCCCCCCCCGGGGCAGAGCCCCACACTGCTTCTGTCTCGGAGACAATACCTCCGGCTGTAATGGGCACACGATCACACATCAGTGAATCTCTTTCTTCTCAAAGAGAAACGCAGCCCCCGCTCACAAACCCCACACTGTCCATCGTGCACCCCAAAGTGCAGCGCACCCCCCTCCCCAGTATGCACAACGCGCACCCGTTCCCGCATCCCCTTACCTGCATTCCGGGGCGGGAGGGTTCCGTCCCCGGCTTGAGGGTAGGGGTCTCCAGTCTAGGCGGGTGGGAGCTCCAGGGTGGAGGGGAACAAGGGTTCAAGGGGTGGCTGAGGGCGAAGAAAAGGGGCTGCTGATGTGGGGGTTCTGCGTCCAGCTGGAGACGGCGGAGCAGACAGGGAGGGGAGAGATGGAGGTGTGGGAGGGGACGATCGATGCGAGGGGGGCTGAGGATGGAGAACCCTCGCTGTGGGGTAAAAGGGTGGAGTGCAGCTTGGACGGAGGGCGCTGGAGGGGCCGAAGATGGAGAGAACTCCAAGGGATGGGACGGAGAGCAGGGATGGGGAGGGAAGAGGTTGGGCTACGTAGGAGGGCTGGGCTGGGCCTGGGTGGAAGGGGCCGGGCGACGGGAAGAGAGGTGGCGCTGGGTGGGAGCAGGGGGAAGCGGAGGGGGCTGGTCCTGATAGCGAGGGGTCTGGAGACGGTACAAATCTGTGATCTAATGCAATCTGTGCATGACTCAATCAAATGAAAGTTGCCACAGATCTGCCAACATATATTCAAAAGGCACGAGCTCGTTTCCTACTTCAAAAACAAACTTTAATTTAAAGTTTAAAATAAAAGATGCATTTTAGCGCTCCGAAGCTGCACTTGTGAGAAACGCAGCGCATTGCACAACCACAAACAAATACATACACTGGTATAAATGCTATATTTCTTTGCTGAAGAGGGGCAGTACTCCCCGCAAAAGAATAACATTTCCTAAAAAGCGTATTCAGCTAGTGCCCCTGACTCTGCAGTTCTTAAGAGATCCCTCCAGTGAAATGTCGGCGATTGCGTTGCACTGTTCTTTCGAGGGACCCTCGGTAAAGTTGTGCTGGCGGGGCTTTTCTTTGAAAGGCTGTCCCAGTACATTAGCAATCTCTGCCCCTTCTCTAAGGGGCCACCCTACTGAAGGCACGCGTGTGCCAGCACCGACAAATGTGTCATAAGAGGAATGAACAGCGACCCCCCCTGAAAAAATGCAGCTCCTAGTTAGTACACAGCAGAAATGCTGCTGTCAATCGGTAGAGACTTAGCAATAATGAACTATCAAAGACTGCACCAGCTTTACTCCTGCTGAAGCGTCCATTCCTGAGCAAGCGCTTGCCATCCTCTTAGGCGCTACGTGCACTCCAGGCGTGTCGCTGTGTCCTGTAATGGAAATCCTTGTATCAGAGAACACCTGCTTTAGCCAGGTTTTCTTCCTCACTCTAACAGTGCCCACAGGATGTGCTTGGGCCTGGCATAGGGCTGTGCCCACCTCCTGGCTCCTGAACATGAAGACCAGCTTGCTCAGTCAAAATCGTTCCATATGATCAGTAATGTCTGCAGGCGGTTTCACTTGCTCACAAGATCGCAGCCTTAATCCTTCTTGTATTTTTTAAATAATCAGTCAATGACTATATTCTAACTCATGACTGCTAGTTGATCGAGGTGTGCTTCGTGGTGCTCCAGACAGGGCAGGCTTTGGTGCTGGGGTGCCTGTGCAGCAATCTTTTTTAGTACACCCCCCCCCATGGCCTCCTTCACCACGGATTCTCTCACTAATACCCCCAGCAGTGCCCCCTCATCTCTCCATAGACCCTCTCCCACATACATTTTGTTTGTTTTATAGTGCTACTTATATTTGTGTAGGGTGTCAGAGCACTCTACATCACATACAGAGACAATGCATCAAAGGCGTGTAAATCAGTCTTTGGGAAATGTTACATAAAACAATGTGGATTACAAGATGTGGGAGTCACGTCATCCACACTAGTAGGCGGTTTATTTTAGGAGTGTTTGGTCTGGACAAGCCAAAACCTCACGATTTAAATCCTACCAAGGTGGTTGGGGTGGTTTTACTAATACAAATATATTTCTGCCCAAACAAACCCTTCATAGCAGCACCAGGATAATGAAAGACTGAGAAAACACAAAACATTCTAACCTATACCATAACGTTTGCAAGCTGCTTCTGGGTGACAGTTCACAGGTAATAGTGGTATATTAAGATTGTAACTTATAACTGCAAGTGACAAATGGATCTCTGTGACAAACGTTATCCACATAAAATACATTCTGTGATCTGTATGGTACACGTTCTTTGCAGCAGGCACATTAACCCTCTGTGCTACTTGAAAATGCGTCAAAACCGCCACTAGACAAAACTTCTTCTCTCTCCAGCAGGAATATTAAACACCAGAGTTATCTTGACATTTTTATTGCTGCCTGAAAACCGCTGGACACACAAGGAACCCTGCAGCAGGTGCTTTCGAACCCATAAGTGATTTTTAAATATAGCACCCCCGGCTCAACCCCAGGTGCAGCTGCACCAGTAGCACCACCCTAAAGCCTGACCTGGTTGTACAAAATTGCCCCATTCAGTCGTGCTAGGAGCAATCCCGGCTGATTGATTATGTGATTCACTGTATATTATTTTTTTCTTTGTTAATAAACACTTTCGGACTTCAATTAGTATGTAAGGAGATTTTCTTTGACAATCCTCATGCGATTGGACAGGTGCACCTGCACTTGGTCAAATCCTATGACCTGACCTGGACCAGACTCCACCTAGAGCCCCATTCATAGAGATACGACAGAAGATTCTCTGTGGATAGCTTGGGTGGAGAACAGCCTGGTGCTCTGCTCACCGATCAGGGCAGCCAGTGCCAGCATACTCAAAATGTAATGAAATGTATAGTCTGATTGTGTTTGTCAACCTTGTATGACATCTTGTGTTGACAATTAAGATTTGTCCTAGGTGACAGCAGGATAAACCAGTCTGGGTAGGTACGAGGGGGAAACCCAAGATCATGGACCGCATTTAGAAGTTGCCAGGGGTTGCAGCTGCAACCCCTGACATTGTTTTTGAGACCCCTGGCTTCAGATGTGGCAAAATCAGTGTCAGGAAGACAGGGCCAAATCTTCCTTATGGACCTTCGTGGGGGCTCCACTATCCTTGTTGTATGGCATTTTTTTATTACAATAATAGTGAATAATGCGTAAGCGTCTGTGTGTGAGTGAAATTAAGGGTCAAATGGGGTTTGATGTCACTTCTGCTACCCCTGGCATTTAGATGAATTGACATACATGCCCAAGAAGCTAAGGGTAGAAGTATTAAGAAATCCATGGTATGTCAGTAGGAGGCTGAAGAAAGTGCAGAGGGGTAAGGTTTGCGTAGAATCCCTGGCACAGACCCTAACAGATTAATTTAGTGGATGAAACAAGTACACTGATGTAGCCACCCTGAAATCCATGTGGGCCTCAATGGTCCATGACTGGAGGTCTTCACACACAAGGAGGTCAGCAGACAAGTGTGAACGCACCTAGATACCTCCTTCCATGAAACCAGATGGGAATAGCCTTTAGACCCACCCTCTCCCTTCTACCCCACCCATTGGTGTAACATAAAATGATGAGGCCCCTGTGCAGAATTTGATGGTTGACCCAACGTCTCCCAGATTGCACAGATATGAATTGGTGTTGGGTTGCAATGAGGGGCCCCTGAATGGTTGTGCCACCCCACCACCATGCTGCAGGGGCTTGCTCGGCAAAGCAGAGTGGCTTTCCCAAGCGATAAACTTTCTTATTCCATGCCATTGCGCACATTTTTCAAGGCATGCAATGGCATGGCTTAGAGGGTGAGGGTGCCCCCTTGAAAAAAAAACTCTGGGGCCCCCCGCACCACGGGGCTGTGGGGCCCTCCATTATGCCCCTGGTCCCATCCCTATGGGATAAGCTGCAGTCCAAAGCTGGCAGAGACCTTATCATTTACCTAGCTGTGAATGAGGGTGTCGTAACGGACAGTGGGGCGGAAAAATCAAAACTGGAGAAAGGCCCAGCCAAAGGGACTTGGTCCCATGCAATGTACCACCAGTATGGTGATAGCACATGCAGGTGTAAAGACTGTGTAAAGTACACTAGTGGTGAGGACCCAAAGAGGGTGACAGGAAAAAGAGGTAAATGACATATCACTAGAAATGTTTAAATTTCAAAACACCAGTAAATAAACAGACACGTTGGAATGAGATACCAGAATTGGACTCTTCAACCTACTGACTGACAGTCCAAGAGCTTTAACATTAGACAAGAAGTGACTCTTTTCTGTTCATCAAAACCTAACTATATCATTCAAACCAAACATCTTTCTAGTGTGGCGCTTTGAAGTCATTTTATGGAGAGACCACTGCAAAACCTCTCTCTCTCTCTATCTCTTCCATCCCATTATAGGATGGAAGAGAGAAAGTGAGAGGTTGAGAGAGAAAGCTATTTAGAGAAAGAGAGTGACAGAGAAATTTTGAAAGAGAAAGGTTTTTTAGGCTTTGATGAATGATACAGTTAGAATGCATTATTTCTGGACAAACTGAAAAAGAAATATATTTGTCAATGTAAACGAGTTAGATCACCTTGCGGTTTGTACCTTAAATAAGGCAGGGAAAAGACAGCGGACACAGCAGAAATCTTGTTTGCAGAGACTGAAAGGTACCCTCAAGAAACTGAGATACCTGATTAGCCGCCTGAGGGACAAGGCTAGGGGTCGTGTTCCTACTCCACTGCCCTGTCCGCATTTATTCATGCAGATGACTACTGATTTTCCCAAAATGGTAGAGGAGAAGGAGGAGTATGTACTAGGTGTCTTGAGTTTCCCCATACTGAGAAGCAATGTTAGAGGTGCTTTGCTGGTAGGAGCTGAGAATCGAGCAGAGATAAAACCATGTCACTTATCGATTTCAGCAAGAAACTGAAAACCTGGCTCTTCAACTGATCATGCTTGCAGAACCTGCAACCGCTCAGCACCTGGATACCCCCGCGGGTGACAAGTTTCACACTCTACAAATTCACATTACATTACCTAGAGAGGTATAGGCAAACACCACACTGATGAGTGCGGAGAGTGACAGCAAGATAAGCACGACAGGCACGAGAGTAGGACGGGAGGCTGGTACAACATCCCACTTGCCACCCCAGCTACAATCTTGTTTGTTACCCCACTGTGCCACAGCATGCCATCAGAGCAATTGGGCCTGCAGTGCAATTATCACATGGGATAGGTTATGGATTACTGCAGAGTAAAGTGCAAGGGAGCCTAAGAGGCAGGGACGTGTTGACCCTAATGACTTTTCTCATACAGTTAGATGCCTAATCACCTCTTTAGAGAGGACCCTGGATTAGGGTCTGTCTCTCCATTCATGTTCTCTGGACCTAAAGTGATTGCCTAAATATCATTCAACAGTTCCCTAAAATATGATGTAAACCTTGCAAGGTCAAAGAAGTATTGGAAACTGTTTTTGAATTTTATACACCCAAGTGAGCTGCAGTAAATCAACTATTACGTATTATTATGCCAGGGAGGTGAAAGGTCGGCTCCTGCTCATAGCTGATTGGCTACAGCAAGCACCTATAGACGCGCTGCTCTTATTGATGCTCGAGATGCTTTAATGCAACTGTTGAAGTATGTCCTGCTAAAACTTATTGGACTAAAAATAAATATCTGCAAGCAAAATAAAGGAGAAACCCTGGTGATTTTTGGATCATTTTAAAGGTGTGTTTGATTGTTATTCTGGATTCTACAGAAACCACGCATGAGGCTGTTGGACTGGCATTCACTCAGGGGTTACAGCGTAAATTACAGGAACAATTGAGACAATATGTAATAGTTGGCAAACATAAGGACTTTTGGAATGAGTTTCAGTGGCAAATCACTCTGCTGCTGTTCAAAAGCACAAGAAAGAATCTGCTGCATCTTAAACAATGTATTTGCAAATGCAATCCTTCTAACGCATGGGCAGAGGGAGGGGATTGGGATGAATGGAGAATTAGAACAAATGGTAGGAGGTCTGGAAGGAGCCAGTGTTGAGGAAGGGGACGGTTCACTCTGCTTTGGGCTATCTCATTTTAATTATGGGCAGTTGGGGCTTGGTAACAAGGTTGCCCCAGGATTTGCATGAATAGCGCAAACGAGCTGACTAGCATCCGCATCCACTGACAGACACCAGGACAGCCCATGAGGAAGCAGAGTGTTCTGTGAAGGCTTCAATTCCTGTAGATGAATATGGGCCATTTGTTTGATGTGTCCCACTTCACAACATTTGTCCACTGGAGCTACTCGATCAGCCTTTCCTACTTTATCTCTCTCAGACAAAACGATTGATGCTGTTTGCATTTTTAACACGTTATATTACTAATCCTGTATCCATTTTTAGGTCGAGCCTAGGCAGCGTGCATGCACTGTCACTCGACATGCTGTAATCTACTTCTGTGGGCTTTCACCACGCCCATCGCTTTCATTTGTTCCTTGGCCTGCCTTTCAAAATTCTTTTTTTTTGGTAAATAATTTAGGGTTGTCCCGCCTTGAGGCCGTTTTGTTACCGCCTTGGAGAGTGATCCTGTTACATGGATTGTTGCACGATCGGACATATACCGTAGCGTGGACGGACTACTTTTTTCTTTTGCCTCTCCACGTTTGTGGCAGTATGTCGTTTCTTCGTCTGGCACCTCGCTGATCCTTTCCGGTGTCTGCACCAGACAAAGGCTGCAAGCTGGAGGGGTATTCTTTTTTATCCATTTATATTGCTCAAACTCGACCAGAAGACTGGAAAGCTTTACATGAGCACCAGTTACATATGCAGCCCCAAGTCTACATTCTTTCCAACATTAACAGTTGAAAGATATACAAACTGGTGCCTTTTAAAAAGAAAAAACGCAAGGGAATCCCTCAACACAGCTCTACCCGGCACAGCGGAGAGCCGATACTACTATATTCACTGCACTCGGGAAACTTGCCCCATAATACTTTGAGGGGCATTCCTTTTACAACACATTTTTGCCCATAGCTCAGCCTGTGGTGGGGTCCTAGGACAATGGATCCACCACCCAAACATTCAGCACAACGTCCTCTTTCTGTCCAGCTCATCTCCTGGGTCCCCACACTAGGTTGGGGTGGACCCCAAATCATAAACTTTCCCTCAATTCAATGTACTTTTAAGGTCTCTCATAGATATAGCTTTTGCTTTACAGTTGGGAGTAGTTTGTGTTCTTAGGGCCTTATTTATAATAATATTCTAGCAGGCATGCTAGGCGTGAAAATGTTTAATGCGCTATGCCCTCTAGGGGCTGAATATATGATTACACTGCAATGCTCTCTGCCCTTCTCTTTACATGTGTTTATGCCCTCTAGGTGCTGACTATATAGTTACATGACCATGTTTCTTCCAAATGCTATTTTTATTGTGTTGCCCTCAAGGGGATGTTGTTATCATTACAGTCTAATGCCAAGTGTATGAAGTAATGCACAAACACAGTTTGTTTCTGATAATGTGCTGCATGGCTAAATATTTATAAGGTCCCAAAGGGGCCATGCCAATGCTTGTTACAGGTCCAATCACTGACCAACACGCCTTTCGTTTGAGTCCTACCTTGCATCAAACACAATAGGTAGGGATCTTTGATGCAAACTAAACAGGACAGAAATATACACTAGTGATGGTGTATACTTGAATATATCGACTGAAAATTAAATGCTGTTCCAGTGGTCTTGTGAGAAAATAATGATGTGCGAACTTGATAATCCTGTGAACGGATTCACCCAAGTCAGTATCTGATGTGCTAGATCAGGTTTACTTTACATTATTCCCTAAACATGCAAATGATATGGGTTGAGTTTTAACTGCAGAATCTGTTAAAATGAAATTAAATCCAAACAAAACTTAATTCACATACCACAATACCCTATGCCCCTAGAGGCAGATGCTGGGATTTGCCCAGCAATTTCATCTCTTCAAAAAAATATTTTGAAAACAAATGTCCTGATAACCATTGAGTGTGTCCCTAATTCCCCTAGTTTACCTATTAGGAAGCCTGGCAAGCACATCTATATCTTTGTACAGGTTTAAGTGCCATAAATGCTGTTGCATAGCCCAGGTCTTCTCTATGAAACCTAACTCTGATACGCCTTTATTGTGCATACCAGCGACAACTGCATGGTTAACTTTTGGAGATTTGTACTCTGCCTTTTTGTCAATTCTTATAAACCCTAATATCTAGTTTCTCATCATATTCATATTTTCGGGGGCTAAATCATGTGGTCAAGATTGCCTTTAGGGTATAGAGTCACTTTTATCTTTTCACAAGCATGCAAGAAGGCGATGGACACCCACAACTTTCCAGAAGCATCTACTTTCGTTCAAAACTTTTATATATTGGTTGCTCACTGGACCAATGCAAGTTTAATTCTCCATATCTGCCCACTGAACTAACTAAAAGGGGCATAAGGCCTCTAAAGAGAAACAGCAATTGTGTTTACTTCATGTTCGAAATTAAGGTTATGACATCTTGGCTGAGGAGAGCCTTATGACTACCAATCATATCTAAGTCATTCATAAGCTACCCAGACCTGTTACCGTTTCCCAGATTTAAGGAAATGCCTCTTTTTGATAGGTCACCCCCAAGTGTTTGGGACTGATAACTCCTGTTATCAGTCCCAACTCTGAGAGTGCACTGAGGCCTGCTAATCGGACCTCAGTGTCAGTGTCCTGACCCTAAAATGTATTTGTTGAACTGGCTTATACTCATGGTATAAGCTAACTTACCTATAAGTCCCTAGTATATGGTACCCAGGATACCCAAGGCATGCAAGTTAGAAGGTCACCCCAGGGATTGCAGCACTGGTTGTGCCACCCTGGATATGACAGAAGTAAAGCGAGTGTCCCAGTCCGCCACTGCAGACCGGAAAAGCGGTATCAAACTGCTAGCCTAATTCTGTCATTTAATGCAATGGCAAATCCAGGTCTCACCAAGCCACGTGTGCAAGTCACACCTAAAGCAGGGTGCAGCATAGTTCATAGGCAGAACATTTCACGTTTTCTGACAATAAAAATGCGAAACTGTTGTTTTCACTGTGCAAGAATTGGTTGCCCCGTTGGCGAGTGCAGGGTAACACATTGGTCCACATCTGCTCCAAGATTTTGGGAACAAAAAACACCACTGTCATATTATTCCTTTGCTGTTACTGTTGCAGCAGGGTAAAGTCTGTGATTTTTGTGAGTGCCACTTTGTTGAGGTGTCTGAAAACCTTGTACTTCTCATCACCCATTGCCGTTGCTGTACCTTGTGATGTTGCTGCACTAGTGTTGACCACAAAAATACAGCACCTTTCTTTGTCCATGTTGTCCAGGTATGAAGCACAATTACTGTCACACATCAGTTTAATCCATCCAAAGTCCTACGTTGAATCCAATTGAATAAGTTGTTAGTTACTACTCTCGTCGAGAAACTGATTGACTGCCCACCTAACACAACCTTGCATTGAGCTCACTGATTCCCTATCAACTAATTGCAATTTTGTATATTAAGTTGATGAGTATCACTCAGAAATGGTGAAGTAGACCTAAATGCTGGTTATGCTGTGTGCACAGAACATGGAGTTTGAGTAGTCAAGCTTTGCCCCATGTGCATTCTGCTCGAGGAGCTGAACCAGTA
The DNA here is from genome assembly GCF_031143425.1 of Pleurodeles waltl. Taxonomy (NCBI): domain Eukaryota; kingdom Metazoa; phylum Chordata; class Amphibia; order Caudata; family Salamandridae; genus Pleurodeles; species Pleurodeles waltl. The sequence goes on along the minus strand of NC_090451.1, from coordinate 686,496,280 downwards.
GTCATCACCCATGCTTGTATCCTTGCTGTACAGAAAGCTGGAACCAATTTCATTGATTCAAAGTATGAATTCGCAGTTCCTTAAAGTCTTAGTCATTTCGGAATGCAGCAATGGTCCTCACCTCTGCAGGGGCGCTAATCAAGAATGGGTTTTACGTTAAGAGTTTTCTCGATGCTGTTCAGATGACTTGTAAAGTTGCTATTGATAACAGTGCCGGTCACCAAACCATCCAGTACAAAGAATCCAAATGAAAAGGTAGTTGATGGAACGGCAACAAAGGTTGCACTATCCCCAGTACTGAAGCAACTTGGCATTTGATCCAAGCCATCTGATCCCCTTAAGCCCACCTACACGGATCTTGCTGAGTTACAAGAATGTGCCACAGTCCATAAAAAGAGCACATGGCTGAAATATGATTGTGTAGCGCACCGAGCTCAAGTACAGAGAGGGAAACAGGGGAGAGTGATTTCCCTTGTGATGTGGCTCCCAACGTTAGCCCAGCTATATCACACTGTTGCTCCTGTTAGCAGAGATGGCATGATCCGAGCGGCAGGTACGCACCGATTCACCCTACATGTCCTCCATTGGCCGGCAGTACTGTCACACCCCTGCTACAAGTCAAGCTGACATTCTTGGTAAAGGTGTCAACAGTACTCCAGGTGCTTAGGAGCCCCAATGAGGCCCCTTTTGTCCACATACCGGGTGACTTTATCCAGATACCTCTATGTTGCTCTTATTTTCACATACCAGTCCTACTATGCATTTTTTCTGGATAGACTGAAGCTTAGCCATATGTCCGAGCTAACATTAGCACGGTAGCAAAGAAGCTACTTTGAAACCCAGATTTGGAATCCCTCTTCAGATCGGGTGGCAAAGGAACTTACTTTTTGTTTTCTACTGTTCAAGAACTAAGTATAGCTTTAGGGATTACACAGCATTTCTATTCTGCACACCACATTCAATCCCTAGGGGAAGTAAAACAAAATGCCTAACAATTGCATTGTAACCTAAGCTCTAGTAGCTCGATCCTCTACCTTTGGTACTCTGGTCAATTTTAGCCGCTCCCAACCACACGATTAAGTTGAGTCCATCAGAAATAATAAAAGGGTAGAAACATGACAATTCCTACTAACCCTTCAGCGTCTTTAGCTTTGCTTGATTTGCACTTAAATGGTGTGAACTATAAAATAGTGCAAACAACTGATTCACTATCTCAACAGCTTTCATTCTCAGCTCCAAGCGCCACGCCGGCCAACCCAACTGACCAGCAGCATGGAGACTGGACCAGTGTGATGATTCACCAGCGAATGTCAGCGCTAAAGTCATGTACTAGATCCTGCTCTGCATGAACCCTGCCGCGGCACGTTGTAATATGCCTGCTTTGATCCAGGCACTCTACTGCAAGTGGACCACTCAGTCAAGAAATGTCAAATGTGCACCCCAAGGTCTTTATACACCTGTTGTTTGAAATGCTGCAGCACTTGGAATCCAAAGTGCCCCTGCTCCTGCCACTGGACCTATGAAGCAGGCGTAGGGTCTGATTCAGATCTTGGTGGACGGGTTACTCTGACACAAACGTGACGGTTATTCTGTCCGTCGTATTGCAATTTCCATAGGATATAATGAAATCGTAATGTGGCGGATGGGATATCTGTCACATCTGTGAGGGAGTGGTCACACCTGTTAAACTCTAAATCAGGCCCATAATCAGGATGCAGCCCCTCTTGCTGCCCACAGCTATGGCTTTTGCTCTCTCCCCCTGTAGTGGGAAACTATTGTGTGGCTGTTTCCCGAGGGAATGCACAAAGGCTACTGTCCACCACCGGGAAAGACACTCCATCTGCACCAACAATATGTTCCTGCAGTTTTTGGAGCAGTATAAACAGAATATAAGCCTGCCTTCATGCTGGATATTTGTCCACTTTACAAGCGACTCAAACAATGGTATTTCATTGTCCTAATTCCATTTGATGGCAAAGAAGAGTGCCACAAACTTCACAAGAATGTTCATTTAATTTCTGAATGCTATGTCACCATCCTCCTGATTTCGACCCGGAGTCTGCACCTGCCCTAACAACGGATTTTGGCCCCTGCTATCCAACTTGCCAATACTGATCTTGTTCTGGCATGTGAAACAAGAAGTAGTGGTATCATTGTGCAGAAAGGACAATGAACCCCGTTCCTGCATTAACTGAACCAGCCTTCTCTTTCTCTCACGTTAAACTTCCTTAGGGAGGGCTGTTCACTTGCAGTGGCACAGTGGACTAGCTATGCATGGCTACCCAGAGACTGGCTGGGATCCAGCTGCTCAACTCTTTGCCATTCAATTTCCTAGGACCCATCTAAGGGATTCACCATGTTGTCAAGAGCAAAATCAGTGACCAATTAGAGGCCAAGCAAATTGTAATTTTGCAAAACAGAATAGCACTTGATTGTGTCCCAGCTGCCAAACATGGAGTTACTGCAACTGTAGGAACAAAGGCCCATATGTACAAAATGAATTAGCATTTCTTAATGAGCCAAAACGCAATTTCAGTCAGTCAAGAAATGCAAAACGCCCTTTCCGAATGAACAAAAGTGTTCTGTAGCATGCCACATTGCGATTTCTACCCAGTAGAAATCGCATTTTGCAAGTACCAAAATTGGTAATCGCAATTAGGATTTCCTAACTACATGTACATAGCAATTCATAAATGTGAAAAGGGCATTTAGGGAATGCTAACACCATCGGATCTAACCCAATGGTAACCAGGTGCAATTTTTCGAAATGCACCCAGAATGCAGTTTTTGTAGTGCCATGTACACCACTAACTCGCCCGAGGGCACAGAAGTGATGTACATGAGCACCACTTTCAAGGTAAGCATGTTAAGGAGGGGCTTTAGACCATAGGTACGAAGGAATTTGCATTTTTTAAATTGTAATTTCATATTAAGAAATTGGAATTTTGGAAATGCAAAACCATTCACAATGTCTAGGCTTTCTCCTGGGCCTACTAACAGAGGCTGCCGAGAGACCTGCAGTAACACTGCACGTGCTGCAAACACAGCAGTCATCCTTCCAGCACACTAGAAGTCATCCCTACCGTGAGATGTGGCTCTATTCCTAAAACAGTTTTCAGTTTTTCTTCCAGTGCTTTCTGTCTGTGTGGTGGGTGTGTGGGTAGTGTTAGCATAAAAGTTATTACTTTCCATGCAAGGAGCGAGAATGGGAGATGCGTGGCATGCTTCTTTCAGCATTCTAGTGTTGCAGAGCTCCCGTTCCTTGGTTATCATCTACTGAGTAATCACTAGAATGTCGAGGAGCTGAAGCTGGACCTCAAGTTTGACTGACTGGTGTTCGGATGAAATTCCTCTGCTGGCTTATTTATTTTATGTATTTATTTCACTTTGTAAGATGTCTGATGACCTGCAGGCTTCTTGGTGTTAAACTGACTTAATACATTCCATGCTAACCAAGAAGCAGAACTGGGGTAGAGGCATTATAGTTAATGGCATCTGTAATACGGCGGATGGCATATCCATCATGTTTGTGATGAAGTTGCTTGCCCCCCAAATTATAAATCAGGTCCTTAGGCTTTACTTGCTTGCAGTGAGCAAGATGGTATAATTGCATCAGGAGATTGAGAGGCAGAGATTTCCAGAGTTGAGTAACTAGATACTTAATGCTGTACCCTCAAAAAGAACTGTACGGAAGGGCCGAAGTGCGGGTTATGTACTACAACAAAGTGTATGGATTCTGGAAACTAGCAATTGTAGTCCTTTGTCACTGAATTCCTTTTGGTCAAAGCATAGTGCCTTAAACCTCATACAATGCCGCTTTTCTGGTAGAGAAGATATATGGATATGCTATTGGCCTTTGATAATCAGTCATGCAACTGAGTTTTGGAAAATCTGTAGGTCACATAGGAAAGTATTTGATGACCCAAGGAATCCACTGCAGTAGACCAACCTGGCAAGAATCATGGATCCCCCTGCCTGGCAGAGGTGGGATTAAGGACTCTGGATCTGCCGGAGGATTCTTTTGTGGAAAAGAGCATCATCCCACCGCCCTAACTTCTGCATCCCCAATCGGACACCGGTGACCAGATACAAGGGTCACCAGGATTTGAACACCAGAGGCGTATTGGGTATTTTGCCTGGTAAGGATCTAGTTATTTATGTGATTTTGTGGAAGGTTTATTTTATTCTGGCATTGCTATCTTTGTGGTACCCAAGGTTAGTCGAGGACAGTAGTGGTTTGGGACCTCAACATCTCAATCGCTTCTCACTTTCCAGACCGCTTTGTGAGAAGAAGGTTGCCCCTAAACACTTTGGGCCCAGACATTGCAGCAATTCCTTCAATCGATCCAAATCAAAAGTAAAATATACCACTGGCTATAGGCCCAGCATTATCAGAAATCTCGCACCTAGCATGAAAAGCACTAAAATGGGGTTGTTTCTCCAATACTTTAGTTTGACATCTTCTCTTACATTTGTACTGCCTTTTCTCTTTCTAGAGTATAGCCCAACAACACACAGATGTTGATGAATGTAATTTACTGTGTTCTACTGAATCTGAGCTTTTATTCTCCTCCACCTGCTGTTCTTCGTTAATTTGAGGGAGTCAAGACCACAAAAAAAGTAATTTCTTTTTCCAGCTGGAGTGCATCAGTATTGTGGCCCAGGGACCCGACAGGTGTACACTGCCCTATCACCATTGACTGCCAGGGGACCCCAAGAAGGACCCATAGACACCACCCTCAGTGAAGAGCCAGAGCCGTGAACAGTTGGAAGCCACCAGACAACTGTGCACCACTTGTCTGTTCTTGTCTACCTGTGCTTCTTTACTGTCTAGGTGTGTTATGTGTTGTGTAGCTGTGATGAGTGGGTGTAAAACTGCTGAGAGCTGTGCCATGTGTGGCGTTGGGTGTGTTGAACAGGGTGTTGTGTAGTTGTCATGAGTGGGTGTGAGACTGCTGAGAGCTGTGCCGTGTGTGTCGGCGGGCGTGTTGATGAGATGGGTGTTGTGTAGCTGTGATAAATGGGTGTAACACTGCTGAGAACTGTAGTGTGAGTACCAACCGTTGTGTAGATATGATGAATAGGTGGCAGAATGTTGAGAGTTGTGCCATGTGTGCAGGCTGCTGTGTAGAACAGATGGGTGTTCTGTAGTTGTCATGAGTGGGTGTAAGACTGCTGAGAGCTGTGCCGTGTGTGTCGGCGGGCGTGTTGATGAGCTGGGTGTTGTGTAGCTGTGATGAGTGGGTGTAAGACTGCTGAGGACTGTGCTGTTTGTGCTGGCTGCTGTGTAGATGTATTGTGTTCTGTGTAGCTGTGATGAGTGGATGTTAAACTGCTGAGGGCTGGACCGTATGTGGTGGTGGGTGTGTTGATGAGCTGGGTGTAAGACTGCTGAAAACTGTGCTGCGTGATGTGTAGGTGTGACGAGTGGGTGTAAGACAGCTGAGGGCTCTGCCGCATGTGTTGGCTGCTGAGTAAATGTGCCGGATGCTGTGTAGGTGTACTCTGTGCTTTTAGCGGTCATGAGTGGGTGTAAAACTGCTGAGGGCTGTGCTGGATGCTGTGTGGGTGTACCGTGTGCTGTGTAGTTGTGATGATTGGGTGTAAGACTGCTGAGGGCTGTGCCTGATGCTGTGTGGGTGTGCCGGATGCTGTGTAGCTGTGATGAGTGGGTGTAAGTCTGCTGAGGGCTGTGCCGGATGCTGTGTGGGTGTACTGGGGCTGTGTAGTTGTGATGCGTGGGTGTAAGAATGCCGAGGGCTGTGCCTGATGCTGTGTGGGTGTACCGGGTAGTTGTGATGCGTGAGTGTAGGACTGCTAAGGGCTGTGCCTGATGCTGTGTGGGTGTACCGGGTAGTTGTGATGCGTGAGTGTAGGACTGCTAAGGGCTGTGCCGGATGCTGTGTGGGTGTGCCGGGTGCTGTGTAGTTGTGATGTGTGGGTGTAGGACTGTTGACGGCTGTGCCGGATGCTGTGTGGGTGTGCCGGGTGCTGTGTAGTTGTGATGATTGGGTGTAAGACTGCTGAGGGCTGTGCCGGATGCTGTGTGGGTGTGCCGGGTGCTGTGTAGTTGTGATGATTGGGTGTAAGACTGCTGAGGGCTGTGCCGGATGCTGTGTGGGTGTGCAGGGTGCTGTGTAGTTGTGAGGATTCGGTGTAAGACTGCTGAGGGCTGTGCCAGATGCTGTGTGGGTGTACTGGATGCTGTGTTCTTGTGATGCGTTGGTGTAAGACTGCTGAGGGCTGTGCCACATGCTGTGTGGGTGTACCGGGTGCTGTGTAGCTGTGATGAGTGGGTGTAGGTCTGCTGAGGGCTGTGCCGGATGCTGTGTGGGTGTATCGGGTGCTGTGTAGCTGTGATGAGTGGGTGTAAGTCTGCTGAGGGCTGTGCCGGATGCTGTGTGGGTGTACTGGGGCTGTGTAGTTGTGATGCGTGGGTGTAAGAATGCTGAGGGCTGTGCCTGATGCTGTGTGGGTGTACCGGGTAGTTGTGATGCGTGGGTGTAGGACTGCTAAGGGCTGTGCCGGATGCTGTGTGGGTGTACCGGGTGCTGTGTAGTTGTGATGTGTGGGTGTAGGACTGCTGACAGCTGTGCCGGATGCTGTGTGGGTGTGCCGGATGCTGTGTAGCTGTGATGAGTGGGTGTAAGTCTGCTGAGGGCTGTGCCGGATGCTGTGTGGGTGTACTGGGGCTGTGTAGTTGTGATGCGCGAGTGTAAGAATGCTGAGGGCTGTGCCTGATGCTGTGGGGGTGTACCACGTAGTTGGGATGCGTGGGTGTAGGACTGCTAAGGGCTGTGCCGGATGCTGTGTGGGTGTGCCGGGTGCTGTGTAGTTGTGATCTGTGGGTGTAGGACTGCTGACGGCTGTGCCGGATGCTGTGTGGGTGTGCCGGATGCTGTGTAGTTGTGATGATTGGGTGTAAGACTGCTGAGGGCTGTGCCGGATGCTGTGTGGGTGTACCGGGTGCTGTGTAGTTGTGATGTGTGGGTGTAGGACGGCTGACGGCTGTGCCGGATGCTGTGTGGGTGTACCGGGTGCTGTGTAGTTGTGATGATTGGGTGTAAGACTGCTGAGGGCTGTGCCGGATGCTGTGTGGGTGTACCTGGTGCTGTGTAGTTGTGATGTGTGGGTGTAGGACTGCTGACGGCTGTGCCGGATGCTGTGTGGGTGTGCCAAGTGCTGTGTAGTTGTGATGATTGGGTGTAAGACTGCTGAGGGCTGTGCCGGATGCTGTGTGGGTGTACCAGGTGCTATGTAGCTGTGATGAGTGGGTGTAAGTCTGCTGAGGGCTGTGCCGGATGCTGTGTGGGTGTACTGGGGCTGTGTAGTTGTGATGCGTGGGTGTAAGAATGCTGAGGGCTGTGCCTGATGCAGTGTGGGTGTACCGGGTAGTTGTGATGCGTGGGTGTAGGACTGCTAAGGGCTGTGCCGGATGCTGTGTGGGTGTACCGGGTGCTGTGTAGTTGTGATCTGTGGGTGTAGGACTGCTGACGGCTGTGCCGGATGCTGTGTGGGTGTGCCGGGTGCTGTGTCGCTGTGATGAGTGGGTGTAAGTCTGCTGACGGCTGTGCCGGATGCTGTGTGGGTGTACCGGGTGCTGTGCAAATGTGAGGAGTTGGTGTAAGACTGCTGATAACTGTCAGTTTGTGCCGACAGCAGTGTATGTGTGCTGCCTAGATGTGATAGGTGTAAGACAGCTGAGGGCCTGATAGAATAGGTGTTAGCATCTTTTTTGGAATTACGGTATCTAATCCTGCTTGACAGGTCTGCTGGGGTTTTACATATAACACTTGGGACACAAAGAGAGCTCTCCTGTCACAGCTGACACTTGGGAAGGACCATTCCTTCGTCCTCCCAGCCAGAGAGGCTTCAATCACAGTGGATCTCTTTTTGACAATGCAGTTCTTACTGATCTTAGAGTGATACCCTAAGTCTAAGAGTTTAGACTCACTAGCCCAATAGTACAAGGTCTGCGTTCAATTGGCTAGGTATGAGAAAGGTGGGACTGGTTTACCACAAACTTACATCCTGCCCCGTTCTATGTTTGTCGCTCTGTATTATTAGTCCTTCAGCCGGCAAGAAGGAGCCTGCCAATAGCAGCGTTCAGCCGAACTTGGTTTCAGCTTCACTAGGCCAACTTGGGGCCAGGAAGGAAGGAGCCAGCAGTCTGTAATCTGACATCTCTCGGAAAAGCTCTGGCGAAGACTTCTCTATTCCTAGTGGCCCAGTTCCAGTGGTTATATAATAAAATGACCACTGCCTAATCTAACAGATTGTGGGGGACAAGCAGGACAACAATGTCATGGAAAGGCCAGCCAGAACCAGTATTCTCTTACAGCATCATCTGTGCCCATGTTACTGCCATGCCTCACATATGTAACACAGATACTCTAGTCTGACTTTGGTCAGACGTCTTATATGCATTGATAACAGGGAAAATCTATTGTTTGAACTAAATAGGCTGAATGTGCTTTCGTGTCCCAATAACGTGAAAAGCAACAACTTCAAACCTGACTATGGTAAATAACTAGACTTCAGCTAATGCCAAGGTGTTTCCAAAGATGCAGTCTGGTGCAGAAATTCATATCACGGAGTCAAATTCAGCTTGAGTGTAAAATTCTGCTTGAGAGGTCTACTGGCTGTACATATAACACTTGCAGCACATTTCAACGGGCAAGAATAGGATGGCAAAACAAATCTGGTGTATCCACTGTCTGGTTGCTGGAAAACTCTGTTTTCTTCTACCAGACTTTTGTCTCGTAGTTTATTGGGGGTACACTAACTACTCCAAACTGGATTTTAGTGTTAGAGGCAGGACAGTAGGATTACCATAATACACCCCCTCACCCCTCCCTCACACACACACACACACACACACCAGCCCTCAGAGCCAAAGGTTAGTGTGGCTGAAGACTTCCACCATTTTGAAAATGCCCAATGTTGGCAGGACAAGCTCTGGTAATGTTTACCTCATTGGTTACAGTGTGTCCTTCAACCAGCTTGTGCCAGGCATAAAGTGTCATCTCCAGGGACCCACTTCAAAACACTCCTGGACTTGAGGAAGATCAGAGGAGGACTTATCCTTCTCTCTCTGAGCAGAAAAGAACCCTGAAGGAACTGGAATTGCTCTCTATCACACCCAGAAGAAAGAAGTGGGTGCCAAGGGTCATGAGGCTGACCTTTCTTTCAAGCTACAGTGACACAACAAGCTGGAAGGAGCCTTTTCCTGCCACCACCCAGCTGACAAGTCGTAAATTGACCCTGCTGTTTGGCCTCTACCTGACACCATGGGAGTCTCTAAGTACTACCAATGAGGTACAACTGTACTCTTTTGGTAAACTTAAAAGACTAAATTCTGGAGGTAAACTTTTTGTCAAGAGCAAACCTGGTTGGTACGTCCAACCTGTGCTCCATTGCAGTCAGCGTCAAATTGCACTTAGCTCTCGGTCTACTGCCACACCTGTCATTGGCACTTTGTGCTTATTGATGCCATGTTTACACAAAACTTTAAAAAAATCACATCTCCAGTTCCAATCATTTGAATTTTGTCATTTTGTTCATTGAATTGTACACTATTTTTCTAATTTGTTTGGGGATTTTTATTGTGTTGCATTTCAACTTTTTGCCAATGACAGTACTAAACAACTACTAACCAATACAGCCTACAGGAGTGACAGTACAGACTATTCCAGGCCCCCAAGGTTGTAAGAATGGGTTGAGCAGTAGGTATTACTCATTTTTAATGTGTTTTGAATTAATAGATGTTGCTTTGCTCACCTCTACATTAGACAAACAGCGCCACCATGTGGCAGACTATAATAAGTGCCAGTGAGCTCAGATTAAGCACTGCAAAATATCACTTTAGAGAAATAAAGGTCACGCAATGCAATCAGGCGGTGGTAGCACTGCACAAATGTATTACTAAATTGGGTTGTGCCCCATTAAGCCAGTCACCACTATGCATAAGGCAAGGTCTAAATCAACTGCTATATGTGGTGCTGGGGTGTGGGGATATATGGGTGCACCATCTTTGCAAATGAGTGAAAATACATTTCTGAGAAGCTTACTTTCACTTCACGAAAGAGTACCTACCATTGATTAAGTTAGCCCCCCTATCTCTCTGGATGTCCGTTTGGATTCGACCAGAAGCGACCCTTACCCAGTCAATGCTTATGGACTGTCTGAGATTGGATAGGGTGCAGAGGTGTTCGTAGGTTAAGTATGTTAAGGATACACTGGGCAGACTTAATAGATCATACCTATTTCTTAATCCTATGTCCATAACCAAACAGGATGCTACAGTGGGTAAAGATTCATTTTATTGAAGAATGGTTGATGATAGATGGAGGCGTGATTTGGTGAATTGCATGGTGGAAGCACATCTTCCTCTATGCACTAGGCCGAAAATTTAACTCTCTCTGCTTGTTTTCCCGGGACACTATAGATTTTATCTGATGAAGTTTCATCTGGGGCAGGCTCACTTTCTGGTGGCTTATCCACCGACGGTATATTGCCCCAGGGATTTAATACCCTGTCCATGAAAATGCTAGTTTGGAGCAAACACAACTGCACGTTTTAATTCTCTACGTTATATAATGAGCAGAGAAGGCCTTTTTTTAATTCCAATTCTCAGGTAATTAAATATTACGATGTGCAAGGAAGCAATTTATCTGCAGTTATTACAATCCAATATGGTCTGCATCGCTATTTACCGTTTATTTCCTCAGTAATAAAAGAGAGGGAAAAGGTGGGGAACTGACTGTTAACTGTTTGGAACTTTTTGCTGGATAATTGCATTGTCTACAGTATTAGTTTAAACCTAACTTGACTCATTGAACAATTTTAATCGATATGGTAGTTGTTTTTAAGGGTTTTAAACTTGTGTATTTTTGCTGATGATTTATTTATCTGGATTTTTCCTTCTTATTAATTTATGTAATGTTTTATGTGTTCTCTTTTATGGATATTTTTCAAAGATCTGAATAAAGATTATGACTGACTAAACAACACGCACTCACAACTAACATACACAGAAGACTCATTAAAACAAATCTTCATTCACTATAAAGCAGTTTTACTCTTTTGAGATTGTTCCATTTTTTTTTTTTTTTTTTTTTTTTAGAAAGCCTGTCTCAAACTGTACCATTTGTTATATCCTCTTCTGGTCATCGGCCACTCACAATGCCCTATAAATGTAGCCACAATTCTTAAGTGCTCAATTTGTTAAATAATAAGTACCAGGGTCCTCGTCAGGAGGTCACTGCAGCTTGCACCACCCATCGCCCCTACTAGTGCTGCCAATGACAGTACTAACACAACTACTAACCATTGCAGCCTACAGGAGTGACAGTGCAGACTATATCAGGCCCCCAAAGCTATAAGAAAGGGTTGAGCAGCAGGCATTACTAATTTTTAGGTTGAGCAAAGCAGCGCCCAAGCGCTGCTTTTGCGACGTGTTGTATGTATCTGGGCTTTTAACCACGCCCACAGCATGACCATTACTATCACTCATTCCTGGGCTTCACTTTCAGAAATCCTTTGCTATCATTGGTAAATGCTTTACGTTTGTCCCTCCTTGGGACAGTTTTGTTACCACCTTGGGGATGACCCTGTTACATAGATAATTGAACATTTCTCGATTATTTTGATTGTGAGCAAACATTTTCCTTTTGTGTCTCTCCTTGCGCTCACGCTCATTGAGGCTGTGGTGCTTTGAATGAGCTAGCGCATGTCAACTCTTTTACTTTTTATTTTCAGTTTGTGTGGCAAGAAAAGTCCAATTAGGAATTTACAACTCTAACAACTCTAACTCGAGTAAACAAGAGACCCATTGCATTCCAAAAGCTTGTTAATGTCTCTTGAACTAATAAGCAGATGTTGCTTTGCTCACCCCTACATTGGACAAACAGCGCCACCATGTGGCAGCCTATAATAAGTGCCAGTGAACTCAGATTAGGCACTGCAACTCTTCCACTCTTTTTTCTCTGTAATAAACTTCGGCTCCAGACTGTATTCAATTCACTTCACTCCACGTTGGTTCCCAACACAGCCGGTACAAATGTATAGGACGAAAGCGCAGAGGCAGCTGTTAGAGAAATGCCAAAGCACAATGTCAACTGGAAGAGGAATGCACTAGAAAAGTTTAGTGGATATTTTTAGACAGTAGTGGGCATTACAGGTCCGGAGAGAGGTGCATTATCACAGCTCCAAGAAATTGTCAGTGCTGAGATGCTAGTGCACAGTTCAGTCCTGGGAGTCCAGTGCACAGCTCAAGTTATTATAGAGGTGCATTGTGGGAACACTGATGATGTCTCATTATCCGGATGGAAGTGCTTTAGTGCGCAGAATGAGAGCACTGCTAGCACAGAGATTAGAGTAACACCCTAAATATTGAATAAAGACCTATCGGGAAACACGGATTCTGGTGTTTTCAACATTCCTAGCATGTAAACTTCCAAGGCTTAAAAGGGTGATTTAGTCTACGGTGCATGAGTGCTTCGGCGGTAGATTTCTGACCTTCTCCAGTCTGGCATTTCTGCCAGTAGTGCCCCACGGGCATGGAGGAGGCCTTACAGTGAAAACGTAATGCCAGCTGGGCTGTTTACTCAGCAAAGTGTGAATTTGTTTCTGTAAAACAAAATCGGCCCTTTTGCACTCAGAATTTAGTCCCAGCATGTGGGGCAATGGCTGTTTTTTCCTACTATGGACCAGATACCTGGTATGGCAGATTCCAGCATGAAAAAAACATGCTTATAAGGAGCTTCCGATGGCAGAGCTGGTATTAGAAGGCTGCCTATAACCTATAAAGAGACACTGCGCATCCCCTCGGCATATAACAGGCCACGATGCGGTCCTTCATTTCCTGTAGAAAGCCATCATGGCGGCTTTTGCAGAGAGGGACAGCCAAGACGCACAGGAGGGATCGGGTGACGTTCTAGTGTTTCACAGGAAGCAATATCAGCAGATCACTATGAGCCAGTGCAAGAGAACAGGATGAGGACTTGACGTTGCCTGGCAGCTACTTGCTGTTGCTCAGGCTGGTCGCCTCTTGCTCCAGTTCTATGCCCCTACCTTTGTTAGTTTACCCCTTATCTCAGATCATGTTTCTTCCCTAAGTTGTAATGCTGTTTCTTACATGCTCACCTCTGTTTTGTGTAGGCTTCCTGTTAACTGTGTTTGGTCTCCCCCTTTAATGTGTATGACGGATTGTTCCTGGTAGTTTTTGCCAATCTTCATAGCTTCTTTTGGAGTGAATGAAGTTATACAACAGCAGTTACAGGAGGCTCCAGTCAAACTGACTCGATGTGCCCCATCGTGAATAAACATGCTTATGTCTGGTGTTTGTTTATCCACCTTCCCTCTTTGACCCAGGCAATAGTTACTGCTCTTGTGTTCGAGAGGTGTGGACATCAAAAAGGAAGATTTGAGCTCTCTCCTGGTTCATGCACATTCTGATCCTGGCTGGTTCATTTTATTGATCCAAGCATGGCTAGTTGTTGCTTGTTGCCTATAGGAATTATGTCTTGGTGAGAATGAGCTTTAATTAGGACTTCGAGGTGAGGATGAGGTGCCAGTATCTGGATTGGGGGAGACTTTCAAATAATGTAATATTGGCATACTGGTGAACTTGATGCCATTATTGATCCGTTTTGCACCAAGAGCAGCCACATAGCAGACAAGATGGAACTCTGGGGGACTCTGCAATTAGTGAGGATTTTCAAGGACCTGGAGGTGCCCATGTGAACAAACTGGTGTCACTAGGATCTGAAGGAGGAAAACCAGTGAAGTAGATCGTCAGTGAATCTCATTCAAGGCCTCAGGGTAAAGATGAGAGCGGGATGATCGAAGGCACCTGAGAAGGTCAGAAACATCAGAGGGCAGAGATCACCTTTAATTGTGAGCAAGCAGACACTGTTGATGACTGTCATGAGACCTGAAGTTGTACTGGTAGTCGTGTGGGGGATGATTGTCATTATTGTGATCTTGGAGTTGTGCATGGATGATCTTGTTGATGAATGGTAGGTGAGTGCCACGGTCATCAGGGTCTACTGTTTTTTCTTCTGGAGTTGGAGGATCTGGTCTGTCTTAATAGGCCTGGAAACAGGCCTGCAATGGTGGAGACATTGATGACGGTGAGAAGGGATGAGAGACCTTCTCATAAGAGGACCTTGCTGAAGCATAAATGTATGACATCTTCACAGGAGTTGGCTTTGAGGCAGTTGAGGATGTCAGCTAGGTCTGCAATAGAGGGTGAGGCAGTGTGAAGAGGTGGGGGTCAGAGAAGAAGCAGCCTTGCTATTGTTGAATTGCAGTCAGATCTTTTGTAATTTTTCACTGGAAAAGAGTGTTTACATTGTGTCTCTGTGGTGGGGATTAGAGTGTACATGCAGGGTTTCAATGCATAACCTGATTGTCTTGAAAGGAACCCTGTTTTGCTTCTGTTGTCAGCTTCATTGATGGTGTTGGTTTAGTACCTAGCACTGCCATCTGTGCAGAGTTCTCTGCGTGATGAGCAGAAGGACTTCAGTAGTGTCTGGCCATTGGTGGTGCTGCTCCTCTTCTATTTTCTTTCCTGTCTGTAGGTGGAGCATTTATTCTGGGCACTGAGGTGCTGAATCATCTGATTTGCATGTGCAAGTTTAGTTGGAGAGCTGATGTTCACATGTTTTCACAGAAATGGACTGACGTAGTTTAGAAGGGTATTAAAGTAATATGTGCAGGTGAGGGATGTCAATGGAGAAGGGTTGACCTTGGTGTGTTGGTTGGATGTCCAGTAGGGAGGCAAGGATGGTGAGATGGTTGGCACAGTCCAGGGACATGGGAAGTGTAGATTTGATGTTTAGTAATGCTGAGAAGACGAGCGCTAGGATCTGACCTCTGCTGTATATTGATTGTGTGGCGTGCTGTGCAATTCTGAGTGTTGTAGTAAGTTTGATAAAGTTGTCGTGTTTTTTTTTATGACTGAGGTGTGTGGGTGGCTGAAGTCATCCAGCATGGTGGTGTGGGAGTGTCAGGTGGAGGAAGTGATGAAGTGGTCTGAGAATTTGTCTGTTAATACCTGTTTTGTCCAGGAGACCTGCAGATGAGTTGCAAGGTGGTGGACAAGTTGCAAAGAACGGTAAGTGCCAAATGAATGGGCTCCATGGAGCGGAGTGGTGCTTGCCTCAAGTGCAGGACCAGGGTGACTTATGGGTGATGGCTTCCTCCTTATGTGCATCGTCCACATATGGATGATGTACCATGTGAAAACAAGGAAATCTAGGATGTGGTGGCTGATGAGGTCTGTAGTGTCTCAACACCTAGAACTACAGAGCATGCTTTAGTGAGCATGACTTGGAGTGAGTGTTCTGTAAATTGAGAGTATGTGGTTAGTGGGATGTGTCCAAGGTTTGGTGTATGTGTTATAATGATGCAGTGTGTGTTTCTGTGGTGCAGGTCTGTGAGTAATTATGGAGATGGGTAGCTAGGTGTACTGGATAATTGACAAGATTAAATCTTACCTGGTAGGAGCTTAGTTGGGTTGTAGTGGAGCTGAGTTCTGGCTGTACTATTCTTAACTGTGTCTGCTCTAACAAACCTGAACACGTAATGCCCTTGTCGGCAGCTGCCTATAGCTGGGATGCCTTAGTCGAGGGACTGACTGAAGTAAACGAGGAGGCAAAAGGTTTATGGGATAGAATGGAGCACTTATGCAACTTTCTGTAGAGAAGAATGCTGGGAAATGGAGTGATACCACGTTCTGTAGCAATGTATGCTGGGAACTGCAGTGATGTAACTTCCTATAGAGGTTAATGCTGCGGAATATCATCTGCTTGCCTTGCTTCTGCTTTAAAAGATGGTTTCAGAGGAAAATCAGTTATGCCACGTCCCACAGAAATTGAATGCTGGGAAATACACTTATGCACTTCCTGTATAAATGACATCAATGATTTTCCTATAAAATCACCTTTTAAGGCAGAACAAGTCAAACATGCAGATGTCCAGATCTCTGCTTGTCTGGCCTCTTTTTTTTTTTTTTTTTTTTAAAGAAGTATTGTTCTGACCATGAACCTATTGACTGTAATTTCAGAGGTTGCTGCTACAGAGTCTCTGTGTGACCTCCTAAATAATATATATATATTTTTTAAAACGTACTAAGTGACAGCGTAAGAGCTAGTTGGCCCTTCCGAATTCTGCTCTGTCTGGTCTACCACCTCAAACGTCTTCCCCTCACCTCACGCCCTTTCACCAGTGGATTCTCCTGCTATGCAAAGGTGGAGTACATATATTTAAAAATAACTGTGTGATTTAGCGATTTGCTGATTCACGGCGCATGGGAATGAAAATGGCTCTATCCCACACAATCGTTACAATGTCCCTACAATAATTAAGATCAGTGGTTCTGAACCTGTGGACTGGGGATCTGCAAAACCATCTCAGGGGGTCAGTGACTGCTTAGAAAATTAAATAATACGAACAGAGGAATAAAGTGTATATGAATAAAGAAGCAAAACTGAATAATCATTTTAGAACATTCTGTAAATGTGAAGGAATTTGGAATAGGAAGCTAAAAATTAAGTTAGCATCCTCAGATTTATTTGCGAGAGCTCTACAAGTGCATCAAACAGAATATAGTATGGACGACGAGTGGCCTCAATTCAATTTAGAAAAGCTCCAACCTTCGAACTCCAATTACATTTGTTTTGTTTTCCAGATTTGTTTGTGAATGAAATAAATGATTTAATCATTTTGATAGTTGTTTCATGAAAGCGTCTTCTGTATTTTTAATTTACTGTTTTGCGGTTCTAACCAGCAAAAATGCTTAGGCCAGGGTCCCAGATTCCAATATTGGTTCAGTGGGGGTCCCCACTTTCCATTAATGGTTATGTGGGGTTCCCCAGAAATTAAAATGTTAGGAAGCAATGATTTAGACAACAGCAAATGTGTTGCCTCCGCACAACAGTTCCTCAGGCTTTTATCATGAGTCCAGTCACTCTAAAAGGTGATTTATAATCACAGACACTCCTTGCCCCATTTAAGAGATTGAGGGCAGTCTTTGAAGTGGTGAAGATTTAGGGGGTCAATGCTACCAGACACTCTCAAGGTTGTGCCTTGTAATTGGAGCAATAAAGAATTAACGTCGACACGCCGGACTGCATTATAGTTTCGGGGTGAAAAGCCATGTTGGGGACTACGGGGGCATACAGGGTGGAGACGGGTGTTTATATCATGGGGAAAGTTTTCTAATACCTTACGGTGGCTGTCCCACTCTTCGTGTTCTGCAACTCCAAATAACTATGGGCTGATTTGACAACTTTCCCGGAAACAATGCTGCCACCCAGTGGACAGAAAACAGTGCATCAACTTTCAAGGCAACTTGTAATATTACGATCGACATTTATTTAAATGAAACGTGTTCTCGACTAGCCTTGGTGGCCACACAACTCTATATTGTTCAGGTTATCAGCCAACCGAAATAGATGCAATTTAAGGAGCGAAGGCATCACATTTTTGTAAGAATGAAAGTAGCACATTTTTTTTTTTTTTTTTTACAAACTCTTCTCGAGATGCTGGTCTACGCTGGAATCCTGCACGAGCCCGCACCACTTAAGTCGTAACCAGTCCTGCACACTGGAAAGACTTACTCTGCTGTTTTGTAAAGTGGGGGTTGAATCTTGCAGCAGAAAAAAAGGTGGCTTCTCAAGGGGCTGGGTCACGAGGAGTGGAGTCTGACAATCACCTTGCAAAGGTCTTTTAAAAAAAAAAAAATCTGTCTGGCTTAATTAGTTGGCGTCAAAATGCACTTTGAAACGTGTAACGGGTTAAGGAAACGAGTGCGGAGATCTTTGTGTACCTAGCAATTTCCAAGGTATAATAACAGCCAGATAACTCTGATGGTTAATGCACTTAATGAAGAAAATAGTGTGAAATCTAGTGAAATATTTGTCTCATCTTAAACTAGCACAAAGGGTTAATGTTCTTTAATGTGACTTCTACGTTAAAATGACTCATAACCGATGAACAAAATGCTTTTTACATGATTCTATGTCAGGACCGGAGGCTTCGGATTATGCTTCTCTCTTATCTTTACTGCAACACACAGTAGCCAATAACAAAGTAAAAAACATGAAACTACATATCCCATCAACATCAGCCTCGTAATGACCCTCCAATCAGGCTGCACTATTACTTATAAAGTCTGAAGCTAGCAAAGTCTGTCCTCTTTCTTTGCTGCTTCGCACCAGAGATAAGTGACTCTTTATTGCTGTGGATTGTTTATGTTCATTACGCAAATTGATTTATTATGTGAAAGTGCGGCTTCGGCCTTCAATCGCTTATCTTTGTGGCTTGATGCAGCGGTTTACCGTGACGCAGGGAAACAATCTCCGATCGTTTCATTTTAAGTCTATGTTTAGGTTGTTCATGTTTTCAGAATGACTATGCTTAGAGTCATTACCTAGTACTGATTTCTTGTGATGTAATTTTGATACCGTGTGGTTTAACTTTTGCTTCCTACAGGTCTCCTTCCCAGCTGTTCCCTTCCTAATCCCCTTTTCCCCACTTGGACTCTGTGATAAATCTAATCAGAGTATTGGAGCTGTCTTGTGGTGGAAGTGTTGGGAACGTGCACAGACCCTGAGGATCTGGTGACTAACAATTGTTGAAGGCTTTACGCCCGTTTCCCCAACCTATATTTAATTTTGGCCACAGGAAATTTGGCGCAGGCTCTGGGAACCCCACCCCAAATGAGGTTGAAATAAATGAGCCTGGCCGGTCTGATTCAAACCCCTTTGAGCATACCATTAATGCAGTACTAAATTACCATGAATATGGCGCCGTTTTTGACCAGGGCTCTGATCCCACTCCACTGTCAGCACGCAACTCTTCGGACACTTCTTCCACTTCTGTCTCTGAGGATGAGTCCTCCTCAGATAAGCGTAAAGGCAAAACAAAAAGCGCCATTTGAATACCTCTGATCCCTACTCTGATCCCTCTTCTCCTCTGAAGACCCTGCTCTTCGATCCGGACAATATCATTCACCCTAAATCTACTGAATGGACCCCTTGTCCTGAGGTGGCAGCTTATGATCAATCCAGGCTCAGGAAGAGCTTTGAAAATGACATTCGTAACACTCTAAGATCAAAATGTCCTCGACCAGCCCTCGAGGGAAAGGTAGCGGAGACTCCAGAGTTTAATCCACATATGATCACTTTTCTTTAAAAAAAAATCCAGAGACCCAAAAAAGGGTATTGATAGAGCCTGGCACGGTTGCCAGGATAAACTGTTGGACATTTCGGTGCCCCTTACCAAAATCTTGGATCTCGCAATCCAAGCTACGGAATCGCAAGAACCCATTCGACCCTGACACCTTGCTGGAATGGGCACAGAGAACCGTTTGCCTGCTGGGTAATGCAAATTGTTTAATGTCTACCGAACGCAGAAAATCCTTCCTACTTCGCATTGACCCCGAACTGGCTTCAGTGGACGCTGGACCAGCAGCTAAAGGCCTTTTGTTTGGCGATAGGTTTGTGAAAGATCTTGCCAAATACGTTGCTACCTTTTCAGCTTTAGATAAGGCCCAGACTTCTATTAAAAAGGTGTTTAACAGTGGCCTTTTTCATAGGGCCGGGCATTTCAGAGGTCGCTCGTCAGGCTGCTTCTCTTTGCAGACCTCATGCCCTTATCAGAGAAACCGTGGGGATTCCAGCTATTAATCCAATCCCAACTTCTACCCCAACAGAAGTCGTGGTTACAAGGGTCGTAACCCCAGAGAACCTCACCGAGGTTATTACAGACAAAACACCTCTGAAACAAGTGAGTCTAATTCCGTACACAGAGGTTGTTTTGGGGGGGAGGGGGGAAGAGTGAGTCTCTTTGTTCAAAATTGGCTTTTGATTACTCGGGACGCCTGGGTGTTAGACACAATTTCAGGATATCATCTAGAGTTTTACTCCGAACCACAACAATCTGAGATTCCCCCTCCTATCCGTTTTTCCCAACAAGAGATGTTTTTTATAGATCAAGCGCTATTACAAAAAGGCGCTATTGTGGAATCGTGCCCTCATCCTAGAGGCTTCATCAGCACAATTTTTCTCGTCCAGAAAAAGGGAGGGGGGGTTCCCGTTTAGTCCTCAATCTGAAGGAATTCAATGCTTGGATAGTGTATCGACACTTCAAGATGGAATGTATCCATCTTCTCAGAGATCTTTTACAAGAGGGAGACTGGATGGTCCGTCTAGACCTCAAAGACGCTTATTTGACCATTCCAATTTATGCCCACATCGCAGATTTCTTCAATTCTTTTGGCAAAATTGTTGCTACGAATTCTCAGCCCTCCCTTTCAGTCTTTCTTCGGCGACGTGGTGCTTCACAAGAGTAATGCGCCCGGTGATGCAATGGTTACGGGAAAAAGGAAAAAGGAGTTCATCTGATTATCTATCTAGACAACATCCTCATTATTGCTCAGGAAGAGCGCCTTGCTCATCTCCACCTGTCTTGGACGATGCAGCTCCTCCAAGATCTCGGCTTCATTATAAATTTTGAAAAGTCTCAACTTCTCCCTGTTCAGAACACAGAATTCTTAGAATTCAGGCTAGATTCAATTGCAGCCCTTTTGAAGTTGCCATTGACCAAAAGGCTTGCTATAAAGAAAGAATTGAATAAAGCCTTGTTAGCTCCTTTGATTTCCTTGAGGGTACTTGCCCGGCTGGTGGGCTTCCTAGCGTCTTCTATCCAGGCCATCTTTCCGGGCCCTCTTCACTACCGTGCCCTGCAGAGGCAGAAGATCCTTCTTCTAAGGAAGGGCTTGACATATTCCGAATCGATTGTTCTATCTCACGAAGCCCGGACGGAACTTAAATGGTGGCTGAATCATATGGACGCTTGGAATGGCAGAGCGATTTTTGCCTCGGTTCCAGAAGTGATCATAGAATCAGACGCCAGCAGATGGGACGGGGTGCCAGGTGTGGCCATATAGAGACAGGGAGGGTCGTTGGTCTCCGGAGGAACTCAAACTCCATATCAGTTGCCTAGAACTCCTAGCGGGATCATTCGCAGTGAAGACCTTGTCCCCGTCCAAATCGAAATGCTGTATTCTCCTCAGGATGGACAATATTTCAGCAGTTCGATATATCAACAAGCTGGGGGGAACTCGCTCCAGGATGTTGGGGGAAATTGCCAAAGACTTTTGGCATTTTTGCCTAGCTCATCAGATCTCTGTGTCAGCGGAATATATTCCGGGGAAGGTGAACTTAGTGGCGGACTGGAATTCCAGGCACCTGAAAGATGCCAGCGATTGGCAGATCCATCCCAGGATATTTCAGTTTCTGAATCAACTCTGGGGTCCTTGCAAAATAGATCTTTTTGCATCCCGTCTGAACACTCATCTCCCACTCTTTTTCAGTTGGAGACCAGATCCGAATGGCCTCAGCTCGGATGCGGTTCTTCAGAATTGGGAAAAGGATCTGCATTTTGCATTTCCCCCGTTCTCCATGATTCAGCGAGTCCTCTCGCAAACTATTTGACAAGAAGCAGAATTGATTTTGGTAACACCATTTTGGAAAACACAGGCTTGGTTTCAGATGCCTCTGAACTTGTGCTGCGCTGCTCCGGTGCAAATCCTCCTGTCCTGGGACCTCTTATTAGATCCACTGGGGAACCCTCATCCCCTGATCCTAGAGAACCAATTGGTGCTCATGGCTTGGAGAATCTCGGGGGGGATCTTCTCAAGGTACGAGAATTTCAGAAGACACTATCTTTCTTCCATTCCCTAGTACGCATAAAAGATATGCCTCCGCTTGGAGGAGATGGTTGGATTGGTGCGATCAAAGGAAGGTGGATCCCATAGGGGCTCCAGTGCAAATGATAGCGAATTTCTTGTCTCATGTTGCAGCTCAGGGGCTGGCATACCGGACAGTGAATAATTTCAGATCAGCCATTTCGGCTAAACATCCGCATATTGAAGGCAAGCCAACAGGGGAACATCCATTGATTTGTAAATTGTGGGTGTTTGTATGATTCGACCTCCTCTTCCAAAATATTCATCTCTTTGGGACGTAAATGTAATTTAAAAATATTTAATGGCTTGGCCGGCTAATGAAGCCCTTCCATGAAAACAGCTATCAGCAAAATTGACTACGCTGCTTTGCTTAATCTCATGCAGGAGAGTCTCGGATGTCAAAGCCTTGGACATTGCAGGTAGAGTTTTTACTCCTTCTGGGGTATCTTTTCGCATTTCTAAACGCACTAAATCGAATTCTAAATGTGTTAGCTATCTAGTGGTAATTTTACAAAAAGGTTTGTGAAAGATTTTTTCTGAAATCGTCAAAATATTCATTCATTTGAATGCATATTCTCTTACAGGACCTTTTTCAACCATACAGGATGAAGAATTTTGGCCTTTGTAGCCTCTCCTTTAGGCTGCGTAATGATGCTCTTAAGTGACTTAGCAGGCCTTCCAGAAGAAAGGCGATCAACACTTAAGACATTAAAGTGCTCCGGGGTCCCCGCAGACGGGCGGAACTATTTAGCGCTTATAAATATACATTGAAATCCCCTACGAGAGAAACATTAAGTAAATAACTAAATAAATACAATAGAAAATGCAGGTATGTGACAATCACGGGGGGCTACTGTCAGCTCCGGTTATAGAACTTGAGGTGCAAGACAAGTTCAGCATATTGAAGGCTGTCCTATTGTGAACACATTTGCATCACTAGTGATATGCTGCTCTACGCATAGGCAAATGAAGATCATGTATGTTATCCTACAGTTTCTGTGGTACAAAGCAGAAATTAATTTTTCCCACAGTAGTTAAGTGCACACCCCCACTCTACTCCACTCCCATGGCCCACCCCTGCACTACTGACCGAGGTATAAGATTGAAAAATAAAACAATAGTAAGCTATAGTTTTATTTTTCATCTGCTGGCTCAGCCAGTGGGGTGATATTCCTCCGCCATTGCGGAGGAGCCACACCTGGTCAAAAGCAGCTATTGGTGGCCAGGGATGGATGTTGAAATGGAATGGATAATCAGAGAATGTGATTTGTGCTAAGGAGCTGATAAATCCAAGTGATGGAGACCAACTTTACATCCCATGCTTTGTCCTGCCATGGTATGGGAAACTATTGGCTTTGATATTATGGGTACTGTGTGCGAAGAGGATGGGAGTAATTGGAATATGATAGTTGCAGTTGACTATTTTTCAAAGTGGTCAGAGGTACAGTTTGTGTGTAGTGCTAACATAATCTGTGATAAAATGTTTGGATGACATTTTCCAGAGGGAGGGACTTCATAAATGTTTAACTACAGCTAATAGAGCTCAATTGAAAAGGGAAGCCACAAGAGAGTCTCTTTTGCACAATGGGGTGTAACACAAATTAACTTCCTTGCATCATCCCAGTGGGAATGGAGAAGTTGAGAGATTCAACCGAGTGATTGAGTTGTCATTACAAATGCCGAGTAGTAGGAATTTGAATTGATTGGAAGGTAAGTATAAGGAAGACAGGATGTATGGCACTACCCCAGCAGTTATGGGATTTAGTCCATTTGCTATGAGAGGAAGAGTTCCGTACATGAAAGACAATCAGGGGTGGTTGGTAAATTCACATTTGTTCCATTGGTCACCTGTTGAAGTTAATAACATTTTGGAAGCACAAGATTATATAGAAAATATCAAGACATCAAGAGGGGATTTAGGGATTGTAAGATTGAGAAGGGAGGCATGGTGAGGGTGAAGTTGCCTTTAAGGTTAGCAAAGGACATTTATAGTATTCTAAGCCCATTAAGGTGGAAGACATTTTCACTAATTTGGTGATGTTAGGTGATGGGAAAGTATAGCACACAAGTCTTTTGGTGAAATGTATTAAGGGAGAAGAATTGATTGAAACAAATGTGTGAGTACAAGTGGCTGGATGAACTGTGGACGTCAGGGAGGAGTAATTAGTTTGGTAGAGGTGAAGGTTTCCAAGAGGTGAATGCTGTTGGTGTGAGGAATGAAGATAATGATAATAGTGATGCTGTGGATCATGAAATAGGTAAAAGTGTCAAGGACGCGCAAATGAAGAGCAAGTGGGGTAGAGAAATTAAGCAGCTATCATATTTAGAAGATTATATTACTTAAGAGTTGCTTCATAAATTATTCGAGGTATTTATTTGCAACTGGTAAAACCCGTGTTTTGTTGTATTTGTACAGTTGTGTTTAGTCTATTAGTACCTTTTCATTTTTATGTATTTATTATCAATATATTTAATGTAGATGTTTAAGGAAAAAGGGGAGATTTATTCCGCTTACTTTTGTAAAACTGGTCGAACATTGTATGGTAGTTGAGTTCCTTGGGCCAGTATAGAATGTAATGAAGTAAGGGCTTTGGAGTAAGACGACATTCTAGGAATGTCAGATGCATACGGGAGGCTGAGTGGTGCGAAGTGTTAACCCTTATAAGACTATATTTAATTAACGTTACTGAAAACGTGCCATAACGCTGTAAATCTTCACTAAACTGTGGTTCTTTGTTTTGTTTTTTTATTAGTACCGAGGGTACAACTATAATTTAAATTGATTGGATTGATTTTAAAACTTATATTTCATTCTGGTTTCATATTGTAATATGCATAATGAGGCCTTATGCACATGCTCTTTACCACTCAGATTGTACATATTTACTACTAATACATTCTTATTTTGCTGTAGAGGAGTAAATATACTGGAATTAAGGGCAACTGTTGGAAAACAAAATCAATAAATTAAAGGATTAGCGGTAATCCCATTCAGTGCGGATTAGCTAGACTAAAGGAAGAAGGACCTGGCCAGACCAGGGCAGTCTTGGCTACCTGCCAGAGACACACCTGTTGCTGGAGGACAATAAATACATTCTGAATAAAGAATATGCACCTGCTGTCTCTAGTTGCAGTGAACAAAAGGGATGGGCACTGTTTTCATTAAGATGGTGAGGTGTTTAAGGTATGATCTTACATTTGCCCTACACATACAGTACACTTCAACCAAGCTGCTGGCACCATCATGTGCACTGCAGGACCCCAAGCCAAGCAGTTGGTTAAGCATTGTCCCACCACCGACATCTCAGTTTCTGTCACCTATCTTCATAGCAGACCTATTTAGGGAGTTAATATAAACACCCGCACATGACAGAGTTCCATCAAAGTCACATAATGGTCAAAGGTTCTCAAAACAACTACTCGAAGCCAAGCAATGGACAACTGTACATCTCAGCAAAACAAACATGGACTTCGGTAAATGTTGACACATTTAATGCCTCACACAGGTCAATAACAGGACCTAACTGGCCACATTTGAATATAAGCCACCCGTAAAACTAGGCTGTTCCATACTCACCCGCCACTACCCTATATAATTCACCTACAAACCATTCAAACACATCAATTAAAATGTCAACAGACCATGTTGACTCCAGATAAATACTTTAGAAATGCAAAGCACACCCATATTTTAAAGTGCTGCAGGACCGTACAAATTTAGCAATATACAAATTGACAGCGTGAATCAATCGGAAATAGAAAAGGCTGAAAAAGGGCGGCTGAAATTTTTTAAAGCACTGACTGAGAACAGTCATGTTGTCTTGATTATGCATATGCCTCAAATGAACAATTATACGTCTCTTTAAAATAATTGTACTATATGAAATCTCAGATGAAGGCAAAAAAAAGAAGGTAGTTGGAGGTAACTTTCATATGGCTTTAAATGTACTACTGGCTAGAATCTTGACACCATCTTACACTCCACACTGCTATACTGCTTTTATTCAGACAATATCAGACTCCAAGCTAGAGTGGATCGCTGATTTTCACAAGAACTGATCTCAAATAGGTCTTATCTCCCCTTTTTCTTCCACCTTCTGTTAAATCTCTACAGTAGTAGCCCAGGGCCCTTAGCTCAGCCAGACCTGCTTCAGCTTTTAGGTTACCACACTGGCCCGTCTCATACGCATTGGGCTCTCACATCTTTTACCCGATGATTCTTCTAACATCTCAAATTTCCATCATAGTTTAGGCTAGTTGTCTCTGGGATGATCCTAAACCATCTGATAATCAATATACTCTAAACTGTTTTTTTTTTTTTTTTAAAGTAATTCCACCACTCAAGAACCTCGGATATGGTGGCCCAAATGTACTCACCTCCCTTCTCAGACCAATCAAAGAAACCCACAGGCTGGGCTTGTGGTTTCACAGTTTTCTGTCCCTCAACACTAATGTAAATACAATTCTCATCCTCAAGTTTGTCATATTCGCCCTTAGAACAAAATTCTCAATTTTCTGTCTGTCTTCTTGAGCTTATTTTACAGTCAATGGTTCTTTCCTGTCTGGACTACTGTTATTTTTTTCTACATACATGTACTAGAGTACATCATGAGCGGTCTACTTTTCAACATGCAGCAGCCAGAATCATTTTGACCCTTTCTAAATCCACACATCGTGCACTTTCTTTCCAAACTTCAGGCTCCCAGTTCCCTGTGTGCATTGGATTCAAGCCATACGTCTGGTCCACAGGTCTTTTCACAAGTCTGAACCTTCTTCTAGTTAAAATCATTACTTCCAGTCCATTTCAAAATCTTCACTGTTTCCATTTAATTCATGATCTTTTCTTAATACGATGTTATAGGATGGGAGGCCGGTCCTTCACCTACCAGGAAGCATATCCTAAAACTCATCCTGCATCACTTCTACTCATCATTGATCACCCTGCTTCCCGAAAGTATTGAAACTCACCGCTTTGCATGATTACTGTATTTCTGCTCACTTCCATCAACATTTCCCCTGCCAGGATACCCTAATCACTGATGAGTCTGAAATCTGCAAATGTACCTCATCTTCACAAGTTTACGATTACAAAATAATTCGCAAAGAAATGAACAACTGGTCATTGAGAAGCTTGTGATGTCAACCAAGATGCTGTTATGTGACTTAATAATGTGCTTTTGAAGAGGTGTGAGATGTGCAGTTTATGGTTTCAGTAAGCTGGCAGCTTTGAATAGCTCTGAAGATCCATTTATGGTATCTCTTATGATCATAGTCGACATAGCTGGTTATTCCACGGAATGGTCCAAACCAATATTTGTTTAAAGTTTTGGGTCCTGAGCAGTCATGGTTGGAGAGGAAAAATGATTGAGAGATCTGCTGTGATGGACTTTGATATCAGCCCAAGTCTGAAAGTTATTGTGAGATGGAAAGAAATGGTCATCAATATGTAGCTGGTTGGTGGACTTGATTAAAGTCCTCTGGTAGCCCAGCAATATATGAGGTCTCTATTTCACGCCTGTTCAGTGGATGATGCCTGGTTTAATGGCTGCTACAGTACTGGGCGATGGACAGATCTGTCTTAAATTTGTGTTGGTAATACATATGACTTGATACTATACCAACATCTGTATAACTTTACACTTCATGTCAGACAACTGAATCCACAAGCATGAACTTCAATGATCAATACAAAGATTTTCCTTAAAAATGTTATGTATTCAAAGTATGCTTTCAAATCTTATATAAAATTAAGATACAGTCCTTGAGACTGGCCAGAACGTGTTAAAAAAATAAATATATACACATATATGACTTGAGGGGAAATTTAAACCTAGAGTGTGGTGGGCAAATTATAAAACATTAGGAAACTCAGTGTCAAAATCCATTTACTATACCTTATAAAATTAGAAATGAAAAAAAAAATCTAAACTAAGAAATCAAAAAAGATTTATAAAAGTCAGAAAGGAAAGTTTTTTTTTTTTTTTTTAAATGCCAGGCAACAGTACAAATTATTTTTAAAGGCACCAAAAAACAGATGGGGGGTCAAACCAAAGTTCCTGGTTTGGGGGTAAAAGTTTCTGGCCATCCTTAGGTTCACCTTTGACCACTACATTAACATCCTCATCAGAATCAAACATAGCTGGCCGTGGAAGGAATGGACACTGATCGAGAAATTCAATACACAGGGTTGGAGAGGAAATCAATTAGAGTAAATTAACTGGGAGATGTGACAACAGTAGGTCAGATGGGCTGTGGAGGCAAACGAGAATGTTTGCAATCAAGGAGATCAGGAAGATAGAATCCTTCATCATCAGACAGTGACTCTCAAAGCTTTAACATCCCTTCATCAACCGCAGCATATTCCAAGAGCTCAGTATCAGACCGTCCACTGTGAGCCTCCATAACAGCAGCCGTTGCAGGGGTGCAACCGTGAGGACTCAGTGGTGTCTGGGGCAGATGTCCCTCGACTGATGTTCTGGGTGGACACTTAGAAGAGGCAGGACAGTGAAGCTAGAGGGCCTCATTGGCATGGGGACTCTGGAATTATGGAGGGGCCGAGTACACACCAGGTAATGGCAGGGAAAGCTCTTGGACCACTATACTACTTGGCATCCAGTATGTTTCTTTCTGTAGGTTGTGCAATCTTGTAGAACTGAGATGCAGTCCCAGAAGTGAGTTTTCAATGCCACACAGACACTGCCCCAATCCTGTCAAAAAATTGGAGGTGCACCAGTCGCCTGAGCAAGACTATTGAGAAAAGAAGAATTTCCTCCATTAAGCAGAGTCCCTCTTAGCATAGTTACTACATTTTGTTCCCACTCAGGTCGCTAGTGGAAACGTGTATACATATATACAAAGGATATCATCTAGGATATTCCTAACAGATGGTCTTTAAAGAAACACCAGCCCTAATTAGCCAGGTTTTCTAAAAACATCCCTCTTTCCCACCTAAGGCTCTGATTTTGGGGGGGGGGGGGGGGGGAAGGAGGAGAGAACCCAGGCGTTCAGCAACTCAAAGATAAAAAAATAATGCAACCTGGAGCCCTCTTGATCAACTGATATAGCACCCAGGGTGACCATTAAAGTTGCTATACGTTTTTTTTATATTGTATCTTACAGTAATATTGGCAAAAGTGTTTAAATCTTAAGTAGATTTAAACTTTAATACAAGTTACTTTTATGTTAAAATGTTATGTTAAATTAGGATTATACAGGAAGATATTTTAATTATTGTATTGTATTGTAATCGTATTTATATAGCGCTTACTACCCCTGACGAGGCGTCGAAGCGCTTTTCGATGAGTAGCACGCTACTCCAGAACCCAACAAGAATTAGTGATGGATTAGTATTGTTAAATAATGAGTACAGTTTTAGTATTATTATGAGTTAATTTGAGCCGCGGATATGAGAGTTTGTTAGTTAGACTGAAGTAATGGAGGGGTGGAGGAGGAAATAAATCCAGAAGTGTTGATTGGGAGTATATCCTTCATTTACTCAACCCAAAGGCTTGGGATGAGTAAAGGGGGGTGGAGGGGGAAGAGTATGTGGAAGGGTTAGGGAGAGCATAGTAGCAGGGTGAGATGAATGCAGGAGAATTTAGTAGGGTTGTGTGGGAGGTCACAGAGGTAGAGTGAGGTTTGGTGAGTTAGATGTGGAGGGAAGAGCTTAGGCAGAGATATTTAGGAGATGAAGGTGGTAGAAGGGATTTGGGATGAGTCAGAGTGAGAATGGAGGATAGTTTGATAGAGACATGACATAAGAGTGATGAGTAGATAAGTGTGATAAGATGAGAGCAGGAGTTCATAGATATCTAGTATAACAACCATAAAAACCAGGAGCCATGCAATGATCCACGAACATGCCAAGCACAAAAACAACATATACACATACACACACACATATATATATATATATATATATATATACATACATACATACACACACACACATATGCACATACAATACATAATTAGAATCATGGGTAAAAAATACTTAGACAGGTTTAAAGAGTGCATGTGTATTTTATTGTTATGACATAGTAGCAATACATATTTTCCAAAGAAACTATAAATAAATAGAAATATACATATAATCTGAAAAAGAAATATTTATCCACATAGGCATATGCAGTTCATAGTTGTTTGAAAAAGGTGGTTATGAAGGAAAGAGCCAACTCTTGAGTAGTTTTCTGAAGACAAGAAAGTTATCTGTGGCTCTTATAGTTGGGGGTAATGAATTCCATAGTTTGGCTGCTTGGACAGAGAAGGATGTACCACCTATAGTCTTTTTCTTGTATGGTGGTGCTCTAAGGCAGGGTGCCAGTCTTGAGCGGAGGGATCTTTGTTGGATGTATTTGGTAATTTTCTTTCTGATAAAAAGCGGTCCTGTTCCATGTATAGCTTTGTGGGTGATACAAAGCAGCTTGAAAGTGCATCTTCTGGCAACGGGTAGCCAGTGTAGTGCTCTCAAGGCATGGGAGATGTGGGCTTGCGGCTTTATATGTAGTAGTAGCCTGGCTGCGGAATTCTGGATACGTTGTCATTTTTTAAAAACAGATAGAGAGGATCAATGGTAGAGGCTATTGGCATAATCCAGTTTGGATAGTACAAGTGAGATAGTAGCTTGCATCTTGTGTGGAAATCCGAGGTGGGGGAAGATGCGTCGTAAAGTCTTTAAGGTGATGAAGCTTGTGCGTGCTAATTTGTCTACTTGGGCATTCATAGTTAACTTGGAATCCATGGTGATTCCTAGGTTTTTAACTTCCTTGGATAATTGAGGAGGTGGTCTGAGATCGTCAGGGCAAACGCACAGAGGGTCATAACTTTTCCAGTCACCACATATGAGTATTTCTGTTTTGGAAGTATGTAGTTTGAGATGGCTCCAGGTCATCCACTGATCAACGGCTCTGAGGCAACTGAAGATTTGTGAGTTTTCAATGTTTTTTGGGTCTTCTAATTTAAGTAGTATTTGTGTGTCATCTGCATAGTTGTAGCATGTGAGATGGAAATCATTGATCAGTTCTGGTAAAAATATCATGTAGATGTTGAAAAGCAAAGGTGAAATGATTGACCCTTGGGGGACCCCTGCTTTTGTGAGGTAGGGTTCGGACGAGAAGGGGGGGCGAGTGGATGATATTTGCTCTTTTTTAAAGATAGGAAGTAATCCAGTCGAGAGCAATCCCTTGTATGCCGGCTTCATGGAGTCTTTGAGTTAGGGCGTCATGGTCAACCGTATCAAAGGCAGCCTGTATTTCTTCTGTTTCTTGTATATGAGACAATTATGTATTAAACTGTGTTGACATGCAGTTAGAAACAAACACATAAGGACCAGTGAGGGTTTTAAAGATTCGCAAGAACAGCAAGATAGCTAGACTTCGGAAGGGGATGTCAAATAAGACCTTTCACTAGATTTAAGAGCGCTTTTCACTGAGCCGAGTTTAAAACAACCCTGAATAAAGCAGACTTCATCCAGGGTGTGAAAACATACCGAGGTCTGGCAGAGGCATTGTGCTATAGTTGCATGTATACAGTGCTTCAGGTCCTGTCGAGATTTTTGGACTGGTAGCAGGCTATTTTGTGGGATTGTTATGTTATTCACGTTTGTATAGTTTGAACCACCATTGTTGTGGCATCAGAGTATTGCCTATCTGTATGCCCTCTAGTAGGGATATCAAAAGATCATCAATCAGATGGAAGGAACCGCCTTTTGACAGTGTCTGTATTTGGCAACAGTATGTTTGTCATGTGCTCTACAAGGGTAGTGATTTATGTTGTGCATGAGGACTAGGGTTGTAATGTTTTTGTGTTTTGTTTCTACGCCTAAGTATCATATTTTGTGTTGTCCTTGCACTTACATACCGTTTCTGAATCTGAAGCAAAAATGAATAAATGATAGAATGCTTAAGTATTAATAACTTATTATAGTTGCATTCTGTTTTCACAATGCATGCTGCTCGCGGCCAGGTGAAAGGCAGATCGAGTCAGAGGGCAGGTTGAAGTACTGAAAAATGAAATGTTGCTTTTCCTTTTTATGCTGTTTTTTTTTTTTTTTTTTTTAACTCTAATTGAGCCCTGTACATCTGCAATGAATAATCCGTTGTTCCCCGTTGCAAAGCCGGACCATTCATATAGAATAGTTGTTGATTATAGACATTTAAATAGTCATACACGCACAAATGCTATACAAAATTCGCACAGCACTGAAACAATATAGTGCGTAAAAAATATAAAACCACATTAGACATATCTAATGGATTCTTCTGCCAGAATTTAGCCCATGAAAGTAGGGACCTAAGTGCATTTTCCTTTGGCTCTCAAACACTTTTGTCGTTTACCTCAAGGCTATAAAAATAGCCCAGGACTATTTTTAGCCCGTGTAACATCAATATTACATGATATTGATTCCGAGGCATTGTCCAATGTGGATGACATATCTCACAGACGACGTCCTCGACATTCATCTTGCGATGGTCGATCGGAGCATTTTGGGATTTGCAGACCTCGGTTACAAATTCAATTTTAAGAAAAGCAAAATAGCCTTTCTTAGCGTATTATTCCTGGGGTATGAGCTATCAAACAAGGGGAAGAGCCTGGCCCGCACTTTCTAGAGAAGTGTGCTCAACTACAGCCTCCAAATACACTTACTGGGTTTCTTTAATTTTGGCCGAACATACATTCCAGATTATGCAGAACGCATCAAACCACTTTATGACTTAGTTAAGCCCAATTTTTCTAGCAGACACTGGACGACTGAACACACACACACATCCTTAGAGACATGCAACAGGACATGCTAGAAGCTAAACACTTACACACACACGAGAAAATAAAACAAACTTGGTCATCAGAATAATTGCTGGTGCCCTTGGATTTACTTATGTCACCTTTAATGAGGATGATACGATACAGATAGCATATAAATCACATTTATACTCTAATGCTGAACAACGTTTTGCACCTACAGAAAAGATTCTGACGGCAGTTCAGATGGCCGTCATAAAAAAAAATTAGAGGCCACTTGCCCAGGGGAAACGCATTATTGTTGTCTCCCCAGTGCCGGCCTCAGAGGCTGTCACTAAAGCAAGCATTCCAAACGCTAAGGCACTACATCCACGCTGGATTCAATGGGCAACGTCTGACCACCACTGATGTTGATTATATATTCGATCCAAGACTTCAAACAATAATTTTTACAGTATGAACAAGAGTACCCCGCTCCTCTAAATATCTTGCCACTAGACAGTTACAATACTATCATATACACGGACAGATCAGCACAACTGGCTGTAGGTACTAAACATCAATACTCAGCAGCTTGGCAGCCTTGAGAGGAGTGATGGAAGATGGAGTTTTCCACCCTCACAATACCTACACGCAGACCTTATGGGACTGCACAGCACAGTTGGCTGAGCTTAAGGCTCTTATTCTAGCGCTCGAAAATACTGAGATAGGAAGCCAGACTTTGATAGTCTGACACTCATATTACTGTGTCCAGTCATACAATGAATATCTCAATCATTGGAAACTGAACGGGTTTAGAGATTCAAAAGGGAACACCATTAAACACAAAACCTTGTGGGGGAGGGTGGCTGATCTTAAGGATAAGCTCCTGTGTGTCCATGTAGTCCATACATTAGGACACCAACGTGTAGGAGTACACGTTGCCGGTAATACATTGGCTGATGAAGCGGCCAAAGCAGCAGTAGCTACGGCTTCTGTGGCTGCAGTGACTTGTTCTCAGACGAGATTGGATAATGAAATATTGATTACCGTTAAAGCTTCGGCTGCAGGCGAGCCCCTTCCGAAAGGATACCCTACAAACTATACTTACCATATCAGTGCACAGAATGCTGCTAATACGATTCCTGGGGTTGGAGATCGAGTGATCCCCAATGAAGAACAGAGATTAGCTCTGATCACAGCAGCACATGAGGATGTCGCTTCTGCACATGCTGGTATACAGGCCACGATAACAATTCTACAGCAACGATACTGGTGGCCTGGTCTATGCAGATGAACTAAGCAGTATGTCCTTTGCTGTGACATTTGCCAGCAGATTAAGGGCTCTAATATCAAACGCCTTCCGCAGACATCCCTCTTAGTGTCTGACAAACCACTTCACTGTGTGTACCTAGACCATTGTGGTACTTAAAAGCCTGATGGTGCATACAAATACATTTTAGTGGCTGTGGATTCCTGTTCTAGATTCCTGTGGGTATGGCCACAGCGGTGGCTGACGCCCGGACTGTTATAATAGATTTGCTGATCTTTATCGGTACATATGCGGTTGCAGCATTCCATTTGGACCAGGGCCCTGCATTTGCCTCTAAGGCATTCAGGGACACCATGGGGACGATGGGTGTTGAACTCCATTACTCCTCACCATACCATCCCGAGGGAAATTCGGTCGTGGAGAGGCAGAATCGTGATCTAAAGCAGTCCTTAACAGCCCGAGTATTAGGTTCAGGCCGCAGTTGGTTACACCACCTATATGGGGTCCAGAGAGCACTGAATAATCTGCCAAGACGGTCCTGGGGGGACGCTCTCCATATGAGGTTCTTTGGGATACCTATGCACGTCCCAGATCTTGATGCCCCTGATATGGTGGCAGCAGAAACACCGTTTGACATAAAAGAACGTCTCACTGTTTTACAGGAGCTTCAACAATTTCGTGATGATAAATCATCTGCAAGTGCTGCCACCTTAGGAATAAGGGAATTGGTGAAAACTTCGACTGGCTGGATTCTTAACGTTGGAGATCTGGTTCGTGAGAAGATCGCTGTGAAATAGGAGTTCGGTCCATCATACAGAGCACCTGTACTAGTCTTGGGAATACAAGGCACCAGGACTGTCATCTTACCACAAATGTCTGGTTCAAAGTCGAACAGATTCATCTCCATTGATGACATCAAATTACACCATGTGGCTGATCCTTCACAGTAGACCAGGAGGTCCCTTGGGTGTTTCCCAATCCCCTCTCACTACCCAAGAGGACATCCATCTATATAGTAGGACGAACATCACTACTATAGACTATGCAACTATGCCAACTGCTGTTCCAGACACCTCCTCGACCATGGGGAGGGCGGAAAATGAACTTTTGTTCCCAGTCACATCTTCAGTGACCACCCCGCTTCAAGATTTGGCTGTATTTTACACAAACACTTTAACGACTAATGACGTTGTCTACCAAGAGCCTCCATGTGCGGTGGATGAGAATACACCGGCTCCTGTGTTTGCAGAGACTACCTCTGGCTATTTCATTGACATTGATGATTTTTCTTCGGATTCATCCTCTACAGTGATTGACAATATTTCAAGACGTAGTAAGCTGTTTCGACTACTTAAAAAGAACTATTTGATCTACCCATGGAACTACTTGTGGTTCGGTTTAACATTTATTGCATTATTTTTATGGATTGGTTTTGTGACTGTTTTCTTTTTACTAATAAATGGTCACTATATTCCTGATCGCTCCTCAGTGGAGCCTGTTGATGAAGTTTTAACACCACATCATTCTTCACATAAGGTCCGAAGAGATTTGTCCCTTTAAATATTACAGCAATACCAATTACTGATGGGATTGTGTGGGACAAATTTCCATTCGATATATACAGGCCTACAGAAATTATTCAAATACCATACGTGTTCAAAATTTCAATGACTGATGTAATTACACCTGATGTTGTCTGATGATTGGGATGTCTGAACAGTTGATTTCATGCTAACTGAAATGAAGGACTATTCCGCTTTTGAAAGTGATGATGTATATGATTATACAATGAATTATGGGGAAATGTTCTGTTATAACAATTGGGGACATCACTACCTACACGTGCCACTAGATACAGGCCTCTCTTGAACTACACACAGTAAGAACACTGTTCTACACCACAGGTGGTGGAGTCCAAAGTATTATAGCAATAAATTTACATACTTTTTGGGCATGATACAAGAAAAGCAGAGTCGTATTATTTTAAAATACCTCCGGCACAAATTAGGAAGATTTTGTTAACAGATACAAAACTGATTTATTCAGATCCCTTTGTTTCCCGGCTCTCGATTGAGTGTTACGAATACTGGAAGAACACTATTGACTTGAAGTGTATGGGGAACACAACATTGGCAGATACAGAGTAGGGAGACTTTGTTTCGAGCATGCCTGATTTCTGTGCAAATGATTTTCTTAAATGACACTATTGAGCAGACATCCTGTCTGGGGTTAGCAAAAATTAAAGATCTGAACACGCCCAGTATCCCTACACCGGCAAAGTTTAAAGATTGGCAACACTTCCTTAATGTCACAGAGGACAGGCTGGATGCAATGGTTAAGGCTGGTACCTATAATTCTTCACTTTCCAGTCCCGGCGGGTGGTTGGTATGGCCCACAGACACTAATGAGTGTCAAAGGCGTTTCTTGAACTCTTCAGGTTTTTTTTTCGATTAACAGGCCAGACCCTCGCTTATATCGGGTCAACATACAGGTATGGTTACAACATACAGTGTGGGTAAGCTGTGCCAGCAATGGGTGCAAACGAACACGTTAGCCGCAGTTAAGAAACACCTGAACACTCTTTCTGACAGTATAGACTTGCAGGATTTTCTGCTGGGTCCTAGAAAACAGTGCTCGAAAAGGTTTTTATATGCTATGTACAATGAAATTTGGAAACTTTCCCAAATTGAGGCTGCTGCGCGTTTAAGGCAACTAGATAAGGAATTTGGAAAAAACATTAGCTGTTGTCGACAATGGCATGAATACATTGTCCAACAGGATTTATTCACTATCAAATATAGTGTCGTCTGCTATTGATATCACTCAAGACAGACTTGTCCCGGTTATTTCATGGGCAAACACAGCTACGTTCCATCATGCAGCTAGGTTGGACGTTGCAGACACTGAAAAGTGGCCACATTCCATCGAAGTATATTAATGGGAGTGAATTCTTCACTGCTTTTAATTTTTCCAGGGAACAAGAGACAATGGCTAAAAGGGAGGCTAGTTTCACCCTGCTTCAAGTAGAGAAATTAGATAGGTTGCCCTTCACGGTAGCAGAGAGTCCTTCAACTATCTGGCTCTTACACAGCATTATTAATTTACTGATTTCGCCTTTCGTTTCTCGAGCTGCCTGAAACATCTTGCAGTGGGACGATATGAGCAACTAGGAGATAGCTTTATTAAGGATATACTATTAATGTGAACTATGACAAGCTGAGTAGGCTAAAGGCGCTATTGTTTCAGAAACAGGTCGCCTTGACATCCGCAAAAGAGACGTATGCTCTCCAGATTGCGAGATCATCAGCCGAGATACAATCCCTTTTAAATACGAATTTCCCCAAACACTTTGGAGAGCTGGTATCCAGAATATTCAATGCTTCGAGCACCACTAGGATTGTTCATTTCTTTAAGGCTGTCGGGTCTGGTTTCGTGTCCATCTTCCAAGACTGTCTTCGGAGTCATCCCATCAGCCATCCATTCTCTTTTCAAGTGTGTTTGGTGGCTTTCCAATTATTTTGGCTTTAATTGGCAAACTACTACTGCTATTTCTTCTGATTCGCAGTGGTTGTTTCTTTCCAGCAACGTAGAGCAATGGAGCCGCTCCCACGAACTCCACTGTGCCGTGAGCGCATGGTTTGGATCTTCGGTGCACCTTTGCTGGTGGAACTGGAAATTGACTGGTCGATGTCATTTCGGCCACTTCCCTGGTGTGTACAACCAGTCTTCCGCTGCATATGGTGTCTTTAAACGTCTGCCTATGGTATGTCTTGCTGTTGCACCGACATCTCCTGTGGACCACGACCTGCTGATGTCCCTGATGAGGGTTCATACACGGTCATGCCCCTTGAGAGGGAGGTTGCTCCGCGAGGCCACCTACGAGCCTTCCGTTGTGAGATCTACCATGGATGAGGACACTGCAGCGAGTAACGATACACCAGGAAATACGGCTCTGTGGATCCGTTTGTCCGCCCAGCACTCGACTCAACTTCGGACGATGTGGACTCATTTTTGAGATCCTTGACTGGTGACTTCGATGACATTCTTCAAGATCATGCGTATAACAAATAATCTGATGAATTGACTTGCCATTCCGGATTCCAAATTATGCATTTAAATTGACATTTGCTGTTGCATGCTGTACTTGTCATAGTTGACATTAACATCTCTGTATGTATTTTAACAGATTTGTTTTAACATTTTTTAACACATGCTAATGCTTTTTTAGCTTGTTTTTTTTTGCATTTCACTTTTAGTTCAGAAGCAACTTTTAACGTTTGGGTTCCTGTACCTTCAACATACCGGTTACGGCAATGGGGAGGGTGTAGTGAATCCTAGTTCGTTTTAATTGGATAACAGGAGTTAGCTTAGCCTCTGGCTTGTAGACTCGTGCCCCCGTCAGCTAGTGACTTTTAACCTACTTAGCTCACTCGGTCTTAACTCATTTAATTATTTAATTCTACTAAGATATCCTTGTTTATAGTTAGGCCACTTGTTATGAGTTACATTATCAGTGACCGCGCCAAGATCAAGCACCAAACAAACAAACAGTAGAGGTTCACACTTAGGGATTTTCCCTCTCTATACTTTTGAGGGATTGTTGATATTAATTGCCCTCCCAAGCATACCTGTTATCTATTGTTTAGGAATACACCTACGTCAGGGGACCTTGTAGATCTGTATAAATAGATCACACTTTAGACAGATAATCAGAGGGATTCTGACCAGAGGGCATCGCCACCATCGCTGATACTGATGCTACAGTCATCTTGACACTGACCCAGTCTTCGTGTCCCTGCGCAGTCTGAGATAGAGACCTCATTCCAAGGTAACAAGGGTTGGGGGCTCCTCTCATGGACACGACATTGGCAGATTAGGTTTAACAAACCCAGCTCTCCTTTAGGGTAGGAGGTTAGGCCTTTTCACATTGGGGTATTAAGGCATATTCCATCTCATATCTTTTATGTATTGCAAAATGGTGGGGGTCTTCGTAACAATGACTCTCGTCTTCACAATACTGTTACTTGCTTTATTCATTATCATAATCATTGCAGTCCACGCAACTTATCGCAAATTGCAGTTATGTTAAATAAAAACTATTATAAATTTACTGCATCTGTGTCATTGCCTGTTTTTGTAGGAGACATAATATATCTGTGAGAAAAGGGTAATCTCTGTTTAACCACAACACTCCCTGAGATATCTTATTTTTGAGTCCATGCGTAAACGGCTGCCATAAATCACTTTACTATTGTGTTTCTGGTGAGGTGCTGCTAGTGAGCCAGTAAGGTTGGGATAACAGTTGCGACTTGTTGAACCAGCAGTCTTGCTCAGAGCAAGAGTCCAAACTACGACATGGCGCCACCAACGATGGTGTTTAGGCACTAATTTACGGATACCCTGACTATCACTGTCTCACAGACAACAGGTACCCTAAGTACCATTAAACTGAGACGTCAGTGGTCTTTGGGAGAATCCTCCCCAGCTGAAAAGGTAACACCTAATTAAGCTGTAGGTTGTTCAAGCTCAAACTCCTAAAAGGACTAAACCTCCCATTTCTAGTGTTCCATTTCTCTAAATAATTATGGCTGAGGCCATAGATATGGCTGAAAATGCTAGACATGCACTAACGCATCATTTATTAACGAATGGCCTTACAGATGAGGGCAGGGAAGTTACTCTGATAATAGAAGCTACTGAAGCATACCAAACAGAAACATTTTACTGTTGGGTCACCTTTCCTGAGGTTGACCAAAGAACGCACATATTTCACACATATGAATTGCGAACGTACCTTTACGATACCAAGCATACCAGTATCATGAAATATCGCTCACATGCCAGGAGCATCAGAACTGGTTTGAAGGCGCCCTACCACATGTAACACGAAGAGGGAGGTTAGGTCCCTTAAGTAATGATGGACCTACGTGGCCTATGTTTGCCACATACACGCCTCACCCAGGCATTCAGAACATGCCAATAGCAGATCTACGAGTTTTATATAATGAATTAGTGGCATTAAATAGACAATTAGTTCAGTTCGTAATGCGGACGTTGAACACAACACCAGCGCGTCCAGCACCACCAGTAGCTGGTGGTTATCAATTGGCTACTGGGATTAATCCACAAACAGTGCATACTATTATGGGTAAAGTGCCCACAGAACAGGAAAAAATACCGTCCTGGATTGCCCAGAAAACGAATCAGCTGGAAGCTGTGTTTCCAATACGGGACCCCAGGAAAAACAGATTGCTCACTATGTACTTGCCTTTTGGGATGGTTCCCTCGGTGGATGACTGTGCCACATGGGGTACAGTCTTCGCTGCCATATATACTACCACACATGGTACCCCGACACTTGCCAATTTACCGGAAGTGTTAAAACAAATACAAAATGAGCATGGGGCTGCACCAGCCCTGGATTTGGGAATGAAATTAATGCGTAACTGACGCCATATCCTCAATAATTCTCAGTAATATTAAAGGGGAAGCAGTAGCACTGGCAATACGCCAGCGTCTCTGGGAAACTCCAAATCAGGAACAGAGTGTAAGGAAATGCCTCCCCGGCATGGCCACCCCCGACTCTTTGCCCCCGCTGATGCCAAGCCACGACCTGAAAGTGTGCTGATGCCTGCTAACCAGGCACCAGCACCCCCCCCCCCAACCTGCACCCCATGTCTCCACAACCGGCACACCCTGGCATCCAGGCAAGTCCCCCGCAACTGGCACCCCCGGCACCAAGGGCCCCGACGCCAGGGAAGGCCTCCAAGGGCCGCAGCACGTCCCACGCCACCCCGGGGACCCTCCACTCAGCACAGACACACCGCCTCACAGCCCGAGTGTGCTGGTGGGGAGAAAAAGACCGTGTCGACACGGCACTCCCCCCAGGGTGCCACGCCAACCCCACCCCACCCACGGCATAGGCAAGCCACCCCTCCAGCAGGCCCCACAACCCCAAGGCAGAGCGCACCACACCACAGATGAGGGCACAAGTGCACGAGCACTATGCCCCCACAGCGTCCAAGCAAAACCCCAGACACTGCAAGTGCAGGGCAGCCACAAGAGCACACGTCCTGGGAGTCCGTCAAACACGAACTCCACAGCACCACAACGGCCACACCGAAAACTGGGAAGCCCGGCACCAAACCCCCCAGCACAACAAATGCACACCGATGCCAGTGCGCACTCCACCGCAAAATACACCCAGAGGGCACCTCAGAGATGCCCCCCGAAACCACACCAGACCTCTAGTGCGGGCCGACTAGCCCCAGCAGCCCGCCACACACCAGACACGCCGCTGGCCACATGGGGAGCGCGCCCCCGCCACCCTGCGGCCAGCAACAAAGCCCGCACTGGGTAGAGGCGCCTATCACCCCCCCCTGCAGGAACTGCAACACCCGGCGGCGAGCCTCAAAGGCCCCCCCCCCCCCCCCCCCCCCGTCACAGCACCCATGGAAAATAGTTGAAGATCACTTAATTGGTGTTCTATTTTTAACAGAAGATTTTCAAATGAAAACACACAAATTATGTATTTGTAATCAAATAAAATGTAAGACTACTTAAGTAAGCATTGTTTTAACTTGCAGAGTATGGTGAT
Organism: Pleurodeles waltl; assembly: GCF_031143425.1. Classification (NCBI taxonomy): domain Eukaryota; kingdom Metazoa; phylum Chordata; class Amphibia; order Caudata; family Salamandridae; genus Pleurodeles; species Pleurodeles waltl. The sequence continues at coordinate 686,454,931 of NC_090451.1, read as the reverse complement.
TTTGCGAGTGCGTCATACAGTAAATATTGTTTCAGCAGGTGTTTTCTTTCAAAAAAAAAAAAACAAAAAAAAAAATAAAAAAAAGAAAAAGAAAAAAAAAAAAGTACAACTTTGGCAGCCAACATCTCATGGATTTGGCAAAACAATGCTTTGGAGTAATAGTTATGCTAGGCCTTACATTTGGGTGGCCTGAAAGCTATGTTCTTTATTTAAAAATGGCTACGAATTGTATAAGGTGGCTGCTTCCAAGCGTGCCTAGAAAGGAGGTATGCCACCTATCCACTGCATTAATCCTCGTGGTTTCCTGGGGCAGCGTACCCTAGTACTCATTTCACCATGGGATGTTTAATTTGGGTTGGTGCCTGTGGCCTGAACTATGCATGTATCCAACTCAAGAGCCTTCCCAAGTAGTCCAATAACACTAAGAACAGGTTGTAGAGATACACCAAGCTCTAAATTTTAGTTGTTGGTGAACCATTGCTGTCCATTGCATCGTCCATAGGTAAAAATAGGATTAACAGATCCTGCCCCCGACTTTTCTTTGGTGGGGAACCAGACTAGGAAGATTTGGAGGGCAGGGGTGATGGTGTAATGGGCGGACAGCAGACTCCCTGATCCACACAAATGCTGGATTCCACATCTCTAGCCATGAGACTGCTGGAAGGGAACACACTTTACGGGATACCCCTTCTGTAGCTAAAAGCAGACACAGGGTGAAGGGTGGCCAGGAGGGCCAAGGATCTGGCTGTATCTTGAGATTCCTTAAAGCGCTCAAGCACAGTCTGCTTGGTCTCCAAAGAGACTGGTACCATCAAGGGGCACGTCAAAAAGAGCAGACTGGAAATCACAAAAAATCCAGACATGCTCAATCAAGCAGGGCATTGCAAGGCCAATGTCCATGGAACTGATTTGCCTAGTGAGTCGGTGGTGTCCAGCCCACATCATACTGTGAACTTGATAACATGAGAGATGTAACTAACAGCTTGGGAGAGAACAGCCCAGGCCTCATCCAGAACCTGTGGCAGGATTTGTGCAAGTATGTCCCATAAAGTATGGGTGTAACTGCCCAAAAGGAATGCAGTATTCAGACCACAAAGTCAGGCTGCTAGAGAACATTTTCTTCCCTATTTGGTCCAGCCTCTTGAATTCCCTACGCAGGTGAGCAGAGACAAATGAGCCTAGGATGTAGAAGCTTGGCTCACAGGGGTACAGTGTTAGGTCATGAACACTGGGTCAACTGAAGCGGGTGATTGTCCTGTTCACAGGAACCGCTGTGCTGGGTTTGGACCATATCCCCAGTAGAACATTAGTAAGAACTTCACTGAAGGGCAAGAGGAGTCTGAAAGAGAAAGCCCCAGCCTGAAACAACCCCATCAGGTTAGTCCTGACCGCCACTGAAAGAAGCATAAGTTCCTAAACCTCAGCAGCCCTTCCCACCACCATGGAGTACAAAGATTCCTTCTCTATGGCCATCGTAGAGGGGAGAAAGCATGCCAGTGTGAAGATGACTGGCCTCACCAATACAAAGGGATCTTAGTTGGGTTGTAGAGGGTCCAGGGACTCCTGCCACCCCCTCACCATACCCTAACCCCATTATAAAAAATAAAAATCCAACATAGGGGCACAGCCACTGTCTAAGTCTGACAACACTGATCCAGCTCTGTGCCAGCTCCTGATGGTACCCAGAGGAACATGCAGCACCAGAAGCATCAATATTAGAACCAACAAAGAAGGTTGAAATCGCACAACTGGCACTCAGTCAAATCCAAGAGTCTCTCCCCCCGCCCCCACACACATTGGTTAAGCCACTGGCACGGAGGAGGCCCCAGCCAACTCTGCAGGGCCTTAAGGTGCTCCAGCAGAGGCAGCCTACCCAAAAATGACACTAGCCCTCAAAACTGAGTTGGGCAGGGAATCATACCAGCACTCTGAAACTGAGGGGGTTGTGGAGCTGACCCAGCTGTAGGCTCTGAGGATTGAGGTCTAGAACCATGACCCCTCCCTTTACATCAACCAGAGAGAAGTCCAAGAACCTGTGCTTATGACTTCTTGGCTCTGCAGTTAAGACTTCAGGTTGTGGTCACGCTCCAAACACTACAAGCACATGAGATGTAGATCCCTCACATACATGGCCTGACAGGATCCATAGGGCTTTAATCTGGTCTTGCAAGATGACCTAGACGCACCAGGAGCAAAAACTCACATTCAACAAAATGCCAAATAAACGTTCAAAAAGCGACTGAAGGGTAACTCCAAATCAGAACGAAAAAATAAAATAAAAATGAAGTCACCATGGTGACACCTATGTAGGACCCACTGCGTGATGTCTGGTGTGCACAATAATACAGCCAAGCAACACCACCTGACATTACACAAAGGTACTACAAGAAAATCTCCAGGTCCAGACAGATGCAGCCTGGGGGAGGATATTGGACTGGGAGGGTTTTACTTTACAACAGTACTGCATGGTAACATTAGTTCCTGGCATAGAGGTGTTTGCTTTTAACAGACTGATATTTCAGCTATTGATACCATACACACTTTGCCCCAACTTCAATATAGTCCATTGAGAAATTAGGCCTTTGTTGCCTCCAGATTTAGACAAGCTAGTCCTGGCTTTTAGCTTTAGGTATTAACCAGCTTCAAACCAATCTTTGTATAATGCTGTTCCCTCCATCCAGTTTGGTTTTAAGGGTTAAGCCACAGGCTTCCCATACAGTTACGTGTAAGCAGGTGATTTGCAAGGAGTGCTGTCTTCATTATTGGGTGATTAATTTTTACTTTTTGTTCTGTGTATAGATAAATTGTACTGTTGCCTGATCTTTTGCTTAATAAATGGCTTTGTATGATGAAATGTTTAAACTAGTAAGATTTTACTGAGGAAATTAAATGAAACGACCCAGTGAAGAACACCATGGGACTGTAGATGTAAATTGATTGTACGCACTCAGGAACAGTAACACCACCCCTCCACACACACCCTCACTAAAAACACCATTCTAATAGTCTGCGTCCATTGAAAGAAACATTATGTGAGAAGCAATTCTATAAAGTTATGTCACTACCCATCACAAAAATAAGTGATATTCCCATCTTCTAAAGGGGAGCCTGAACACTATTTGCAAACAATCAACTCACAGGAGAGCCCCTCTGAGGAAACTTTGATCACCCCTTTGCAGTTGTCAAAGTAAGCACAGACACAGACGTTAAGTTAAGTACTTTATTTACAATAATGTGAAGTAAGATAAGGTCTGGCCAAAGATTTTCTCCAAGAGGCTTCCTGTGGGAGGAGAGTCACCTACAAGAAAACAAGATGAAGAGTGAGTGAAGACAGCTATAGCCACCTGAGATGTTAAACATCCAAAATAAAACTAAGACCAACAGATTAAGTTTATTCCTCTCTGCTGTACCCCAAACTGTTAAGAATTCTCTCTTCAAGTGACAGTGGAAAGAATACCCTCCCAAGTATGCCAGCATATTAAAGGTAAGGAGGAGGAAAATTGAATAAGCACAGGTCGCTGCTTTGTAGGTAAGTATACATGGACCTACCCCCACCCTACCACACCGCCCCTTAGCATTCTTCACTCCATCAAATTCAAGAGGCCCAGCATGTCTGCATGCAGGGTTGTAAGGCTTCAATAAGAATGAGTGAAAACAACAGGGTGCATGTATACTTGAAACATCGATTTAAGGCCAGATCAATGATTAGTCTGCTATGGAACACATCTCAGTTGAAGCTTTAGCCAATTGATTAAAACAGAATGGTCTGAAGCTGCTGACATTGGAACTGGGGGGGTGGGGCGCGGCGGGGTAATAGCAGATTAGCATCTCTGCGTCAGTTCAAAATCCTGTGATTTCAGGGTAAGTCACTTAAGCTCCCAGTGCCTACAACTCACTGCCTTGAGACCCAACAGATGATTTGTTGTGCTTTACCAATCCTGTTTTTTTAAAGCCAATTACAGATTTGTGCGAACAGATAAATAACACTGTCCAACCTGGTAAGTTCTGATAAGGCAAGCCTCCTCTCACCATCTGGGTCCGCTTCATGGTCTGGACCATTAGACCCTTCTAGATTTACCTTACAAACCACACCATATTGCTGAACAGGAGATCTGCTGGTCAGCCCTGGTGCAGCACATCTGTTAGTTCTCAGATGTGCTCCCATGGCACAGTAAGGTACTCTTGATCCACTCTGTACCCCCCCCCCCCCCCCAATCTCCCCCTTCCATCATTTCTCACAGCAGTCTTGCTGTAATCATCCCACTCCACAGCTGCCAAAACCTCAGAGAAATTACTGATCAAAACTATTTTAACAAGTACATTAACATGCATTACATTTTACAGTTCACACCACACTATAGAGTTCATAATGTACCTTTCATAGTGCAGGCAATGTTGGATGTATTAACAGGCTTCAGGCAGCAGAGTGGACAACCAAACACCAGGTCACCTGCAGAAGGCTGCTCTCAAGAAAGGCACTGAGGTTTTCTTGGATGCATTAACTTGGAGAGATCAGTCCACACTCGTCAACTTCAGTGGACACAGGTACTGCGGACCGTTCACCCATGGATACATCCCAAGGAAAACAGGTAGCCATGTGGCGCAGAAGGAAGCTACGCCATGCCCCAGCTGTAGTTACCAAGTCAAATGAAATCATTTTTAACTATCATCATTACCTTAAATGACTGTAGGAAAGCAGAATCTGGTAAAAGGTGAAATATAAATGACAAGGAGACAACAGGTGAGAGGCATGAGAAAGGCTTATTAGTTACTATGTAAACAAATTGCACAATGAGTATCTCTCAGTGGGTATTAATGGCACTCAAACAAAGAAGTCTGTATCCAAAACGACCTTAGCAGCTACCCCTCATGTACAGTAGCCAAGAGGAAGAACCAGGCACCATAAAGGACAAAGTACAAGAGCTAGAGCCACCATATTAAGTTGAGACTACAAAAAAAGATTAGCAGACTACTGATCTCAAAAGGCTCTCGCAAGGGCAAATTTATAATCACCTCCAGTCCTTAGTGGAGCCTTCAATCCTCAACTCCCCAAATCCACTGCTTTATGTCCACCTCACACTTACGGAAAGCAGCTTCACTCCAGCATTGCTATTATAGACAGTCACCTTACAAATCAGCTTCAAATGTTCATAGAAACATTTCATATTACTACAGAATGAAGTTATGCATGGTGAATAGCATACACTTTCACAATCAAATCAAATATTTTAACCAAAAGCATATGAGGTGTAGATTAAATGTTAATCCTCAAGACCCATTCTACTGGTTTTCTGCAAGGTTCATAGTTTCTCTCGCCACTTACACACACACACACCCACCCCCTCCCAGGAACATAAAACGCAGTCAGGTTCTTTAGACAGATATTGAAAAAAGCAAACATTCTCTTCTAGCAGTACATTTCAGTACACCACCTTAACAGGGATTTCAATTGGGACAGTTTTCCACTTTAAGGTAGTTTCTTTTGCAGAAATAATGCAGTTTAACAATATTCCTTACTGTATTCGGTTGGTTGTGTTAATTGTAATTACACCCCTTAAAATTGATTTCCATGATTTAGCTACCTCAGTTTTCATTTCCATTAATTGCCACACAGAATAAATTTATGATTTACTCTTAATATCGCGGCTTGAATTGTATAGGTAGGTTCTAAGCAAAATTGTAGGCAACTTGACCATAGTGTGCTTCAGGAACTGGTGCAGCAATGGGACACCGAAGGCTGCTTTTAAAACTGTGGGTAATCTAATAGATAGCAATGACACATTTGTAAAGTTCAGGTGGGGAATCCAATATCTTCAGGTAGGAAAGTGACTTATTTGTGCCTGCTCTACCAGCAGTAGAGTTTCCAGTGTCCACGATAGCAGTTCTCTCCCCACAAGTGTCTCCTCCAGAAATTATTTCACTGCGAGATGTCTGAATAGAGGCGTTCTGAGCGGCCCTTGGGTGCCAGAATTCAGGCTATCTCGAGAGAGGCGACAGACCAGAGCCAATCTCTGCCACCTCTCAGTTGACATCAGCACTACAGCCAGGTCACCAGGTGGGCATCCTGCCCCCCACCCCCAAAATAATATAAAATGGATGCCCACCTGGGGCCCCGGCTGCAGTGCTGAGTTCAGGCTTAAATAAAAGCCATTTTATTTTTAATTTAGTCATACCATAACAGAAATAAAAGTAAGAAATAAGAGATTGAGAAAGTGGTGATAAAAAGGGACAGGAAAAAGAATAGAGGAACTATTGCTAGCAATCAGTCATTGGTAAAACGTGCTACTCACCTGCTAGGGTCTCAAGGCGCTGGAAGGAAGGGGGGCAGGGACTGCAACTGCTCGAGTAACCAGGTCTTGAGACATTTCCTGAAGGTCAGGAGGTCCGGGGTCTGTCGTAGGTGGGCAGCGAGGGTGTTCCAGGTCTTGGCAGCATGGTGGGAGAATGATCTGCCACAGTTGTAGTTCAATGATGCGTGGGCAAGGTTGGCGAATGGAGTTGGCGGGTGGGAGTGTGGAAGTTGAGTCACTCGTTATATAGGCAGGGCCCATGTTGTCAAGAGCTTTGTGGGCATAGATGAGAAGTTTGAAGGTGATCCTCTTGGTGACAGGAAGCCAGTGTAGGTCTCTGAGGTGGGCTGAGATGTGGTCGCGGCGTGGGATGATGAGGTGTGGGAGGCGTTCTGTATACATTGTTCCTTCAGGGGCTTGGCTGTGGTTCCAGCGTAGAGCATGTTACCCTAGTCCAGTCTGCTGCTGATGGAGTGGGTGACAGTCCTTGTTTCAGTGGGGATCCATCTGAAAAAATCCAGCGAAGCATGCGGAGGGTGTTTAAGCAGGATGAGATGGCATTGCCTTGCTGGATCATGGTGAGCAATGAGTCTAGGATGAAACCTAGGTTGCGCACTTGGGTGGTGGGCGTTCGTGCGGTTCCTAGAGTGGCTGGCCACCAGGAATCGTCCAATGTGGAGCAGTTGGAGCCAAGGATGAGGACCTGTCTTGTCAGTCAAGTTTGAGGCAGCTCTTCTACATCCAGTCGGCAATGACATGAAGACCCGCAAGAGCATTGTGTAGCAGGATGGTAGCATCTTGCAACCCCTCACACCCCCTATTGAATCGACCAATAACCTGAACTCACTAGGTAGGACTAATCGGATGGGATGCTTTCAGTACTATCACAACTTGCATTACTAATCAACCCCACTCAGAGCATTGTCCAGGGGAATAGCTGAGGCATTCCCCTCGCTTTCTACTGCCCCTTAAGTCACGTGCATGCACTCTATCCTCATAGTGTACTAATGTCAACATGGATGAAAAATGTTACGCCAACACACCCCACCCCAAAAAAAAAAAAAACGATCAAGATAAAGTCCAGATAATGTATTAATTATAACTTGTCCATTATACGCATGTACACAATCCTTGTCTCCATAATCTCAGATTGCCATCATTAGTTTTGGAAGTTTAGTACAGAAGAGAAGGTCATTTCTGGAGATCTGTTCAGATAGACTTGGAAGACCTGTCTTTTGCACTGTGCAGTTTGTACCTTACACCTGGTTAGGTCAGCTTCAGCCAGTGATGAAGTTCAGAGCCTGCACTTAAGGGCATACAGAGGAGACAAGAAAAAGGTAATGGCTGAAACGCACAACCTTCAGGGCCCTCATCAGCGGTAGTGCAACTTTGACTGCAACCAGAATTGACTTCTTCACTTATTACTTTGCCATTTACAGGTCCAGTATTTAACTAAATGCTAGCTGGATCCCAATGAAGGAAGCCTTACTCTTCTGGGCACTCGCCAATTCAAAAGACGGCTTCTCCAAACGATCACTCTTTGCCCGGGAAAACGGCAGTCAAAAAGGCCATTTGGGAGGAGATTGTGTTAAATTATATCTCCTTCCACAGTAGGCAGATGTTCGGAGTTTAACTAGAAAAACAAAAGTTAATGAGCAGGGGCTGGCGTGCTCACATGGTAGGCAGTTTGGTTGTGATCAGATTCCCTGATGAAGGCAAGAGCAGAATGAAAGATAGATCGAATTGTATCCTTCATTGTATGTGCGAAAGCTCTTCATTTAGTCAGGGGGAGGAGAGTTCCCACTCCCAGATATGTTAATTCGTAAGTGATTTTCTAGCCTTGAGCAATGTAGAGCTGAAAGGGGTCTTTTTTGGTCTAAAAAAGTTTATAGGAAACAATGTTACAATGGTAGGATAAAATGGGCTATTAATAACACCCCTAATGCACTAAGCAATTTCAGAGATAGCCAGGTTCATTGGAGAGAAAGGCAAGCTCTCAAAACTTAATTTAACTTACCTCACACTACTATGATAAAGTGCACTGACCAGGCAGAGGTTGTGCTCCTAAATTTTTTTCCGTTTTAGGCCTCCAAACCTTCTGGTGTCCGTGAGTGAGCACAGCTGCTGTAGTGGATTAGTTATGCATGTGTCCTTCCTACCTATGTTCATGGAGTTCGGTTACAAAAAGCCACATTGTAGTCTGGAACAGAAGCCTTCTTGGGTGGCACTGTTTTATTGTGCGTGTGTCCTCGCGCTTATAGCGCGAGCAGCCTCGCGCTTAGGAATGTAAGAATGTGTGTTTACGAATGTTTGAACGGTTGTTGGATGAGATGCGGGCAGAGAAATATGGTCAGAGATGTTGGGGCTGTATTTTCCTGTAATTACCAATAAACATCGTAAGCAACTATTGCGGCTGGAAGATTACTACACCACACTGTTTTAACCACATGCATAAGTACCAGCTCTGCAAGGACAAAACAAAGTAAAGCAATTCAACAAAGCTGGCTTAAGCCCTGAGAATTAAGATCCCAGGACTGAAGAAATTGTGCCTCAGTAGCAACCACCAGGTTTTGTTGAACCATTTCATTTGAAGACATAAGTCATGAGCACACCGATTTTGGATAGTCCATACAACCACAGGGAAAGCAGCAGAAACTAATCGCAAACAAAAAGAAACTAACTAATGCATCACCAGTTTCTGAACTGGAAGTCACTAGTGGAGTACTGCCCACAAGCAAAACCCACTTTAGAACCAGCGAAGTACTCCATGACAGGACATATCTAAAGACTGGCAGTCAGTAATTGAAAGGCTTGGTACTGCCAAAGCAAACTATCAGTGCACCAGCTTATTCTGCACTCCTGCGATTAACTTTTTTAGGTTAAGAGGGGGGGGGGGGGGGGGGGAGACACATGCACGCTAAAACCACAGCTGCGCCCACCACACTGAAAGCTATCTTCCAATCTTCCAGCAGACCACATAGGTTAGTAAGCAAAATACACCCAGTCTCAGCCCCAACCTTGCAAAGGTCAACTTTACTCATGGATATAGCGAGTTCGTTTACAGGAGACAACCAGCCAGCTAAAAGCCTGGAAAGAAAAAACAAAACCAGCATTACTGTACAATATAATCGTAAAAATGGCTTCAGTTTCAACGGCTAAATGCCCGCACAAAATGCCCTCCAACGGTAGAGCCCAAACTCTATAGAAGTGTACCCTCTTCCTCCGGTTCCAACAGCGTGCATTGCAAACGCAAAGGAAGTGACCTTTGTTACCCTCTACTCCAGATACCCGCACAATTCAGTCTCCTTGCGTCTATCAGCGTACCAGCAGTGAATCTGTAAATCAGGAGTTAACCTACAAACTCGTTTACTTGATATAGAAAGTAGAGAAGATTGCAGACCGTTATTTCCCCTTTTGGGAAAGCATGGTTTTGATTAAGTTATCCCAGTTTGTAACAGCAAACTACAACTCCCACAATACAGTGGTGTATTAGTTACTGAAAGAAAATGTTCCCTTAACTCATTTATTTAACGATATATGCACACAAAAAAATTGGTTTTTGCTTAAAGTGGATTTTTTTAAAAACCACTGAGAAAACACAGCTTTTTCATGAAGAGCATAATACAAAAAAAGCCATTGCGTCATACACATTAAGTCTCAAAACAGCCATTGCTTAAATGTATAAAAACTAAACATCCGTTTAAGCGTTTTGTTCAGACTACGTAACAACAAAACAAGATCAAGACAGAAAAAAAAAAAAAGACACAAAGGCCGCCACTACCTGATTATAAAGCATCTTTGCCGTGGAAAGCTAGAACAGAGAACTGCAAAGCAAATGAGTTAGGAAGAGCATAAATATCACCTACCACCACCTCTCGTCCACCAACCTCCATCAACAGACCTCCTTGGTGCTCTCCTTCGGTAAGAGACGAGCATCAGCGTCCTAAACCACAAAACAAGAACATTACAGACACCAAAACCACCCGGGAACGTTCGGAGACTAACAAAACTTAACAATATTATTAAACACATAAACTGCACGAACAAATAAATACTTACGGTAAGGAAAAGTACCAGCCAAAAACAAAACGCACGCCACTAACCTACAACCAGACAAACCCATGTTCTATAAACAAAATAACGCAGGAGCCCAGCTGCACCTGACACGTTTTTTAAATCCACAGCCAGGGGGCGGCAGTGGGTCACGTGGCCACCTTTGGACAACCTCCTGGCCAATCTAGGGCTTCCGTGAGGTCTTGGCTGCAGCGAAAATATATCAGGTGGGAGCTGGATGGGACGCAGCCACGTGAACAGTCCGGTTGCCATTGATTGGCTCCTGAGTGAAGGCGGGTTCTGTGATTGGATGGCCTGTGTTCGGCCGCTCGCACCAGCTATGTGCCTGTCTCGCGGAGGCTTCTGGTACTTGGGGTAGGCAGGTGACAGCCCCGAGGGTGGGACTCTCCCCGGTCTGAGCAGGTTGGCCTCAGCATCGGGGGCTTTAACTCCCCGGGCCGTTCATGTGAAAAGGGTCCTTTCTCGTGCACGGTTTATATCCTGGCGCTGTAGGGGAAGTGGCTCTGGTGTGGGGTGAGACGGGCTAGGGATGTCACCTGCTTCTTTTTCTTCAGCCCCTGCAATCTGGTCGGGGACTTTTCTTTGACAGTCTAACGCATTCTGTGAGTCATAGTCACGGTCCCTGGGATCGCGCGGCCGCGGCAATTTTTGCATAATTACAAATTTGCCACATAAGCCATTATCTCCTGCATAATTGCAGATTTTAACCAAAAAGTGTTTGTAGCTCAAACTCTTCAAAAGTTACTAAAAACGCGTCGACCAGTCTTTGCGTGCAGTGAAATGGAAGTTGCAAACATGGACCTGTCACCTTTTTGTTGCTTTTTGCTATATTTGGGTATTACAATGGTACTAATGAGGTGCAACCAATACCTAAACAGTGTCACTGAGTTTAAAAATGACAAAATAATGAAGTAACACTGTTATAAAATCTGCCCCTTATGCTGCTTAATTTGCTTTTTCTTTCTACATTATTTAATAAACACTTCAGTGGAATTTGGCGCTCTCCTGCCGCATAATTCCAGTTCTCCAGGTTATTGTCTTGGTTCACCTGTAATGCGCAGCACTGTACATGTCGGGGTGACCACCTTTCTTAAAGGAAAGCCTTTAGGCATTATTGGGTGGTTGACACGGACGGAGATGTCAGGTTTAGAAGTACTTTATTGGGTCAGGTTTTCTTTTCTTACGGGTGCTCGAGTTCCCAGACAAGATGAGTTCACTTCTCAAGACAAGTTTCAATCCTGACACAATACACGCACTTGTAGCAATGTGTTCTCGGTGATGCAGTTCCATTACAAAGCAGGAACACCAACAAGTATGGGGCGGCACTTTCTGGTGCCTAAGTCATGTTCTAGGCAGCGCTTTAATAGATAGGTACCGAGTACCAGCACGTAATTAATTTCAAATGGTGTGTACCGCACTGGTGCATTACCCTCAGCTTCTCTAGTGCTGAAACCAGTCAACTGGATGCTGCCGACCCCCCGCCCCCCAAATGCACTGCAGTACTGACCTGCTGTACCTGGTACTATTCTGCAATTGGCACCATTAATACTGAGATCCATACTTTGGAAGCCATCGAATACCATAATAAATGCATGCCTGAAAAAACAAAATAGGAAACTAATTCCGCCCCCACCAAAAGAAGGGAACTCAATACAACACTTTATTTTCTTGAAATATGTAGTGCTGAGAATCACTGGAGGAACCATCCCGCTGCCTGGCACCAAGACTTGTTGAATACAAGGTGGGCTCAGTATGTGACCATGGACCCAAGATTTGTTTTATGATGCAAAATTAACATTTTTGACAATTGACATTGAAGGAAATGGTGGTATGGCTAAGTGAAATGTAAACATTTCCTTAATCCAGAGTTCTTTGTTGGTTCTGTCCCTGTGCCTTTTGGTGCAGGACTACTACTGCCACGTGCTCCTTCAAATATAACTCTCCAGATGATGGAGGACAGTTCTTTCACCACAGTGGAAATGGCTTTTTGTTCTTTCCGATGTAGTATTTCTTCTTCATGTGTTTGTCCCTCCCCTGAAGCATTGGTGCTTTACTTATGTTCTGCCACTGCTCTTTCATTAAGGCTCCACTTTTTTCTGTGTTTAAGCACTCTAGTATGGTGCATCCTTTTCAGCAGAGGTCAAGTGTCAGGCTGTCTTCCTAGGGAGCTTAGTGTTTATTTTTCTTTCTGGGACTTCAAAGTTAGAGGATTTATTTGACAATACTGCTGGATACATGGGTGGGTGGGGATAGGAAAGGAATGGTTTCTTACCTGTAACTCCAGTTCTCTCGTAGGGGTATTTCCATGATAGTCATAAGCCCTGAATAGTTCCGCACGCCTGTTGGGACCCCGGAGCACTGTTCTGTAGTGTATTCTTCAGTGTAGATGTTTGCCTTTCTTGAAAAAGGCCTGTAATGTCACTTAAGAATATCAATGTGCAGCCTAGGGGAAAGGCTACAAAGGCCAAATTCTTCATTCTTTTAGTTGGTAAGAAAGGAAGCTGTAGTACAGATATACCTTTAAAACATATTTATTCTAGAAATGTAGTAAAAAACATGTTCTCCAACTTTATTTACAACTTCAAATGAGGATGAAACAATGCAGGGCAGTGTAGACCATAGGCTGCCATTATACAGAATGTAAATAGAGCTGTGCCTTTAAGAAAAGAAAGTCTTTCTGTATCCCATCATGCACAGCAAAAGGCAGTTGCCTCAGTTCTTTTTGTAGGCTTGTAGTATGACATGAAGAAATCTGAATATCTCTCTCAGTAACAATATCGTTATTATTATGGTTATCCTCATGTCAACTCCACCGGGGAGGAGGGAGGGTTACTTATGACTATCATGGAAATACCCCTATGAGAGAACTGGAGTTACAGGTAAGAAACCATTCCTTCTCTTTTAGGGGATTTCCATGTATAGTCATAAGCACTGAATAGATTAGCAAGCCCATCCCCATAACCGCGGTGGAGTAGACAGAACAATAAAGAAACAATAAATTACGCAAAGAGATTCTTAAGAGAGGCCTGTCCAACCTGAGCATCTGTCCTAGCATCTGAATCAAGGCAGTAATGCTTAGTAAAGGTGTGGACAGATCTCCAGGTAGCCGCTTTGCATATTTCTGCCAAAAGGAATGTTTCTCATCAAAGCAACAGTTGCTGCCTTCCCCCTGGTAGAATGGGCTTTTGGCCTGCCATCGAGGGATTTATTTGCTAACTGATAACAGAATACGATACAAGAGACAATCCACCTGGATAAGGATTGTTTGGAGGTGGCCAGACCTGTTCTAACTGGGCGATAGTTAATAAACAGCTGCTGTGATTTGCGCAAAGATTTTGTTCTATCCAAGTAAAATTTTAAAACCCTTTTTACATTGAGAGAATGTAGGGTTTTCTCAGCAGGAGTAGATGGATTTTGGAAGAAAGTTGGTAAGGAGATGGTGTGGTTTACGTGAAAGTCTGAAATGACTTTAGGAAGAAATTTAGGATGTGTCCTTATTACTACTTTTGAGGAATGAAAAACCGTATAAGGTTCCTGGGCACAAAGGGCCTGGATCTCACTGACCCTGCGAGCTGAAGTGATTGCAACCAGAAAAGCAGTTTTCTATGTAAGATGCTGGAGTGATGCTTTGTGTATTGGTTCAAAAGGGTGCAGCATCAGACGCGAAAGGACAATATTCAGCTCCCATGGAGGAGATGGCTGTCTAATGGGAGGAAAAACCTTTTTCAAACCCTCTAGGAAATCTTTTATGATTGGAATTTTAAAGAAAGAGGATTGGGAAGGGCTCTTCCTATATGCCGTTAGAGCTGCCAGGTGTACTTTGATTGATGACAACTGTAAGCCAGACTTCGCCAGGTTTAACAAATATGGAAGAATAGCTTCTTCTCCACATGTTATTGGGTCAACGTTCTTGTCCAAACACCACATGCAGAACCTTTTCCATTTGAAGGCATAAGCTGCTCTTGTGGAAGGGCGCTTTGCCTCCCTTAGAATCTCCATGCAGTCCTGAGGTAGATTAGGGTGACCATATTGCACTAGCTCAGGAGCCATGCTGCCAAATTCAACGATGAGAGGTTGGGATGTCTCATCTGGCCTCAAAACTTCGTGAGAAGGTCGGGCAGCAAGGTAATCTGATGTGTGGTCTGAGTGACCGGTGAAGGAGGTCTGGAAGCCACCACTGGTGTGACCATTCTGGGGCGATGAGAATCATCTTGGTGTGGGAGAGGGACAGCTTGAGGAGGACTGTCGGTATCAGGAGAAGCGGTGGAAAGGCGTAAAGAAATGCTCCTGACCAGTTTATCCACAGGGCATTCCCCAATGTTCCTGGATGGTAGTACCTGGAGGCGAAGTCTTGGCATTTTTTGTTTTCTGGGGTTGCGAATAGGTCTATAGAAGGGGTACCCCACATGGAAAAGATGGAGCGGACGACGTCGTGGTGCAAAACCCACTTGTGGTTTTCATCATTGCTCGGCTGAGGGCATCCGCTTGGACATTCTGTATGCCCGGAAGGTGAGCTGCCACTATTGATAGGTTCCTGGCTAGAAGCCAGTGCCAAATTGTTTGGGCCTCTGTCGACAGAGTCCTGGATCTGGTACCCCCTTGTTTGTTCAAGTAATACATGGTGGCCATGTTGTCTGTCTGGAGAAGTAGAGTTTTCGCCTTCAGTGCGGGGAAGAAGGCTTTGAGTGCAAGATGGACTGCGCGAAGCTCTAAAAGATTGATGTGATACAGTCGTTCTCTCTGCGACCAAGAACCTTGTATTTGGAGGTGATCCATATGCGCTCCCCATCCGAGCAGTGATGCATCCGTGACTATGGTCTGAGTTGGAGGCTGTTGGTGGAATGGCATCCCTTTCAGAAGATTGTTCGGAGAACACCACCACTTGAGAGATTGAATGGCATGGGGAGAAAGAAGGATGCTGTTCTCCCAATCGTCTACTAGTTGATACCATTGATTCTCTAGACATTCCTGTAAAGGTCTCATATGGAGGCGAGCATTGGGAGTGAGGTAGATGCAAGACGCCATCGACCCCAGGAGAGAGGATATCGCTCTTGCAGTGGTCTGAGGCATTTTCTCAAGCTGCTGGCACTTTTGGAGGATTGATAAACGTCGTTCCTCTGAAGGAAACACCTTTCCTTGAGTGGTGTCTATGATGGCGCCTAAGTAGTGCAACCTCTGAACAGGTGTTGCCGTGGATTTGGAGAGGCTGACCTGAAGGCCCAGTCTCTGGAGTAGCTGGTGAGTCCAATTGAAGTGCTGTTGGGCCTCTAGGTATGTGGATGCTTTTATGAGCCAATCATCTAGATAGGATAGAAGAATATCCGATGTTTCCTTAAATGGGCTGCCACCACCGCCATGCATTTGGAAAACTTCTTCAGTGCTGATTTGAGGCCGAAAGGTAGCACTGTAAACTGTTAATGACTTTTTCCGACAAGGAATCTCAAAAACTTCAGATGCTTTTTGATCACAGGAATGTGGAAGTAAGCATCGCGGAGATCTATTGAACAGAGCCAATCGCCTTGATGAAATTGGGGATAGATTTGGTGTAAGGGTAGCATCCTGAACTTTTCTCTCTGAACCCATTTGTTGGCTACCCTTAGATCTAGAATGGGTCGGAACTCGTGTTTGTCTTTCTTTGGTACCAGGAAGTACCTCAAATAGATTCCTTTTCCCTGCTGGTTGACAGGGACAGGTTCTATCGCCTTCTTCTGTAATAGGGTTGTTACTTCCACTTTGAGAGCGTCAAGATGGTAATTCCCTGGTTTGAGTGGAATAGAAGGCGGGGGGCTTATGAACCTGAGACAGTAGCCATCCCGCACAATATTCAACACCCAGGCGTCTGACGTTATGCGTTGCCACTCTTGCAGAAGATGTGAAATACTTCCCCCTACCGGAGTGGGTAACGGAGGAGGGGGAAGCGTGGATTCAGGGCTTAGACGCTGATGCCTGACGAGCTGTTTGGGCAGTTTGTGGTGTAGAGCGACACCTTGTTTGTTTTCGTTGGGTCAAAAAGGTTCTCTGATGTTGCTGTTGCTGGGATCTTGAAGGCATCCACTGCGGTGTTTGAAGCCTTTGAGCAAAGAGTCTACGGTGGTAGGGACGGAATGTTTTCCGTTGCTCTCTTGGCCTCTCGATGCCCACCGCCTTCAGAGTGTCCAGTTCTGTTTTCAACCTCGACATTTCCTCGTCAGCATGAGAACCAAACAAAGTGGAACCTGAAAAAGGCAAATTTTGTATCCTCTGTTGTGCCTCTGGCTTCTCAAAGAAATTCCATGAGAATAATTATGTGTGGATAGCACAGAGGAGTCTGCAGCCGCGCTTATTACTTGATTGGAGACCATGGCGCCTTCACTTACCATCTCCAAGAAATCCTCCTTTTTCTCCTTAGGAAGGTATTCTGCAAATTGCAGCACAGAATCCCAAAGGGCGCTATCATACCTGCCTAACAGGGCAGTAGCACTAGCCGCTTTCATAGTGATGGCTGAAGTGGAGCAAACTTTGCGGCCTGCGGCATCCATTTTTCTACTCTCCTTGTCCGGTGGAGAAGAAGAAGATGGAGATGTAGAATGTAATTTCTTAGCAGCCACGATTACCACCGAATCGGGCACTGGATCCGCTCTCAGAAATAAAGGGTCCTGCTCCGGAGGACGATATTTCTTTATGAGTCTGGAAGGAGCAGTTTTAGTTGTGGACGGTGTTAAGAAAATGTCCATTGCCGGTTCAAGTAATCTTGGGACCAGCGGTAGTAATGGTCTAGCAGAAGAACGCTGGTGTAGTGTCTCAGAAATGACAGAGGTTGTTGGAGTGGGTAATGCCAGAGGGATGTTCAACTTGGTAGCACCGCAAATTAGTACCTCTTGAAAAGTGTTGACATCGTCTATGGGAGAAACTTTCGGAGACGGGGAGTCAGATAACGTCGGAGAGTAATCTCTTATGGATGAGGAGGAGTGTCTATGGTGGGAACGAGGTGACCTGCGATCTGAGTCATGCCGATGATGATGTCGAGATGAAGAAGAGCGTTCTGAAGAATGTTGAGAATGCCTTGTGGATTCTAGAGGAGTCACTGGGGCGGACTCTGACAGAGGTACCAGCAGAGGAGCTGTGGGTGCTAGAGGTGTCGGTGGTAGAGGAGATGGCTGAGGAGAAGGTTGAGGCGAAGGGGGTAAGAGAATGAGAGAAGCCGAGGATTCTGAGGTGGTGTAGACCCTCCTTGGTCTCCTTGAGTGCCTTCTTGACGCTGACCAGCTTCTCGACGTCGAAGTACGACACCGACGAGTACCTCTCGGCGTTGACTCCTCTCGCCCTTGAGAGCCCTTCGACGGCGATCTCCCTCAATGTCGATGGGATGACGGCGATCGTCTACGACGACGAGTACTGTCCACCGACGTCAATCTTCCCCTTCACTTCAACGGTGACCTGGACCGGGAACTTCTCGACGGCGAGTGTCTACGCCGCCTCGACGACGATAAAGCTCTAGACGGCGAGCGATGTTTCTTCCTAGACGCCGAGCTGGTTCTCGATGGCGAGCATGTCGGCGCCGTTCCTTGTCTCGACGTTGATGCTCTCGTCGTCATCGGGGACCTGTGACGCTTGTGAGCAGATCTGGCAGCTGCTCCAGAGGACACAGTGAGAGCCCTGGTAGAAGACTGACCTTCTCCTCACTCTGTGGAAGATTGTCCTCTTCGTCTCCTGTCCTCCTTGGCCTGAAGGCGGATTTTCTCCCTGTCACCAAGGGTTCTCCTGGAGAAGGTTTTACAAATGCCACAGGCATCAGGCTTATGAGTTGACGGCAGGCAAATAATACAGACTTGATGTGGGTCTGTTTTGGCCTTTTTCCTGCCACAGCTAGGGCACTTATCAAAAAGAGAAGGCATTCTGGTGGCAAAAAAGCCTCAAGTTTCTGTCAGAATCTGACAGGAAAAGCTAGGAAATGTCCACTCCAGATGAAAAACGTCGAGTGAAATTGAAATCCAAAGGATTTTTGTTGAGTTTTAGTCAAAAAATGCTATGAAAGGTGGAGCTCAATGCTTCAGGGTCCTGTCAGAAGGAGCCGGAAAAAAGAACTGAGGCAACTGCCTTTTGCTGTGCATGATGGGATACAGGAAGACTTTCTTTTCTTAAAGGCACAACTCTATTTACATTCTGTATAATGGCAGCCTATGGGCTACACTGCCCTGCAGTGTTTCATCCTCATTTGAAGTTGTAAATAAAGTTGGAGAACATGTTTTTTACTACATTTCTAGAATAAATATGTTTTAAAGGTATATCTGTACTACAGCTTCCTTTCTTACCAACTAAAAGAATGAACAATTTGGCCTTTGTAGCCTTTCCCCTAGGCTGCACATTGATATTCTTAAGTGACTTTACAGGCCTTTTTCAAGAAAGGCAAACATCTACACTTAAGAAAACACTACAGAACAGTGCTCCGGGGTCCCCACAGGCGTGTGGAACTATTCAGTGCTTATGACTATCATGGAGATCCCCTATGAGAGAAGGGAGTTTTTCCACAACACAACAATATTTTAATGAACTGATCAAGTATTTCAGAATATATTAGAATTAGCAGAGCACGAATGAAGCACATTTTAAAATAATTCTGAAGTGTATTGGAAATAAATACTTTAGTATAATCAAAGCAAATCAATACACTAGGTGATGCCATTTTCACACTTTTATTGTTTGTGTGCTGTATAGTTTTTTTAGTAAAGTAACAGTGCAAAAGTAATGGTAATTTTATTTGAAAATGCTTTGTGATGGCAGTATTCTACCACACCATGCATACTCCCCTCTATGCCACTGCACTTTACACCTCCCCACTTTAGACCATACCACAGCACTAAGCATCACAGCATTCCACTCTGCACTACTCCACTTCACTCTGTGCCTCCCTACTCTGCACCACTCTACTCTATGCCAATGCACTCTACACACTGCACTCTTTGCCAGTGCACGCTACATTATTTCAGTCTAGGCTAATCCACTGTATCCTATATCCTATGCACCACTCTAATCTATGCCACTGCATTCTATGACGCTGCACTGTATGCCACTACTCTGCCACACTCTACACCAGTCCACTCTAGGCCACTCCACTGTACGCCACTCTACGCAACTCCAGTCTATACCACTCCAATACACAACACTGTATACCACACCACTCTACCACGCTCTATTCCAGTCTTCTCCATTCCCCTCTACAATACTCTGTGTCACTCTAACCTAATGCCACTGACTTTTAGCCATGCTGAACAGTAGCCACGCTGGTGTACAACATAGCTAAAACACAATGGCAAAGCCAATAGCTCTAGCATAGGCAAGACCTATTGGGTTTGCCACTCTTGGTATTAGGTGCTGTTTCTAGAGTTTCTTGTTGCTGTTCACGTTACCTCTGTGGATGATTGTGCCAGAAATACAGTGATATTATTTCCATAAGTGTTGCAATATTGTTGTGAATTATCCAGGTGTTCACCCATCCTCGTCACAGTCCTAATAAACAAGGCTTGACTTCCAAATAGGGTTACTACCTGGCCGGGTATCCACCGACATCACTGTAAGTTTTATATTCCGCTGGTACAAAAATAATCAAAATGTCTGTTCCCTATGATGGGGCCTGGTAAGAACAAATTTGTTTTGTTTATTTTAAGGTCACGCCTTTTGGATTCAGAGGCTGTTTAGCCATGGCTCAGGTGATCGCCTGTCTGTTATTCTGCATGCCCTCTTTCATCTCCCTTTCTCATAACCTTTACTTTTACCTTTTGTACTTAAGCTTTCTTTTTTCTGGCTTCCTCTTTATCCTTCTTTCCTCTTTCTTGTTCTTTTTTTATTTAATTTCTCTTTTGACTTCATTTCCTCTTTTTTTCTCTCTTTCTTTGTCTTTCATTCTCTTTCTCTTCTATCTGCCATACTTTCCTTTTCTTTCGCTGGCTCTTGCCTTTTCCTCTCTTTATTTCTTTTTCTCTTCTTTCTCTTTCATTCTTTCTCTTTTCCCTTACTGGAAAATCTTACGTTACTTTCATTGTGTTATACATATGGGCACAACCTCCCCTAAGGTACAGTTTTGCTGCCCATAGGCCCACAGAGTCCAGCAAGGTATCGAACTAGAGTAAAACATGCACATCAAGTTTGAATTTACAGTTCCCAATATGGGATATCAGAATTTGTTTTATTTCTCTGGCAAAGCTCATAGTCAGATTCCAGGCCTTTGCTACCCCTACTGGGCCGAGTTAAATACTCTGTTCCGGATCACATGCCTCCTCACACAAAAGGCAATCAACAATGATGGACACTGTTCCTCAGAGAGAAAAGGGACACAGAGGAAATCTGCATCTGATAATTAGTTTCTCACAACGCACCTGAGCCCAGGACCACTGGAACAAGGGTGCTCACCTTTAAAGTTTTGATGGGAAGGGATCAGGCAGATGTCACAGTTAGGGGCGTGACTGATGCCCTCAGAGGAGCTCTTACTGGAGAAACTTGAAGTTGCCATTTTGGATTGTCCCAGAATGCTGTGTGTAGGAAAATGGCCCAGTGTGTGGTGAGCACCTGTGGTGTTATCACCTTATACCAGATCCAGGTATCCCATATTAGTGAGGTGTAGGCCGTGTCTAGGAAGCCAGGGCTCTCTAGAGGTAGATGAGCACCCAAGACTTATCTAGGAGACATGCAAAACTTGTGCAATACCACTATAGTCACAGAGCGCTTACACACATGAAAGAACCACACAGTGTTACAAAAATAAAGGTACTTTATTATGGTAACACAATTACTAAAATACTACAATGGCAATACTCTACTAGGAGGTGAGTAAACACACTAATATATAGTCGATATGCCACATCAGAAGAAGAGTTCCAGTCAGTCAGTGTTGTGAAAAAACCAACATGCCTTGGGAAAGGCAAGTGTCGCAGATGAGGAGTTGTAGAGCTGCCGGGGACCAGGAACGTCCAGGGGGACTCAACCCAAGGAGGGGAGTTCCAGGTGACCCTCAGCAGTGAGGAGAGTTGGAAGACGAGGATACAGCCCCCACAGGCAGCAGGCACAGAAGTTGTAGTGAGGCCCACTCAGCACACCTGGAGAGAACTCCCACGTCACTGGAGCAGCAGGCAGAAGACTGTGCCTTGCAGGGAAGAGTGATTGGGGCCGGGGCTACGCAGAACATGAAGATCCCCTAGAAGAAGAACCAACAAGCCTTAGTAGCTGCAAGAGTCGCATTGTACAGGGGCATTGTCCTGCAAGAAGAGGCAAGTGCTTACCGTCTCCCAAGTTGGACAGCTAGTAGGGAGGACCGAGGAGTCCACTCCAGACCATCACCTGCATTGCAGGATCCACGCACTTCAGCGGTCGAGAGAATCCACACAGCCAGTAGTTGTTATAGTTGGTGCCTGCGGACAGAGGGGAGTGGCTCCTTCACTCCAAGGGAGATTCTTTCTTGCTTCTTGTGCAGGTTGAAAACGTGTCGCCCTCAGAGGATGCACAGCCAGGGAAATGTTTGGTGTGCATCATGACACAAATTTGTTCCAACGAAAGGCAAATATCATTTTGGTTTGGTACACCTGGCTGCCAAGATGACAGTACAGACATCGGGCAGAAGGTCAAAAGCTGTCGACTGCTGCTGCTCAATCTCCACATAAGAAGGCTGAAAGGTTTGGGTGGAGTACCGTCCCCTGCTGCTGTGACAGAAGATCCTCCCGAAGAGGCAGTCGGATCAGTGGATCGATGGCCATGCTTACAAACTCAGGATACCAAACTCTCCTTGCCCCGTCCAGAGCTACAAGAATTATGGCCCTCATTATGAACATGGCGGTCTGTTCTGCTCTGCCGGCGGTGGCGGTAGAAACCGCCAACAGAGGAGCGGTCCGGACTGCCAAATAATGACCCAAACGAAAAACACGCATCCCGCAAACCACCCACCGCCAGGAGAGGAGTGCCGCCGACGACAGCAGATTCCGCCTGCAGGCCGTCAGAAAGGCCCAACCCGCCCATCAAATTATGAACCACCATTCCGCTGCCAGTTCCGGGGTGGGAACCACCGCCACACAAAGCCAGGCGGAAATGAACCAAATATAAGGAACCACAAACCGGGGTCCCACAGAATGCGATGCAGCAGCCGTGGATAGAGAGCTGCAGATCATGCCAGCCCTGCTCCTTGCCATATACCTCCACGACCGAGACCGCCGACGAAGATGACAACGGTAAGTAACGGTAAGTAGGGAGGAAAGGGCACAGTTACATACCCACCCACTCCACCCACCCTGCAACGCCACCCCAACCCTCCACAGCAGCACAAGTCATACACCCCACAGCAAGAGGTACTTAACCGACACAAGCCTAATCCAACTTGACCACAGTACATACAAAAGCACCACACCCATAAACAAATGACCAGGGTTTAACAGCGTGCAGCCCAAACACAGGCCACACAGAAACTTTAATCACAAGCCCACAGAGCCAAACAGTCCAAATAGGACCAATGGCCAGTCCGTACCGTGACAATTGTCATGGGCCACAACGGGCCCAACCTGGCTCCCACAAGTGCTTGGTACTCCACATAATGGGGCACCATATGGGCATCCAGGCACCTCACGGAATGGGGGCAGGGGGTGGTGGGGTGGGTATTTTTGGCAGGGGTGGGCCTTTGACTTTCTTTGGGAAGGTGGAGGAGGGGTGGGCTTCTCCTTTGAAGGGGTGGGGGCTGTTTGGCTCGGGTGGACCTGGATGGCCTAGGCTCTGTCCGGGCCTTTTTCTTATCTGGGGAAGGGGCACAGGAATGTGAAGGGCAGACAGGGGTGGGCTGCGATGTTGAAGGAGCGGAAAGGGAAAGGAGGTGAGCACGTTTGGGGACAAGATGGGGTGGGCCCGTGGGTTGGAAGAGGTCAGCACGGGAGAGGAAACGTTTCTTGGAGACAATTGGGGTAGGTGTGGATGAGGGTGTGGGAGTGGAGGCAGAGGGAGTGGATGTATGTGGTGTAGGGGTGCGTGTAGTGGGTGCAGGTGACTGCTCAGTATGCTGTGGTGTGGTGGATGTCTGATGGGTGGGTGTCTTGGTGCGTTTGTGTGTCTTGGGAGGTGGGGGGTGGACACAGTGGGAGAAGACAGACAGCTAGTGTGGATGTATGTTGTGTGGGTGTCTGCAAGTCAGGTGAGTGTGCTGCATGTGTCAACTACAGTAGAGGTGCTGAGTGCAGGTGTGGTGTATGGGGTGCATGTATGGCTGTCTGCTATTGTGGTGAGTGCAGGAAGATGAGCAGTAACAGTGAGTGAAGGTGCAGTGCATGAGGGTGTGGATGTAGAGGGGACAGACAGGGAGGCGGAAGAGGTGGGCACACTGTGGGAAGTGGACGTTTTTGTGTGTGCAGGTGTCTGTTGGCTGTGTGAATGCTTGTGGTGGGATGTGTGGTGCTTGTGTTTTGAAGTGTGCTTCTTGTGTGTTGATGTGCTTGTCAGGGTGTCTGAATGTGTGCTTTGGACTGGTGAAGGGAGTGGGGTGCTGGAAGGGGTAGAGGAGGTTGGAGGGGGGACGGAAGGGCCAGGGAAACTGGCTGCCGTCCAAGAGGAGGTCAGAGCCTGAAAAGATCTCTGTAGGGCAGACACAGCACTGTGAATGCCACCCAGATAGGCATTTGTCTGCTGCACCTCTGATGCTAGCCCCTGGATGGCACTGACGATGGTTGTCTGCCCTACAGAGATGGTTCTCAGGAGGTCAACAGCCTCCTCTGTGAGGGCAGCAGGGCTGACTGGGGAAGGGGAGGAGGTGCCTGGGGCGAAGGAGACGCCCACCTTTCTGAGTGGGCGGGCACAGGCAACTCGGTGGGGAGCAGAAGGGAGGGCGGTGTTGGAATGGGGGGTGGCAGAAGATGTAATGGTAGTGGTGTGTGGACTAGGGTCCGCCACCGCTGGCCCCCCCACCCCCCCCCCCCCCCTTCGGAGGAGGTCTCTGAGTCACTACCTCCTGTGGTAGTAGCCTCCCCAGTTGAAGTCCCTTCGCCCTCCCACCCACTGGTCCCCGGGGAGTCAGTTGTCTCTGCCTCGGAGGATCCGTGGGCCGCTGCCTCCCCACGTGCCGGTGCCTCAGCTCCCTCGCCTGATGTTGATGCTGTACCAAACCAACACAAGAGAACAGGGATGGGGAGACAAAACAGGAGAGACACTTGTAAATAGCTAAATGCAGGTACATAATGGCCAGACATACACCCACCAAGAAAACACACCCAACAGGCAACACCGTTCACTATGCCCATGGCCATGCGCCTGACTACTGACCAAAATACTGCTCTACACCCATCCCCTGAAATACCTACGGAGCAGAAGTAGGTGAAACCTGACAGAGACACCCCTACACCCTTTGGGGAACATACAGTAGATGGACACCAGTCAAATTCCCTGCCTCTAAGCAGCATGAGCCCTATTGCACACCCAGACATCCTTCCAGACTGAAGTATGGTCAATGAGTACTCACCCCCTTGTGACTGCTGTGCAGCCTTCAAGCGCCCATCCAGGTCTGGGTACGCCACCACCAGGATCCGTCGCACGAGGGGGGTCAGTGCCTGACGGGCACCCCTTGCACGATGGGAGGACTTCCCCAGCTGGGCTTCACTGATCTTTCGCACCCAGTGCCGCAGGTCCTCCCACCTCTTTCTACAGTGGGTGCTCCACCGGTTGTAGACCCCCAATGTCCGTACCTCCTTGGCGATGGCATGCCAATGTGCCCTCTTCTGGTGGGCGCTGACCTAAAAGGGCGACACAGAAATGGAACACAGAGGTCAGACACTTGCACGTTAGGAACACCGGGCTAATCGTCCACTATGGGACGGACAGTACTCTCAGACATACAGGAGAATCGCACGCAGCATGCCATGCACCATTGCCCATGCAGGCTCAGAGGTGCAAACATATGTGCAATCAACATCATCCATTACACACACACAGTGACCCCGAAACCCAGACTCACATGTACCTCTGGCCGTCCATACAGTTTTGCGTACAGGGGCAGGACCCCGCCCACTAGCTTCTCCAGTTCTTCCTGGGTGAAGGCCGGGGCCCTTTCCCCTGCAACACGTGGCACATCAATAGCCAGAGGCAGTCCACAGCAGTACACAGAGTGGAGTACCTGTCCGCACGAGATCAGGGAGTCAAGTGATCAAACGATGACGAACGTGCGTACGTTCCGCGCGGTGTGAACCGTCACCGCCGGCGGCGATCATGTAACGCCGGGATTCCCCATTGGCATCCATGTTAACCAATGAGGGTGCGAACAGCGGTAAACACCGCCTTATACTGTGATGTCAACCGCTAGCGGTATGAGGTCACTTCCACAACGAAAGGGCAGAACAACAGTGGGCAGACATTTTGCCTTCACCTACGCATCTACAATTAATTAATACTCACAATGCAGGCCCTACTAGCCACATGAGCACCTAGGTCTCTGTCCGTTCAGTATTGTAGCACACATGAAATACTCTGTTCCCTCATTGTGATGTACATGTATATCTGTCAGGTAGCAGTTATTGTAGAGACACCGCAATGAACAATGCTGTGCACAAATGATGACAAGTGTGCCTATGTATGTGTTTTCATCACTCCTTTTTGTAACCCCTCATAGGTACCGGCCCTTGTGGCGAGGAAGGGCACCATCGGTGTACAGACCACTTGTGGATATGGGGACCATGGTGGAGCGTCAGATCATAATCACTTACAAACTCACACGTGCAACTATTCAGGACCTTTGTGCATTACTGGATCCTGCACTAACTCCAGGAAATCAAAATCAGCATGCCATTCCAACTGAAGTGCAGATGCTCTCCGCACTCCATTTCCTGGCCATGGGCTCATTTCAAGTGACAGTGGGCATGGGTGCTGGTTTTTCACAGCCAATGTTCAGCCAGGTACTGACAAGATTTCTGAATGCATTTGTACCACATCTGCAATCTTATGTGAGGTTACCCCAGAGTACTGACCTCCCTGCCATCAAGTCTGACTTCCATGCCTTTGCCAACATTCCCCATGTCATAGGTGCCATCGATGGCACACACATAGCTATCATCCCCCCCAAGAGTGAGTGAACAGGTGCACAGAAACAGGAAGAACTTTCACTTCATGAACATCCAATTGGTATGTACTGCAGACCAGTACATTTCCCATGTGAATGCCATGTTTCCAGATTCAGTCCATGATTCCTTTGTGTTGAGGAACAGTAGTGTGCCACAGAAGATGGAACAACTACAAGAGGACAGAGGGTGGATCATAGGTAAGTTTGCATGTCACTAACTGACACATTGCAGAAAACCAGCCTGTCTGACTAAGGGACATAACAATGACAAGTCTGTATTGCACCATTTTGTAGGTGATTCTGGCTATCCAAACTTGCGTTGGCTCCCGACACCAGTGAGGAATCCCAGGACAGATGCAGAGAGGAATTACAACAAGGCCCATGGACGTACTAGGAGGGTAATAGAGCGAACTATAGGTCTCCTGAAGGCTAGATTCCAGTGTCTACATATCTCTGGGGGTTTCCCTGGCCTATGGGCCTGATAAGGTGTGTAGAATAGTGGTAACCTGCTGCATGCTGCACAACGTGGCAGTGAGAAATTCTATCCCCCTCTTGGAGGTGGAGGGTGCTGTAGGTCCTTATCAGCTACCTCAGAGAGGTGAGGAGAGTGATGGTGAGGATGAGGAAGGGGAAGATGTCAATTCCAGGAACCAACTGATACAACTCTACTTCCAATAACTGTGTGGGACTTAAGCCTGTCGTTGGGATTAGTGACTAATACTGTCAGTGTGCTCTGTCATATAGGGGGGTTGGTCATGATAGGCGATACATTGCCCACTTCTGCATGGTACTGACTGAAAATATATGCATTCCCTCCTTGCCACCATTTGGGCACACAGGACTACCATCATGCACAGAATTGACAATAAAGTTGTTCTCTGCCAGTTGCATCCGTACTCCACTTTGTTCACAATTTAAGACAGGGGACAGTTACAGGTGTGAAATGTGTTTTATTGGTAGAAGTGAGTGAATTGTGCTATTTACAGTGATGGGAGTCGTAAGGGTGGGAGGTGCTCAAAACCAACATGGTGGTAGCCTTGTTGGTAGTATTGATGGGTCCATTTTGTCAAACAGTACTTCAAATTGCCCTCAGCTAAGTGTTGTTGGGGAATGGTTGGGATGGTTGCTTTGCATTTGTGGCAGAGTCAATTGTCGGAGGGGGCCTTGTTCTTAGCTGGGTTTCCAGTGCCATATCTTGGCCTGAGAGTACGTTTGGGCGCCTGCTGTGGAGCTTCTTATGGTGACATGATTGGCCCTTGGGTTTCCTGGAAGGGTAGTTCCTGGGATGTTTCTGCTGCTTGGGTCATCTGATGCTGGTTGTCCAGGGCTCTTGTCCGGTGTGGGTGTCAGAATGGTTTTTGACCAACTGCAGCAGTGCTCCATTGTGGCATTGTGCTTTTTCCACTGCTTCGTGGCCTGTGGTGTTGTTCCTGCTGCATCCTCTGACTTTGCTCCAGGGAGGACACAATCTGTGCCAACCTGTCTTGGGTATGTTGGTAGGCCCACAATACATCTGAAATAATGTCCTGGGCTGCTGCATCCATCCTGTGGCTTCCCCACCTGCCCACTGAGCCCCTTGCACTTTGCCCTGGCCCCCTGTGCCTGTGTCCCCTGCACAGGTCTGGCAGTACCACTTGTACTGGGGCCCTCGCCTTCCTGCATGTTGGGAGTGGGAGAGTGTGGAGAGTGTGGCCTGTGTACCTGTGTTCCACCAGTCTGTGCCCTGGGTACATTGGTGTAGGTACGCCTGCCTTGGGCTGCTGATCTTGACTGGGTGGTAGGGGTGACAGTGGTTTCCTGGGTGGGGCTGCTGCATGGTGAGAGTCTAGGACTGTGTGAGGGGCCTGCCTGCTCATCAGTGTCCAGGGATCCTTCGCCAATGTCTTGTGAGGTGCCTCTGTCTCCCAGGAGGGCAGTGGCAGTCCTTGTCCCGTCAGTTAGGGTTGCATGAGTGGTGGTGCCTGTTGGGGGACATAGACATGTCTATTACATACGCATGAAAATTTGAGGTGTACATGACTGGGCTATTTTGGGCTGGTTTTACTTTCAGTGGCCTTCCAGGATGCCTTTGTGAGGTTGACATTGCATTTAGCGCCAGTGTGGGGTTGCATTGTGGTGGGGGGTATTGTTCCATTGTGGGTACGTGCAGGTGTGGGTGGCTGTGCATAGCGGGAGTGATGTGGGTCTGTTAGTGGGTTTGAGGTCATGCAGGGGGGTGGATGTAGTGGGTAATGGCTGGGTGGGGTGTAGGTCCAGGTGGGTGTGGGTGGGGTGGTGCATGCATTGCAGCTGTGGTGGATCTGGGGTAATTGTAGATGACTTACCCGAGTCCATTCCTCCAGTGAGTCCTGTGAATCCCTCTGGGTGCAGGATGGCCAGTACCTTTTCATCCCAGTCCGTGTAGTCGGTGGTGTTGGTGGCGGTCCTCCCCTGGTCTTCTGCATTGCGATGTGGTGCCTGGATGCCGTGCCCCGGACCTTCCCCCGCAGGTCATTCCATCTCTTCCGGATGTCGTCCCTGGTGCTTGGATGGTGTCCCACTGCATTCACCCTGTTCACAATGGTCTGCCACAGCTCCAATTTCCGGGCGATGGGTGTGTGCTGCACCTCGGCCCGATGATTTGTGGCTCCACCTTCAAGATCTCGTCCACCATGGTCCTTAACTCCCTTTCGGTGAAGCGTGGATTTTTGGGGGGAGCGGGACATGGTGAGTGTGGTGGATGGTGTTGGGACTGGGAATGAGGTAAGGGTGCTCTTCTGAGGGTCGGTGTGCGTCTCCTTTATGCTGACGTTCGCTGTCTGGCTCTGGTGCTCTCGGTCTTCTTGTCCTGCTTTCGTTGCAAGGGATTGTGGGGTGTGTCTGGGGGTGTTTTATGGGGTTCTGGATGTATGTCAGGTGTGTGGGTCAGACGCCTATCCAATGTGCGCACTTCTTGCTGTTGAGTCCACTTGCTGCCCGTGGCGGTCGCAGCCGCCAATGGTCGTCCAGCCTCCACTGTCCGCCGAGGTGATTTGTGCATCATTATTTGGAGGGCGGGGTGTGGGTGTGCTTGGCGGTGGCGGGGTGGTCCGGGATTCCCGCTGACAGAGTCATGGCGGGGAGTGGTGGTCTGGGGATTTTTGGCGGAGTTGGGTTTTTCGTTCATTATATGGCGGGTTTCCATTCACCGCCAACGGCAGGATTCTGTTCACAGCCAACACGGCGGTCAGCGGTCTTTCCCGCCATGTTAATAATGACCGCCTATGTGTGCCCAGTCATTCTTGATCTTCTTGAGAACTCTGGGCAGAAGTGGTATGGGCAGAAAGGCTTACAGGAGGCCTGAGCTCCGTTCGAGACAAAAAGCGTAGCAGAGCGAGTGCCACCTTGGAAACTCCAACATGCAAAGCTGCTGAAGTTGTGCGTTCTCTTTGGAGGCAAACAAATATAACCAAGGCACTCCCCACTGCTGAAAAAACCTTGCACCACCTCAGGATGGAGACGCCATTGGTGATCGACCAGGCATTGTTGGCTGAGTTTGTACGCTTTGGAGTTCAGAGAGTCCGCCAGGTGTTGAATCACCAGGGAAATGCCCTGATGTTCCAGCCATGTCCAGAGGCACAGACCCTCTTGACAAAGGGTCCCGGACCCCACCCTTCCCTGCTTGTTGCATTACCACATGGTGATCATGTTGTCTGAACACCTGCACCACTTTCCCTTTGAGACAGGTAAGAAATTCTTTCAATTCCAGTCTGATCACCCAGAGCTCCAACAGGTTGATGTGGAGTCCTGACTCCACCAAAGACTGGATGCCTCTGATCTTCACCTCTCCCATGTGGCCGCCCCATCCCAGGAGTGAAGCATCTGTCACTAGGAAAGAGAGAAGGATCTGCCTCTTACCCAATCGCGGTTCGTTAGCCACCACTGCACATCTTGCACAGTTCTTTCTGAGATCTGGACCACTTTGGAGAGAATCCCCTGATGCTGTTCCCCTTAGTCTGGAGGTGGGAGACGACAGCCTGGGGCGAACCTGCCTTCAACAGCCAGTTGTCACGGTAGGGGAAGACTGAAACCCCTGACCTGCAGGCACCACCATCACCTTGGTGAATACCCGAATGGCGCTGGTAAGGCCAAAGAGGAGCACTGTGAACTGAAAGTGCTTGTGGCCTACCATGAGCCGCAGGAAACGTCTGTGGGCAGGCAGGACAAAGACATGGAAATAGGTGTCCTGCAAGTCCAACACTACCATCCAGTCTCCTGGGTTCAGGGCAGATAAAACCTGAACAAGAGTGAGCATTTTGAACTTCTCCTTCGTGAGGAAGAGATTGAGGGAACGAAGGTCTAGGATAAGGCGTAGGCCATTGTCCTTTTTGGGGTACCAGAAGGTAGCGGGAATATCAACCACAACCTACTTCTGGCACTTGTACACTCTCTATGGCTCCCTTGGCCAAGAGAGCATGACCTCCTCACGGAGAAGTGCCAAGTATTCCTCCATCATGTGATCGCAGGATGGTGGCATTGAGGGAGAGCTAGCCATGAAGGGGAGGGAGTAGCCCCTTCAGACTATTTGCAAAACCCACCTGTCAGCACTGATGAACTGCCAGGGTGGCAGGTAATGGTGGATCCTGCCACCGACTTGTGTTTGGTGGAGAATCGTCAGACTAGGAAGATTTGGAGGCTGCAGGGTAGGGGCAGTGGCATCCACCCAGACGCTAGATTTAATGTCCCCAGCCATGCAGAGGCTGGGCAGCGTGTGCGGCGCAGCGGCTAGATGGGAACGGATGTGGGGGGCCACCCATTCTGTAGCCACGAAAGGGGAAAAAAGCAGACTGACGTCAGCAGTGGCAAACATGAGGCCCAAGGATCTGAGCATAGTTCGAGATTCCTTAATGTGCTCGAGTGCCAAGTCTGCTTTATCTCAGAAGAGATGGGTGCCATCAAAGGGCATGTCCAAAAGGGCAGACTGGAAATCTCCCAGAAAGCCAGATGTCCTCAACCAGGCGTGGCACCTAAGGGCCACTGTGAGTGTAACTGCTCTGCCCAGTGAGTCGGTCATATGCAGTCCACATCGGATTGTGAACTTTGCTGCATCTCTCCCATCAGCAACTGCTTGGGAAAGTACAGGCTAGGACTCCTCCGGGACCTGTAGCAGCACTTCTGCAACTGTATCCAACAGTATGTGGGAATAATGGCCTAAAACGAATGCTGTGTTCATGGACCGCATTGCCATGTGGATGGAAGAAAACATCTTCTTCCCAAGTGTGTCAAGCCTCTTGAATTTCCTGTCCAGGGATGCAGAAGTGGAGGCTTGGATAACGAAGCTCTCAGGGGTGGGATGTTGAGTTAGGAGACCTGGGTCACCTGGGGCAGCATGATGGCAGCGGGTGATAGTTCTGTTCACAGGAGTACCTGCGCTGGGTTTGGACCAAGTACCCAGAAGGACATCAGTAAGGGATCATTAAAGGGAAGCAAGGGGTCAGAGGATGAACCTCCCGGAAGAGGTACTTCTGTCAGAAGGTCAGTCCTGACAGCCACAGAAGGCAGCCCAAGGTCCGGGACTTCAGCCGCTCTCCGCACCACCATGGAACATGAAGCACCCTCCTTCATAGCCACGGTCAGGGGAGAGAGCATGCAAGTATCTTTGGAGGTATCCAGGTTATTGGCTTCATCGAGATCCACAAGCCAGTCCAAGGATTCTTGAAGCTAGTGTTCTAAAGGGTCCAGCGACCCCTTTCCTTCCTCAGCGTACCCCAGCCCAAAATAACAGCTCTCGGGAGCTGGCATAGGGGGCAAGGCCTCTGCCACAGTCAGCATCGTACAATGCCAATCCGGCTCCAAGTTGGAGTCAGCAATGAGGATAGGGGCAGCGCCGCTCAGGGGCACAGGCGGCAGTAGCATAAGCATCAGAACCAGTGCAGGGGAAGATCGAGGTGGTACAACCGGCACCAGTTTGGATCCAGAAACAGATCCATGGGTGCCCCTCGGAGCTGAGGCTGAAGCTGCCAGCGTGGAACCTAAAGGAGGCCCCTTTCCA
Source organism: Pleurodeles waltl (assembly GCF_031143425.1). NCBI lineage: Eukaryota > Metazoa > Chordata > Amphibia > Caudata > Salamandridae > Pleurodeles > Pleurodeles waltl. The sequence goes on along the minus strand of NC_090451.1, from coordinate 686,422,512 downwards.
CTCCAAGAGGCCTGAAGGTGCACCAATGGAGTCGGACAATCAAAAGATGAAGCTCATGACCTCATACAATTTCTTTAGTTGGACAAGGGTAAATCCAGCTCCTGGAAACTTGGGGAAGCGTGAAGTCGGTCCAGACGGAAGCTCTGCAGATGGAGGCCTCAAGTGACAATATTCCCTCTCCATTGTCGGCCAAGGTGAAGTCAAAGAACATTTGGCCTCCTATGACTTTTTCTTGTGCCTTAATTCGGCTGAGTATCCTGAGGACTTGGAGTGGGACAAACAAGATGGGGGCTCTACAACTGATCCTGAGGCCTTCCTCTCGAACGAGATTGGGACTTTCGCGTAGTGCAGGGATGGGATGCTATCAGCTTTAAAGACTGCTCCTTGAAACCCTTCGGATTCATGGCCCGGCACATGGTGCCTGACTTCGGGTCTCAGACAGGCTCTAGACTCCAAAGGTACAAGAGGTGTGGATCGATCACAGACATCGGTCTATCACAGGACTTGAACCCAGTCTTTCTAAAGGACATCCTCGACACACCATGAGTTTTGCAAATTAAAAAAAAGACGTAACAAAATCGGGTCAGAGCTGGCTGCTACGGAAAGAAAAAAGACTCATGTCAACGCAAAGGGCTTGTGCCTTATCAGGAACTGCAATGTTATATCCGGCGCAGACATCGCCAGCGACAAAGGTGGAGCTGATCAACACCACCTAACTGCGAGCAGGGATACTGCTCAATGCAAATCTCTGGGGAAATTAAAAAGGTAAGGAATCTGTGTAGGAAAGTAGCACCTTTCTGACATAGTTTAAAAAATATATATTTTATTGAGAGTGAAACATAAAGTAAAAACACACAACAGTTATGCAATGAATGTATCTCAAAATTACGGTGCACAGTAGATTATTAATGACCCATGAGGTATGTAATCTAGGGAGGAGGGGGTCCTGCTAGAGCCATACCATGCTTTCTTCAACCATTCTCTTCCACACTCCCGATAGTGATACTAGTCAATAGGCTTGAATATCAACTTTATTTAAGCGGGAGATGATTCTCCAATAAGAGCCGGGGTCTAGAATCAACTGTGGTACCGAGGATTGCCTCAGCACGTCCAGATATGTGCTCCATATTTCTCGCACTATGGGGATATACTCTGATACTGTAGAAATTGATGTTGGTGACATACCTGATAATGGAGCTGAACTTCGTTTGGCGACATGAAGGGGCACTAATATCATCTTACTCAGAGCTACTCTGCCCATTATGGATAGCGGCAGCTCGGTCCAGAACCGGACTGATTTGTGTAAACCTGCTATCACTCTACCCATATTTAGTTTGTGTTGCAAGTGTGGTTCATGAGCGATCTGCAGGTCGAGGTAGCGGAAATTCGTAATTCCCACGGGAGGCCCACTTCCAGAAGGTCCTCAGAGTAGTACTGTTTTGCAACAGTTTACTAGGAACCCGATCCCCTGCCAAACTGCTCCATTAACTTCAGTAGTTCTGGGAACGTCTGTTCAGTCTCCCTCACATGTATATATGTGTCATCAGCATACATGGACACAATGTGGGTCTGATCACCCACCTGTAACTCCCCCACTCTCTCAACTGCTCCCTAAGGTACATCACCAATGCCTCCATGGCGAGGGCAAAACCTTTCTGATATAGTTACCCCCACTTTTTGCATGGTATCAATGTCTTTAGACTAGTACATTGGGATTCTTATAACCACAAATCTAGTGTCAATGTTCTTTCCCCTAAATTTAGTTGACACATAACTTGTACAACCCACAATTGACATTCTGGTGTATCCCTGTAAGTCCCTAGTATATGGTACTTAGGTACCCAGAGCACTGGTGCACCAGGGGTTCCTCATGGACTGCAGCATGTATTTTGTCACCCATGGGGGCTCATGCAAACTCTAATTAAAGGCCTGCCATAGCAGCCTGTGTGAGAGGGTGCATGTACCTTTCACCCCAGATATAAGGTTTGCCTTATATCATGGTCCCTGCACTCAGATCCTATAAGTCACCCCTAAGGAAGCCCCTTCAGCCCAAGGGCAGGGTGCGTGGTTCTCAGTGTGAGGACACCCCTGCACGCGCAGATGTGCTCCTACAAGCCCCAGACTCCATTTTCTGAGCTTTGTAAGTGTGGGGAAGCCATTTTAAGGTATGTAGTGGACACTGGTCAACACAAGATGTCCAACTACATAATGGCTTCACTAAACCTAGGCATGTTTGTTATCAGACATGTTGGAATCATGCAAACACACCGGTTCCAGTGCTAGTTGCATAATACCATGTACTCTCAGGTTCCCTAGGGGATCCCCCATGTCTGCCTTTACACATGCCGGATCTGCATGCCAGCCCGTGCAGCTGCCGACCCTAGATTCTCTTCTGCCCTCCTGTTGCCAAGCCTAACTCAAGCAAGGGAAGGCAGAACAAAGAGAAGAGAAGACGTGTTACTACTTCTGCCTTGGAAATAGGTGTCACTGATCTGGGGTGGGGTGCCTCTGAATGCCACCAGGCTGCTTTGAAGGGCACATTTCGTAACCTCCTTGCACAAACTGGGTTACTCCACTGCAGGAGCCCCCATCTTCCGCTCAGGCATGAAACCACACAAAGGACAGGGGAGTGACCACCCCACTTGCCAGCTCCTCCCCTAAGGAGGTAAACTGAGATTTGGCAGGTGGCCACTTGATTCTGCCATCTTGGGAATAAGATAAGCAGAGGTCCCTGGGAGCATCTGACTGGTTAGTCCAGCAGGATGACGTCCCTGACCCTCCCCCCCCCCGATAGGTGGGTCACCGCAGTTAGCATCCAAACCCCTTCCTTGGTTACTTAACCTGATCCCCTGAGGGTGGGACTCTAGATTTTTTGTGAGACTTCAGGAGCAAGACACTTCTGCAACCACTGCTGTTCTACGTTGGAACTAAGAGCAAGATTGTAACCTGTAGGAGGGATCCTACTGCAATTTTGTTTCCAAGCTCTGCAAGACGTCTGCAGCCACCATGGCTGTGCATCCTCCAAATTCACAGGGACTCTGCCTACACTTAGGAAAGGTAGAAGGAAACTTCCTTGGAGTGAAGGAGTCACTCTCCTGCACCCACAGGCACCTCAACAACGAAATCCGGTTTTTGGATCCTGCTGTCCCACGGGCTCTTCAAGGCTCAACAACCCAGGTGGTGGTTCCCTGGCTCTCCAGAGGGCTGATCTGTCTTCTTTGCAATTGAAAAGGCTATGGTCCCTCACTGAAGCCCTGTGTACCACGTCTGTTTGTCGTTGCCAAGGCTTGTTGGGTCTTCAATCCGAAGACCTCCTAGCTCCAAGAAGCCCCAGCCTTCAGCACTCTCCACCTCCAAGAATAACATCCTCTCTGCAACTCAACATCCTCTCTGCAACTCCTGTGACGTGAGCATCCCTCTTTGTTGTGATGCTGAGGCCTCCCTGCAACTCCCTGTGTCTGCTGCAAGAAGTTCCTGCTGGGGGCTCCATCAATTCCTGTTGGCTCCCCTCCATGCTGAGGGCTGGCCCTGACCTACCTGCTAAGGTTGGGTCACCTGGACCTTACTGGTCCCAACAAAATCTGCAATCTTCTTGCAATACTTCCCTACATTTGCCAAGGCTTGTTGGTGGTCCTGATGACCACTGATATATCTGCAATCCGATGACTGGCAAGGGACAGCTTGTAGATGACTCCAGGGGTCTTCCTGCATCGCCTTGACTCAACAGCTGCACTTCTTCGCCCACCATCCAGCAGGAAAGCATCTCCAAGGAGGGTAGGCATTGCACTCCTGAACTGCCTGGGCACCTCCAGGTAGATTGGACTCTGTCCCCTCTTCCCTTAGGTCCACTTCTTCAGGAATCCATGCCTGAGTTCCACCGATCTGGTTCACGGGTCACAACAGCAGCTGGACAACCATTGTCGCCATTGACTTCAACGGGAGGTTCCAAAACAACATCACCCCTATGCACCTGGGCTCCCGTGGAGTCTGTACTCCACTGTTCTAGGTATCCACGGGTGTGGACATTATCCTTTGTCCCAATGGGTTTCCTCGGCGGCCTCTGGGAAGTGTCATAGAACTCAAAAACTTCAACTGCGACTTCCCCATGTTACCCTATGGACATTGATTGGATGTTACAACTCTATACACGGGCACCTGGGGATCGTATCTACTTACCTGGGGTGTTCCTGTGCTTCCCCAGTCCTAGGGGTCCTTGGGTGGTAGTTTGGGTTGGGAGTGATTCTCGCAGTCCATTTACTTAGTATATGTTTTGGCCACCCCCAGGGGCACATGTTATTATATGCCTGCACATACCTTTTTCTAAGTATATGTTTGTATGAACATATCTCCTGTTTGGAGATATACCAAAGTTAGTTCTAGTGTGTGTTATCTAAAATATGTTTCTAACATTGGTGTTGTTATTTCCTGTATGCACAACCTGTGTGGTATTTGCAGCAGCTTTACACCCTCCTGGATATGCCTTAGCTGCTCTGGTTATCTAGAACACTCTACACTATCACTATGGGTTGCCTGGACTCAGTAGAGGGTGCCTCGCCTATAGGTGTACATCATGTACTGAGCCAGCCTCCTACAATCTGCAACTAGAAGTCTCTATCAGATTGCAGTTACAGCACCTCCGAAATCCTTGGTAGAGGACTGGCACTAGACCTGTTCCTCTTTTGGGTTCTGACCAACCTCTGGGAGGTCATTTTCAATGAGACAATCAAGGGGGAGGTCTGACCTCACTACCACCCTTGTCCAACCAAGGGATCCAGCATATTTCTAGGGGTACTAAAGCCAAAGGCCTATTAGTAACTTTTCCTGTGATAGCCCTTACTCTTCAAGTCTCATCTGGGATATACTTGTTTGAGAGTACCAGCTTGTCATGCACAGTGGTGTGACTGGCACAGGCATCTCTCAGGGCAGACGTTGGAATTCTATTCACTAGTATGTAGTGGAAGTGTCTTCTTCCCCCTGGAATCTTCAACTCGCCTTTGGGTCCTCATGTCCATTTAAAAGCCACAACAACTTCCTCATCTGAGGAATCATCCTCTAAGGCTACATTGGCATCCCCTGGGTGCTCACTAGGGGGTTTATTTTTAGGACAGGACGTGACTTGGCTTGGTGCACTGTCTTCTTAAAGTCAAAGCACCAAGCCTTTGTGACATCCCAGGAGTTACCCTAGTACCCACTGTTGTTTTGTGAGGTGTCATGAGGCCCAACCTCCTAAACAGTTTTTGGGGGCCCACTCCTTTCTTTTGGTCACCCCCTCCATGACTCTTTTTGGACACTCTCGTTTGCTCACAATGATCAGCCTCCCTCCCCTGCTCCTGGGGAGTGACTGGACCCAAGTTTGCTAGGTACTGATGCAACGTTTCAGAACTTATACTACAGTACTTAATAGATCTTCCTTCATAATCAAATTATACAGCCCATTATAATCTTAAACCTGACTTACCTTCAACCAACTACATAGTGTTTTCACTGAAAAGTCTATAAAATCAACCCAGGACTAACTTGGGCTTTTCTGCGTCTCCCTGAACCTGATTATATATTCCTCAGTGGTGAGTCCAAATCCCCCAATCAGGGTCCCTTCATGAGGTCAAAGACTCAGCATCTGTCTCATCAAGTGTCAGGAGTCTATCCCTAATTGCCTGAAAACAGCTCCCATAGTAGAGACCCCAAATACATTTTGTTGAGTTTCCTCATTTTATCAGCTCTCTCATAGGCTGAGAACCATTTGGTGATATAATCACCTACCTCATATTTAGGGACAATCCCTTTGGGGATTTTATGGTCAAAGGATACTTCTTCCTCCCTATTTAAGCCGCTGCTGCCACCAGAGACAGGTCCTTTGCCCATCTCAATTCTTTCTCTATTTTCAAGAGTTGGGCCACAGTGGCCACCCTCTTGGTTAGTTTGTCCAGTTCTAGGTCTGGTTCTTCTAGCACTTCTCTGGGCCTGGAAGAGCCTGGCTGACTCCCAGGTACAGTTTTAGGGTAGAGGTTTCCCCTGTTATCCTCTCCCTCTGGGGTATTGGAAGGAGAACCCTCCCCATGAGCACTGTTGTCAGGCTCATCCTCACTGAATAGGTCATCCTCCTGACCATCATCAGTGTTGTCTTGGAGTGCCTGATCACTATCGAACTCAGCAAGCAACTCCTAGAGTTGTGCTTTAGTTGGTCGAGGCCCAGGTACAATTTTGTTAGCCGTACAGATTTCCTATAACTGCTTCACACTAAGTCGCAGGTAAGGGGTGAGGTTGAACTCATCAACTCTGTCCTCAGTGGCTGATATTTTTTAGAAAAGTTGGGACTTTATTAGAGCTCACAAAAAATGTGTTTTTAAGGCCTAACTAAATAGTTTGGGCTGGACAACAACAACGCCGACGTAAGGAGGACACGACAGGAGCATGGCCGCGTGCGGAGACGGACGCGGGCGTGGAGCTGCAGCGGCTGTTGTTGGCTGGAGCTTTGCTTGTCGGCCCTCTGCTGCAGTTTGAGGAGCCAGAGAGGTTCTGTTTGGGGGCCAACCAAGACACAGCCGTCAGCCGCCACCAGCCATCAGCTGATAGCTCGTATACCTCCGGTGATCTAGGCGCTACGTGCTGTGCTCTTTCTGGGCAAACGCTCAGTGCTTCCCCACGTGCCCACTGCAGTCTGTGGGGGGGTGAGGGCAGAAGGGGGTTTGAAGAGGTGAGGAAGCGGTGGAAGGAAGCTTGGAGATTGCAGAGGCCTTACAGATTCACTAGGTGCACCAGGCATACTGTATTGGAGAGTGGAGGTACGAACTCTTAGGCCTTTAGACTCCCAGGTCTCTCCCTCTCCCAGCCCCCCTGGCCCCCGTTGGCTAATAAAGCCTGCTAAAACCAGGGGGGGGGGAGCTACCCTGCGAGTGGAGGTGGTGGTCATATTAGCAGGCGCTGGCTCATCAGAGGATAAGAATATTATAAGACAACTATCAAATTTGCTTGCCACCTGTCTGCCAAGTCTGCTGGCTATCTAGAGCAGTGTTGTCCAACCTTTTTATCGCCGCGGACCGGTAAATGTTTGATAATTTTTCCGTGGCCCGCTTGTCCCATTGTGTGACAAGCGGGCCACGGAAAAATTATCAAACATTTACCGCCCGCCACAGTGGGGCGGCCCGGTGCCGATTGATCCACGGACCGGCACCGGTCCGCGGCCCGGGGGTTGGGGAACACTGATCTAGAGCACATGTAGCATGTCGGCAAGGAAAAATCGGTCAAACGGATTGTGTGGCGGAACAAAGGGACCAAAGGGTGCACCCAGGAGAAGGGGCACCGAGGGAGAGACGGCCCCTGGGGGCATCAGCCATAAGCCAAGATGGGGGATACACATCTCATTGTCTGCAATTGGAGAGTGCCCTGAATGATGCCATGAGAGACAATGAGGAAATAGCTGCTGCAACACCATTGGGTGCATCAATTAAGGACTTTGGGGGTCATTACAACATTGGCGGTAAAAGCCGCTTACCGCCGTGCAGAAGACCGCAAACACACCGCCGCAGCCGCGGAATTCCGCCACAGCTATTACGACCCACATCCCGAAATCCAACAAAATTCAGACACCCACACAAGTCCGCCACACCAAAGGTCAGTGATAAACTGGCGAAAACAAAACCTCCACCATCACGCCAACAGAAATACACCCATGCTATCACGACACACGAATCCACGCGGCGGTCTTTCAACCGCGGTTTTCCATTGCCGGTACACACCGCCGCGCTCAAAATACACACACTCTTACAAAACACAGCTACATTGGACAATTCAAAATACACACACCTGATACACATACACACACCACTCCCACACACCCAATACAATATAAAACACACACCCACATCACCCACAAACCCCTACGACACAAAATTCAGAAAGAAGGCCAGAGAGAGACACCACCATCCACAAACTAGCAGCCACAAGCACACAACACCATCACCCACACTACCTCCACGCACAAAACACCACACACCACTACATATCACCACACTTATCACCACATACACCACCCACACATCACCTACACCACCCCATGGCACAGCAAAGACACCCCAGGTTCTCTGAGGAGGAGCTCAGGGTCATGGTGGAGGAAATCGTACGGGTAGAGCCACAGCTATTTGGATCACAGGTGCAGCATACCTCCATAGCTAGGAAGATGGAGCTATGCGAAGAATTGTCGACAGGGTCAACGCAGTGGGACAGCACCCAAGAAATCAAGACGACATCATGAAGAGGTGGAACGGTGTGTTCCGTGGTCTCAAGACACAACATCGCGGTACAGCGGACTGGCGGCAGACCCCCACCTCCTCCCCCACAACTAACAATATGGGAGGAGCAGTTCTTGACTATTCTGCATCCTGAGGGCCTCGCAGGAGTCGGTGGAGGAATGGACTCTGTTAAGTCAAATCTTAACTATCATATCCCCCATCCTACCTGCATGCTATCACAGACCCCCACCCTCACCCCCTCCCCTATTACTCCAACTCCTCACAAATGCACTAATAACACAAACCACCCATCCCAACACCAAGCCCTGCATGACGCAACAAAGCATGGACACCAATCACTAAAGCATGCCCACTGCACATACCCATAACACCCCCCTCAACCATCATCACACAAGCCCCCGCACAAGAATGCTAGCACTGGGGTACACGCTCACCCACCCATTGCCCACCATCACACACACGGATGCAATAATCATGCTTTTATACCCCTGCAGGACCACTACCCGACATCACCAGACAGGAGGGTCCAGACATCTCCATTCCACCCACAGAAGAGGCCCACAGTGATGACAGCAGCTCTGTCCAACTGGATCCAGATGACCAGCCCGGACCATCGTGGGCCTCGGGACAGTCAGTTCCCCACACCCAGTCACAGGCCACCACAGACCTTCCACCCTCTGGTAACACCAGCACAGCACCCACCCAGCGGGCCCATACCTCCATCCCCAGGACACGTCAATCAGCTGTGTGTCCACCACTACAGGGAACCCAGGATAACCCACCACCCCAACAACAACAGGGACCTGGGGGCAGTGGTAGTGGGCACACGTTCCAGGGGACAGAGGCACAGGAACACAGGGGAACTGGGAGGGCTGCTGTGCGACATGGGGCGGACAGGCCTAGGGAACCCACTCTCCACAAGGCCCTCTCCTCCATCATGGGAGCCTACCACCACTCCCAGGAGACGATGGCAACGGTACTGGCCATGTTTCAGGAGACCCAGCAGCTGCAGGAGGAACAGTATTTGGGGTTCAGGGAGGAACTCAGAACCATCAGCTCTGCCCTGGGCACCATCGTAGGGGTGCTGAAGGAGATACTTAACACCAGGAGGGACACTGTGGCACTGCAAGGGGCCCCTGACACTAGCATGGAGGATGAACTGCCCACCACCTCCGCCAGCGCTAGTGGACAGGACGCCCCGCCACAGGACCACCACACCAGCACCCCACCCCCTGCAGACGGAGAACCACCCCGCAAACGGTCCCTGAGATCCAGGAACAAGACAGAGCACGATGCCAAGACCACCGCCAAGAAATGAGACCACCCTGATTGTCATCCTACTGTCCCACTTTGTAACCCTGTCCATCTTGGAACTGCCCCAGCTCCACTTCCTATGCCCATATGGGCAATGCACCTGTGAGACTAATAGACTGGACTCTGCCATGGACATTCCTCCACCATCAGCCCTCACCATTTTCCAACCCCCCTCCAATATTGAGCACTTTAATAAACACCCTTGAACCACAAAACAATCTGGAGTCTGTGATTTTGAGAATGTGTATTAGCAATGACAGTGACAAAATGCGTTTTCAAATGTAATGTCAACATACCTATGTCACACATCTCAAGTCCATGAGGAATCTAAGCAGATGACACACGTTGTAAACCACACCTGTGAAACCGTAAGGGAAATGTACAACTCAGTTACCATATACTGGGTGAAATCGACAGACAGGATAGAGGTAGAAGTGTGAAAGTACTTATAGTAGGCAGGAATTTGTTCTCACCTGTGTGTCACTGGAAATATTGCTGGATAACTGAGTCCCTGTTGTCAATGTCTTCTTCCTCTGCTTCCTCCTCATCACTGTCCACAGGCTCCACAGCTGCTACAACACCGTCATCTGGACCATCCTCCTGCAGAAAAGGCACCTGTCGTCGCAAAGCCAAGTTGTGAAACATACAGCAGGCCACGATGATCTGGCACACCTTCTTTGGTGAGTAGAATAGGGAACTACCTGTCATATGGAGGCACCTGAACCTGGCCTTCAGGAGGCCGAAGGTGCGTTCGATCACCCTCCTAGTCCGCCCATGGGCCTCATTGTAGCGTTCCTCTGCCCTGGTCCTGGGATTCCTCACTGGGGTCAGTAGCCATGACAGGTTGGGGTAACCAGAGTCCCCTAATAGCCACACCCGGTGCCTCTGGAGTTGACCCATCACATAAGGGATGCTGCTATTCCGCAGGATGTAGGCGTCATGCACAGAGCCAGGGAACATAACATTTACCTGGGAGATGTACTGGCTGCCAAACATACCATCTGTACATTCATCGAATGATAACTCTTCTGGTTCCTGTACACCTGTTCACTCCTGTGGGGGGGGGGGGAACCAGAGCTACATGGGTTCCATCAATGGCACCTATGATGTTGGGGATATGTCCAAGGGCATAGAAGTCACCTGTGTAGGCAAATCCTCCACTTGAGGGAAAACGATGTAGCTCTGCATGTGTTTCAGCAGGGCAGACAACACTCTGGACAACACGTTGGAAAACATAGGCTGGGACATCCCTGATGCTATGGCCACTGTTGTTTGAAATGACCCACTTGCAAGGAAATGGAGCACTGATAGCACCTGCACTTGAGGGGGGATCCCTGTGGGATGGCGGATTGCTGACATCAGGTCTGGCTCCAACTGGGCACACAGTTCCTGGATTGTGGCACGGTCAAACCTGTAGGTGATGATCAAATGTCTTTCCTCCATTGTCGACAGGTCCACCAGCGGTCGGTACACCGGAGGATTCTGCCATCTCCTCACATGTCCCAGCGGACGGTGCCTAGGAAGGACAACAGCGACCACGGAGTCAAACAACTCAGAGGTATGTACCCACAGTCTACACAGAACACCATTCATACACAAAATCTGGCCTGTATTTGTGTTGCGCGACAAGGCCTAGGTCTGTGTGACGCAGTTGGTAATGAGGCCATGTGGGCCCCTGAAATGGCGGCTGCCTGACCTCTAAACATTGGACCCTATGGGTCCCAGGAGCCAATGACGATGTACGCCGGCGGTTATGCTACGCACCGCCGCGGACGTGACCGCCATTTTCTAGCTGTTCAATCACTCAGTACCTGATCTTCGACAGGAGAGGACCTACACTGCAAGTGCTGCTGTGACCTCGGTCTGGAAGAGACAATGGCTCGTGCGTCTGGGGAAAGGGCCCCTGCCTTCACTGCAGAGGAGTTGGAGAAGCTCGTGGACGGGGTCCTCCCCCAGTACACGCTACTCTACGGTCCTCCAGACCAACAGGTAAGTGCAGGTAAGTACACAGGGAGCACGTTGTATGGGCTATGCCTGTGTAGAGAGGGCTGGTTGTAAGAATGAAGGGGGCACAGTTCTGCGTGCATGAAGGACTGTGAATGCATGTGCCACATGGCAAGGGTAGGGATGTGGGCCACTCACTTCGACGGTGCAGTTGGTAATGACTTCTCTTCTTCCCCTGTACATGTCATGTAGGTCAGCGCCCACCAGAAGAAGGATATTTGGCGTGCCATCGCCAAGGATGTCTGGACCCTGGGGGTCCACCACAGATGGAGCACCCACTGCCGGAAAAGATGGGAGGACATTCGCCGCTGGAGCAAGAAGACTGCGGAGGCTCAGCTGGGGATGGCCTCCCAACGTGGGAGAGGTGCCCGTCGAATCATGACCCCCCTGATGTTCCAGATCCTGGCGGTGGCCTACCCTGAGTTGGATGGGCGCTTGAGGGCATCACAGCAGACACAAGGCGGTGAGTACAACATCATTCAGTGGACTTTGTGCGCAGTGAAGGTGTCTGGGTGGGGGAGGAGGGCTGTGGGTTTCCCTAGGCCAGGGCAAGTTCGTAGGCCATGTGGCACCCCACCCCACCTCTGTAGAGTGCCAAGTACAGGTATACATGCCCCTGTGTCATCTATGTGTGCAGATGTCGACCATAGCCTTGTAGGACATATCCCAGGAATTGCATCTGTAGAGCCCAACAGCGCGACGTAGTGCAGGGGGCTGCTGTGTCTGTATTGTCCGCCAACTGTAGCGGTAAGCCATGCACTCAACCTGTCTTTCTTCTGTCGTCCCCCCCTTTTTGTGGTCTCCCTGTTCTTGTGTGCATCAGCATCATCAGGCGGAGGTACAGTGCCACCGGAGCACGAGGGAGCTGCATCCCACCTGGCCATGGAGGGCCACACCACAAACTCGGAATACACCAGTGGGACGGAGGGCGAGGGGAGCTTCACGGCGGGGACAGGATCAGCAACCAGCGACACGGACTCGTCCTCCGATGGGAGCTCCCTTGTGATGGCGGCAAAATCTGTGCCCCCCACTTCTACAGGTACAGCCGCCACCCCCCTCCCAGCAGCCCCTCAGCCTTCGCCCCATGCCCGCTCACCCAGGAGGGTGGGCATCACCTTCGCCCCAGGCACCTCAGCCCCTGCCCCTGTCACCTATGCTGCCCTCAGTGAGGAGGCCATTGACCTCCTCAGGTCCCTCACTGTTGGGCAGTCTACCATTTTGAATGCCATCCAGGGTGTAGAAAGGGAATTGCAACACACAAATGCATTCCTGGAGGGCATTCATTCTGCTCAGGCTGCCCTTCATCAAGCCCTGCAAACTCTGGCCTCAGCACTGATGGCAGCCATTGTCCCTGTCTTTAGCCTCCCCCCTCCAACTTCCTCCACCCAGACCCAATCCCCTGTACCCCAGCCTATACCAAGCACACCATCAGACCAGCCTGCACACACCTCACCACACAAGGGAAGCTCAGGCAAACATAAGCACCACACATCCCACAGGCACTCACGCAAGCATCACACACATACAGACACACCAACATCCAATGCCTCCACTGTGTCCCCCTCTTCGTCGTCTCCCTCCTCCCTCCCACTCTCGTCTTCACTCTCACCTGCATGCACTACCTCTACAGCCACTACGTCCCGCACCAGCACACCCACCACCACACCCGCGCATGTGCAGTCACCACCCCCACTCCCATTTACACGTTCCCTGTGTCCTCTCCCAGTGTGTGTGTGACGCCCCCTCCGAAGATACACAAACGCAGGCACACACCCACCCAACAGCCATCCACCTCACGACAGCCTCCAGCGCATGCACCTTCACCCAAAGTCACCAAACGTACACCTCCTTCCTCCACTCCCAAACCCCCTCCAGCTACCCGTCCCAGTGTTCCTAAGAAACTTTTCCTGGCCAACCTTGACCTCTTTCCCACTCTCCCCCTCCAACTCATAGGTCCCTTACTAGCACCTCAGCCAAAAAATCGCCGGGACCAGCGGTACCTGTTACAGGTATGTGGAATGCACCGGCCACCAGGCCAGCCAGTGTGGCACGGAGCCACAGCACAGCCAGTCCCCCCCGTGAAGCACCAGAAGTTGGACAGTGCCCGGCGGGAGAGGGGGAAGACTCCAGCCAGCAAAGCCGCTCACAAGGGTCCTGGGGGTAGTGTCGACTCAGCTGTGACTCCTCCCAAGGTGGGGAAGGGGCAGAAGAAATCTTCAAAGTCTGGGAGGGGCAGCACAGCAGAGAAGACCGCCACCATCCCCGCTGCCCAGGAGGCCACCGCCAGCCCAATCGTCACTGGCCAGGAGGCCACCACCGGAGTCACTGCTCAGGAGGCCAGCCCAATCGTCACTGGCCAGGAGGGCCCCGCAAGCCACAGCCCAGCTGACCCATGAAGGACCGCCAGCCACAGGCCTGCTGGGCAATGAAGGACCACCTTGGCAAGCACCGCTGAACAGGCCAGGGACCACTGAACAAGGCAAAGACCGCCATGGAAGGCACCGCTGAACAGGCCAGGGACCGCTGAACAAGGCAAAGACCGCCATGGAAGGCACCGCTGACCAGGGCAAGCACCGCTGAACAGGTCAGAAACTGCCAACTCAAGCACCGCTGAACAGGGCAAAGACCACCATGGAAGGCACCGCTGAACAGGGCAAGCGCCGCTGAACAGGTCAGAAACTGCCAAATCAAGCACCGCTGAACAGGGCAAAGACCGCCATGGAAGGCACCGCTGAATAGGGCAAGCACTGCTGAACAGGTCAGAAACTGCCAACTCAAGTACCGCCGAACAGGGCAAAGACCGCCAAGGCGAGCACCGCTAGCCCATTAGCGGCAGGGGCAGTGGCGCAACTGGGACCGTCACGGGGTGAGTGCTGCACTCTGGGCACCAGTCCCCCTCCAGAACCAGTGGAGACATGCATCCACTCCGTCTGTCCTGCACAGGATGAAGCACTCTGGGCACCAGTCCCCCTCCAGAACCAGTGGAGACATGCATCCACTCCGTCTGTCCTGCACAGGATGAAGCACTCTGGGCACCAGTCCCCCTCCAGAACCATTGGAGAATGTTATCCACTTGAGAGACTGTGGCTTTGCACTCCCCAGGATGGTAAAGTGGGCAAACCACCCTTCTGTTGAGACTTGAGAGACTGTGGCTTTGCACTCCCCAGGATGGTACAGTGGGCAACCCACCCACTGTAGAGACTTGAGAGACTGTGGCTTTGCACTCCCCAGGATGGTACAGTGGGCAAACCACCCACTGTAGAGACTTGAGAGACTGTGGCTTTGCACTTCCCAGGATGGTACAGTGGGCAACCCACCCACTGTAGAGACTTGAGAGACTGTGGCTTTGCACTCCCCAGGATGGTACAGTGGGCAAACCACCCACTGTAGAGACTTGAGAGACTGTGGCTTTGCACTCCCCAGGATACATCAATGGGCATGGAGCCCCCTCGTGGATCTAGCGTGGTGCACTCATCCGGCTGAGGTGCCCCCCCTTCCCTTCCCCCTGAGGTGCCTGTTGTATTTCTATCTGATGCCCTGCAGTGTTCTCTCCGTTTTGATCAGGTATCTAGTGTGGGCCTCGCCCATGCATTTTGGGCCCAGTGGTCCACGGACAATGAATGGTGCATTACCTGCACTACTAATCGTGGTGTATTTTTTTTTAATGTGTGTGTATATATATATATATATATATATATATATATATATATATATATATATATATGTATATATTTGGTTACTGTATTTTGATATATTACAATGGTTCAACTAATTTCCTTTTGTCTTTGCACTCTTCTGGGGGGGGGTTTGTTACTGTAATGTTTGGTTATGCATTGGTGTGTGTGTTGTAGTGGGTGAGGGTCGGGGTTGTGACGTTGGTTGTGTGTGTCCCTGTGTTTTTCCCTCCCCCTCCCCTATGTCGTAGGTGCAGTACTCACGTGGTCTTCGCCGCCGGCGTTGTTGATCCTCGTATAGGAGCAGGAAGACTATCGCAGGGAGAATATGGAGTTCCGGCTCCATGGTGTTGTCGTTCCTCGTGGGGTATGTAGAGGTGAGCATTTTCCCTTTGAAATGGCTGTTTCCGCCGTGTTTTTATCTGCAGTGAATCTGCCCCGGAAAAAGGTGGCGGATTGGCCTGTTGTGATACTGTGGGCGGTACATTGACCTCCGCCTGTCTGTTGGCGGTGACCCCCGCGGTGTTTTTGTCTGTACCGCCGTGGCGGTCGGAGTGTTACAGTGGCTGTCTTTGTCGGCGGTTTCCGCTACGGTCATAATTCCAAATTTTTTACTGCCGGCCTGTTGGCGGTTTTACCGCCGCTTTAACACCGACCGCCAGGGTTGTAGTTACCACCTTTGTGGGGAAGTATTTTAAAAAGTCTTCCAATGCATCAAGGCCCCTAAAAGGGGAGAGCATATTAAGCCCTGACCAGAATAAGGTTGAGCAGGGCCATATGAGTGGCTCCCAGACCTTAGAGTCACCGCAGTTAGAGGATGGGTATTTGGGAGGGGGACGAGACAGTCCAGGGGAGGCTTTCGCTGGAGCCCAGGCTGTCGTCCTCTCCGTGCCCCCTTTCCCAATTAACAGGTAGGAACACCCTGGAGTGGTCTCCCCCCGTTGTACTCAGAACCACAGAAAGAGAGTAAGGGAAAGGAGGAGAAGGGGAAAGAGGAAAAAGAGGAGCAGGGAGGGGAGAGTAGAGATGTTAACAGTACGGGGAAGTCTGCTCCATCACATATGTCTTTTCTGGGTAGGCAATCAGAAAGACAGTCCACCCCTGACTTAAACACCACTGCAGTACCTGCAGATTCCCTACTTGGTGTAATGTTCCTAATGCAAAAAACTCTACATGGAATTTTAGTAATAACGGTAAACAATAGCTTGGGTAAAATGCATAAAAATTATTTACAAGGGATAATGGACGAATTGAAGAAAATTAGCCGTTGTATGCTGGTAGTAGCAGGCCCTGTGTCCGAAAAAAGGGACCAGGAAACAGGTACATCCGTTGAGCGCAGTGAAGTAGTGAGCAAAGATATAACAAAGAGGATAGGGCCCTCATCAGTATATGTCTCGAAGCGACCAATGCTTGTGATAAAAAAGAGTCGATGTCGGGGGTGAGAGGCTATGCACCCTATAACCTACATTATAAAACCATAAGAAGTAAACAAAGTAAATTAAGAGAAAGTAGGAGATAAAGATCAACGGAGCAAGGGGCGAGGGCTTCTTGATGGAAGAAATCAAGAACATTACCAAAAAATATAGGAAAAACAGCTGCCCCCATAAATATGTTTCAAAAGGTTCCAACTCTACTACAAATGGAAGAATCTCAGGCAGCAACAAGGAAAAGCATCCTCTCAAAATTGAAACAAAAGAAAGCAGTGGAAGCAGGGAAACGGAGGAAGGGATGGATTTCAGAAGGTTGGTAGTAAGTAAAATACCGGAAAATATTATCATCGGAATAGGAAGGAGAAGGGGAGCCCTGCGCAATTGCCAAATGGACCAGAACGTGGGACGCTGAAGGAAGGTGTAGGAAGAAGGGTGAGTAGAGGGGTAAATTTGGAGCCTTGCGGAAGGGAGATGGGGAAGAAAAGTTGGAGAAAGTTAAAACCCTTGAACCGATCATGTCTGCTAAAAGTTATAGCCCTGTGTCCAAGCTTATGTAAGATTCAGTCGGATGACATAAAACAAATAGGATTCTTTTTAAACACAGAGTGGGCAGAGGTGACAAAGGTGCTTTTTTAGTGAGCGAGACAATTGGCAGGCAGGCCGAGATGGAGTTAGTAAAGGAGAGTGTAAGGTTGGTTCAAGTAAGTGGGCCAGAGCCTGGGGAGGAAATAGTAGCGCTCTAAAGTGTCATGGAGGTTTGTTTCCTAATCAAGTGCAGTACAAGCGTAATTTGATAGGCTCAAAAGATCTAAGAGCGTGTGTGGATGATAACAAGGGTAGTTTAAGTGTAACCATAACAAATTAACATGAAAACTGTTTTGAGCCCATTGCAAACGACTGGGATAGCTATAGCAGGGAGGATGTGAGTGATCTGGATTAGGAATTACCCCTTCACACAGCATTCAGATTTTCTTCTGGAACCTAGGTGGGTAAAAAAACAAGATTTTATTAAGGGAAGGCTGGAAAATGATGATATAGTATGCCTCCAAGAAACACGGCTGTGCGAAGAACCCGAACCAATAGATGGATTCATGAGACTTTTTAAGAGAGCTACCCGCCAGGGCCAAGGCCGCCCCTCAGGGGACCTAATTACCCTGGCATCAACTAGAATAGGCAATAGATTTATAGAAGTAAAAACAAAATGTCATTGGAATCTAGCGGGACATATTGACCTATACAATAACATTGGCGGATTTATGCAACTTCCGATAATTTATGTATATATTCAGCCAGGGATGACATTAGATTATGATATCCAACGGGGGCTATTTGAGGAAGATCTGGAAGCAATTTGTATCAGCAAAGCAGAACTCCCTATAATAATATTGGGGGATTTTTACCATAAACTTGATCCCAATAGTAGTGATAAACTGTATAAGGAATTGTTGACAGCAGCACGGATCCCACAAAGCATTTTCCCCAACACAGTCTGCACTGCACGCGATAAGTCCCTAGTAAGAACTTTAGGATCTTTGGGTATATTTTACATCAATGGTCGCCTGAAGGCAGATCGCCGGCAAAGCAAACCTTTCAAATAGGCAATCAAATATGCTCCTTTGATTATGCCTTTATAAACACCTGGCATCTTAGAGAGGTGCAAGATTTCAGGATTGTGCAGTTAGTGGGCAGTGATCACTGGCCCCTACAGTTAACAATTGGGTCAGAAATAAATGCCCAAATAAAAAGAGAAAAAGTGCTGACACTACAGGTAGAGCACCCACGTAGGATAACGCCCTGTATTACTGATAGTAGCCTAAAAACTCTTAATGAATTTTTATTGAACTATAGAGATCTAAAGATAGAGGTAGACCCCAATGATATTTTCAGGGGATATGATAGAGCAATAGAGTTAATAGTAGGTTGCCTGAAAGTAAAATTAAAAACAACCTTGGAGTGCAAGATGAGGGGAGAAGCAAATAAGTCAAATAAAAACACCTGGTACGATCAAGAGTGTAGGAGCAAAAAGCTGAAGGTGTGGAGATTAGAAAGGGAATTTAAGAAAAAACGCACCTTAGCTGTAGAGCAGAAGCTCTGCTTAGAAAAGCAAGGCTATAAAACAATCTTAAGGCTGCGAAAACAGGAGTACATAAACTGGAATTGGCAGGCAATGGTAGAAGTTATAAGTACACAAAATATAAGGGAGTTTTGGCAGTTGGTAATGAAGGGAAAAGCTATAGGAAATATGCAGTGTTTGGTCGATGAAGACGACTGGAGCAAACACATAGGCAATATATATGGAGGCAAGGATATGGAAGGAGAATGCGGGAAAAATAAAGGCTGGTAGGAGTGTAACAACAGCTTCCTATCTGCAAAAGATAAAAGAAACAATAGCAGGGCTTAAACTAACTAAAGCAGCGGGCCCAAATAACCTTCCAGCAACGATAATAAAATATAATGTAGACTGGTGGATTGATCTCTTCTATGCCACTTATAAAAAATTCTTTGACACAGGTAGTTTTCCCAAGAATTGGAAGGGTATTATAATTAGGCCAATATATAAAAAAGATGATCCAACTCAACCAAAAAATTATCGCCTAATTTGTTTATTGGCTGTTGGCAAATTCTCAGTCTCAGTCTTCTCAAAGATGTTGTTGGATCAGATAAAATCCTGTGCAGAGGTAAACAACCTGATTCCGGTTGAGCACAGCGGTTCTTAAGAAGGGCACTCGACAATCGACCATTGCATTAGTCTCTGGTCATTAGCAAAAAAGTCAGCTGAAATGCGAGGGTGTCTATTCTGCTGTTTTTTTTATTTCCGGGCTGCATTTGACCTAGTGGATCGGAATTTGTTATGGAATATGCTAAAGCAGCTGGTGGTTGACTTGAATCTGCTCGTCCTCCTCCAGGGCCTGCCTGCATACACAAAATTGGGCCCAAGTAATCTTAGATACTTATGGCTTACTCTAAAAGAAGATACCGATAAGGAATGGTTTACGTCAAGTTTCGGTATTGGCCCAATTACTTTTGGCTATATTTCTGTCCGATCTACCAGGTTTATTAAAGAATATCAAAGGCCTGAGCCCAAAAATGGATGGAGTTCACATTCCTTGTCTTCTATACGCAGATGACCTGGTGATAGTCGATGTCACAGAGATGGGGTTACAAAGAAAATTAGATGCCTTTGTGTCCTATTGCAATAGGAAAAAACAGAGTAAATATGGAAAAACAAAAGTAATGGAATAAGGGATAAAGAAGAGAGAGTTCTCTTGGTTCCTGTGAGGAGAAAAGGTAGAAAAATACAAATATTTAGGTATGTGGTTTGATTCAAATTTCAGATGGAATCATCACATAGAAGCTCCAAAAGCAAGAGCCCTAGCATCAGTATGGGGATTAAAACAGTGTAGTAGAAAATATGATGGACCGGCCCTCAGACCAGTAATTTCGGCATTTAATGCAATGGTACGCCCCCATTTCCAATATGGAGCAGAAGTCTTAGCATTTTCGGGGAATCTAAGTTGGGAAATGGAAAAAAGCAAATGTGTAAAATGTTTGCTATCTTTACCACCCTCAAATATTATACAAGCCATAAGGGCAGAGTATCAAATGACGGCATGGAGTTATCAAGGTTTGCAAGCTCTGTTTAAATTCTGACTGAATCTGACAGATGAGGGAATTCCCAAGTTTGCAAAGCTGTGTAAAACAGAAATAAAGACAAACAAGCTAAATTGTGCAGCACAAGTAAGAGGATGGCTATGAAATATATGTACCCTCCTTGGTTTTAGTGTTAACCAATGGTGTAGGGAACCAATTCCGATGGCGTTGCTGCGTGACATGACAAATACCAGTGCAAGAGAATTAGATCTAGAGTACTTGGAAAAGAAAATTTCCACCCAGCATATGGTGGAGGGATAGAGGAAGGTCGACATTTTTAGGCATTACCCTATTGGAAATTAAGAGACGTAGTGTTAAAATTTAGAATTGGGTTAAACCTTGGTTATATGGCCCCTAAGGTAAAAATGGTATTTAGAGATGACCAGGGTTTATGTACATGTGAACTACAACCAAAGGGTAGCGCCCAACATATTTTATTGGATTGCTTATGGTTGTTAGAAGTGCGTAAAAAGTTTTACAAAACAACATTTAAGGAATATAATATTAATATTCGGGACCAAGCGCTGACGTTATTAACAGATATGAGATCTTTGAAAGTGACTTGTGCGCTAGGCCGTTTTCTAGTTGCAACAAGAGACGCCTTAGCTGGACTTATATAGGACTTGCGTGCAAGAAGACAATATGTAAGGTTTAAAGTTAGGGGTGTCTCTTTTTAGGCAAATGAATTATATTACAAAGAAGGTGCTGTGTCATGTTATATATGTTGTACTATTGTCCAATTAAATGCACAATGTAATTTACAGGATATATTTTACATAGAGCTGAGGGTGTTAAAAAATGGGATTCTTTTTAAAGCTATCTGGTGTATATTGATAAAGGTCCTCCCCCACCTTGATACAGGTATAATTGGCTAGAGGGAAAAGGCTAAATAAATGCGTTTTTCTATTTTGCACAACGCTCACTGTATTGCCCTTTTAGTATTTTAAAGGTAATCTACATTTTATAACCAAAGTTTTATTATTCTTAATGAGTGTCAATTGTAATACTGTTTTATGATGCACTTTTATGGTCTAAAACAGACCGAATAAAGATATTTGAGTGACTGACTGTGGGCATGCCCATGTTGCATAATCATGCACAATGATCAAATGTAGATGGATTAGCCTTGCACCATTAATGCACTAGTACGGAGAGACCTGGGTGAATCTGATTGCAGTGGCTCCATTTGGAAGGCATAGCCTAATGGTGTAGCCAGGTGCCTTTTTTGTTTGTTGTGGACCTTTAGCTGGGGATCCTTAGCCATGTGCCATGGACACACTGTGGATGTGGCCTTAGCCACAGCCCTTAGTAGTGACTTGGTATTTGAGCAGTCAGTGTGTGTTAACTTTACTCTTTGGGAAATGGTGATGTAGGAGGCATAGCCATGTGCAATAATTCCACTTCGGATGGAACTTGTGGTGCATTGCCATGTCCAGTGATCAAACATGGGATGGAACCTATGTCACACACCCATTTGTTGTGATCACACATGGAACTGGGCCTATGGTGCATCACCATGTGTTGTCATCGAATGCAGGATTTGACCTGTCTTCTATAACCATTTGTTGAGCTTTCACTTGGTATGGGACCTTTGGCATATTGACATGTGTTGTGGATGCACTTGAATGGGACTATGTTACATATCCAAAAGTCGCACTTGGGAAGAGACCTCTGGTACTTAGCCATATGTTGTGATCGCACTTGGGATGGTACCTATGGTATATAGCCATGTGTTGTGATGCATTTGGGAAAAGACCGGAGTTGCATAGCCATGTGTTATGATCGTACTTTGGATAGAACCTTTAATGCGTAGCCACGTGTTGTGTTTGCGCTTTCGATGGCACATGTGCTGCCTGGCCACCTCCAGCGACTGCACTTGGAATGGAACCTGTGAGGCATAGCCATGTCTTATTCTTGACTTAGAACATAACCTGTGGTGCATGGCCATGCTCTGTGTTTGTACTTGGGATTGAACCTATAGAGCACAGCCTTATGTTCTGTTTGCATTTGGAATGAGAGCTATAGTGCACAGCCATGTGTTATGATCGTACCTGGGATAGGACCTTTGTTGTGTATACATGTGTTATGATCACTCTTGAGATGGAACCTGTTGTCGCCTAGCCATATTTTGTGATCTCACTTCCAATGAAATCCGTGGTACATAGCCATGTGTTGTTATAGTAGTTTGTGTGTGTCTTCTAATGGGTGCACCCTTCAGCACTGATTATACTGGGAGGGTCTATGGGTGCATTGTGACTGCACTTAGGGACATGGCTTGGGGCACAGTTATGGATAGATCATTGTACCTGGCATCTTGGCAAACCGAGCAAGACCTGTGTGGAAACGTCCATGGTTGCCCTTGAGGTATAACCACACATGGTGATTACTAGTGAGGAGTGTTGCACTAGGGTTTTGTCATGCAAGTTGACTGAACCTGAGCGGCATATTTGTGAGGCATAGGCATGTAAAGTGATTTACCTTAATGCAATGGCATAGGTTTTAGCCATGCACAGTGAGTATACTTGGCGACCCACCATTCATACATGTGCGGAGTGACTGCGGTTGGGGAGAGATGGATGATACTAGGGGGTATACCAAGGTTTAATTATTGAACAGGGGTCATAGGGTGACAGGTGGGAATTAGCCAAAAGCAATGTTTACAAGTGCTGGGGCTGTGAGTTTGTGGGCACAACCATCTCAAGTGATTGCCTTTGCAGTCATATCTGGGTGAAATATGAGAGTCGCCATTACAAGTGAGTTTTCATATGGATTACACCTGAGCAGCATAGCCAAACGGTTTCTTCAGCCCAAATGGTCTGGCCATTCACTGTGATTGAGCATTAGAGGCATAACAAGCACATACCAGCACTTCTCCTAATCTTCCTTTTGTACAGCAAGGGTTTAAGCAGGCAATGGTGTATGCATGCATAAACTGTTAGGCACACCCTGCTTGTGCCTGCTGGCAGATCCAATGTGGGATCACTTAAGTGTTTCTCCAATAAGAACCTTTCCTTTGATCTTCCTGTTGTTGATTCCTTCCATACTTTTCTCTCAATAAGAGTGTTGCCCTGCCCTGTTTGAGATTCCAGCACTCTATTAGCCATATCCAACCGCGAAGCCATATTCCATCAATTGTGGGCTTCCTACTAGAGAAGGTTTCTTCTTTTACTCATGAAGCCGACTTGGTCCTTGATCCGGTAGGACATGGTGTCGGCTGTCTCCTGTCTACTAGATATGCCGTTGTCATTCACCTGCAATGTGTTTTCTTTTCAAAGCCATGATCCACTATTTCTGAAATCTACAGAGTCCAACTTGTAATTTTTTTTCTCCCCACACAGGGCAAAGGGAAAGTGAGGACGTACTAGCTTCTTGGCGAACAGGCCAGCAGTACCCGAGGCTGACCGTATGTTCAATGAACAAGTTACCTTCTGTAATGCTTTTTCTGGTGGATACAGTATCTACCTGTGGATTCCTCACCATTTGAATACTCCCAATACGCAAGCATTTGACTGAAACATTTAATCCTAGCTCTCCATGTCGATGAGGACGTCACAACAGAACGGCTTCACACACGACTCAGTCTGATGTCATCGGAGCCATAAGAAGTCTTCGTCTGCGTGCTGACATCAGTTTCACCCACTTTATTTCCGTGCCTTCGAAGCGGACAGGAGAACACAAACATCGCAAACACAGCATGTGCAAACTCAACTCAAGGATTTATATACATTTATATATAAACATACATTCTATTATACAATTTGCAACATATTTACAATACATACAAACAATTTCCTTTTTGGTATTTCCAGACAGGCAATAGGGAGGCGGGTGGGTCAGTGAGGAATCCACAGGTATATACTGTATCCAGCAGAAAAGTCGTTAGCGAAAATAAGTAACTTGTTCTTCTGATTGATACATCTACCTGTAGATTCCTCCCCTTTTGAATTTAGTCCCAAAGCAGTCCCGGACTCAGAGGTGGGTGCCCGTTTGTCTATACCAAGAAATCCTGTAGCTCTGAACAGGCAAAATGTCCGTCCCTCCTCACTTCTGAGTCCAAAGAGTAATGTTTTGCAAAAGTATGGAGGGAAGCCCAAGTTGCTGCTTTGCAAAGGTCAACATCATGTACACCTGAAGTAGCAGCCCTGGTCGAATGTGCTCTAGTACCCTAAGGAGGTTCTTCCTTTGCCAACGCATAACATACTTTGATGCAAAGGATGACCAACCTTGACGATGTTGTTTTGTGGACAGCTTTGCCTTAATCTTGCCTTTGTAGCCAATAAACAACTGATCGACTATCCTAAATTCGCTCATCCTGTCCATGTAGAAGCTCAACGCTCTCTTTGGATCTAGAAGATGCAGCTTTTCCTCACCCTTAAAGGTATGGGGAGAAGGGTAAAAGGATGGAAGGGTGATAGACTGCCCCAAATGAAAAGAAGTCACTACCCTTGGCAGGAAAGCTGCCCTGGTTCTCAGACCACCTTGTTGGCATGAAAAGTGGTAAACAGGGGATTAATACTCAGAGCGTGCAGCTCACTAACATGTCTAGCCAACTTGATCGCTACTAGAAAAACAGTCCTTATGATAAGGAGCCTCAACGGGCAACTATGTAAAGGCTCAAACGGTGTACCCATAAGGGATAATAAATTAAATTTAAATCCCACTGAGACATGATGAACAGAGTGGGAGGATAAATATTTGTTAAACCTTTAAGAAACCAGACTGCACAACCTCATTGAGCAAAATGCAAAACACTGGATAACTGCTCTTTTAAGGAGTCAACCTGTCTGTTTTCACAACGTTTAACATACTTGGCCCATCTATCAGCATAGACAGTTTTGGCAGCGGGTCGCCTGGCCCATAGAATAACAACCAGCACATCCGCAGGAAGAGAAAGGGAATTCAGGTTGCTCCATTCAGTCTCCAGGCATGTAAGTGCAGGCTCAGGGGATGGGGATGTAGAACCTGTCCCTGTGACACCAAGAAGAGGTCTGCCCTGTGCGGGAGATGGAGTGGTGGGCACAGTGAGAGTTGAAGGAGGTCTGTATACCACATCTTTCTCAACCAATCCGGAGCTATCAATATGACTTGGGCCTGGTCTTGGGGAATCTTCCTCAGAACCTGGGGAATCAAGGGTATGGGGGTGAAATGAGTAAAGGAGCAAGGTGCTTCATCTCAACTCAAACGCGTCCTGCAGCGTTCCCGGCATGGGATACTGAAGGCCGCGGAACAATGTGCAGTGCACGTTCTCATGAGTGGCAAACAGGTCTATCTGAGGCTTACCCCAAAACTGGAAGGTGTGAAGAACCATTTCCGGATGAAGTCGCCACTTGTGCTCAGACTAAGGGCCTGATTCTAACTTTGGAGGACGGTGTTAAACCGTCCCAAAAGTGGCGGATATACCACCTACCGTATTACGAGTCCATTATATCCTATGGAACTCGTAATACGGTAGGTGGTATATCCGCCACTTTTGGGACGGTTTAACACCGTCCTCCAAAGTTAGAATCAGGCCCTAAATGTGCTGAGACTGTACACACATACATTGAGAACTCTGGCCAAATGGTTTGATTAATATGCAAATCCGATGGTCCTGATCTCAGGACCAGAATAATAGAGCCTCTCTGCAGAGAAGATATGACCCTATTCCTCCATGCTTGTTGATGTACCACATTGCGGTAGTGTTGTCTGTCAAGACTTGTACCGACTCACTGTAAGTGGAAGGGAGGAAGGCCTTGAGAGCCAGAAGTATCGCCCGCAACTAAAAAAAAAATTATATGAAATATCTGCTTTTCCTGAAACCAAAGAACCTTGATCTCCAGATCCCCCAGATGTGCTCCCCATCCTAGAGTGGAAGTATCCATTATGATTGTGGTCACCAGAGGTGTTAGGCAAAAAGGTCTACCTTGTGTTACGTTTCTGACCACAGACCACCACTGTAGATCCATTGCAGTGCTCCTGAAGATCCTTTTTGACTCCTTAAGATCTCTGTTGAATTGAAACCACTGCTTGCAGAGGCACCACTAGACGGCCCTTATGTGCCAGCATGCATGAAGGACCAATAGAATGCAGGAAGCGAACAGACTGAGCAGACATAAGACCTTTAGGACAGGAACAAGTACTCTATTCTGAAACACTGGAATCATAGCTCGAATGTTTTGAACACTCTGGGGAGGATAGGCACGGTTTACTGTGGTGTCCAGTACCACCCCTATGAACAGGGTGCGCTGAGAGGGCTCCAGGTGAGATTTCAGCACACTGATCGAAAACCCCAGGTTGAACAACAGCTGGGTTGTCAAATGTAAGTGATGCTGCACCAACTCTGGAAATCTGGCTTTGAGCAACCCATCGTCCAGGTAAGAGAATACGGGTATTACCCACCACCTGAGATGTGCAGCAACCTCTGCCATCAACTTTGTGAAGACTCGAGGTGCAGAAGTAGGACCAAACAGAAAGACTGCAAACTGGTACTGTTGCAACCCTACTGTGGTTCCGGTTCGGAGATACCTTATGTGCAACTGGAGGACGGGAATATGAAAATATTAGGGAGACTGACATGGAGTATTTGTTACGTACTGCGCTGGACTTCTCACCTCTGGATACCGGGTTGGCGAATACACCAAGGGGGTTATTACAACTTTGGAGGAGGTGTTAATCCGTCCCAAAAGTGACGGTAAAGTGACGGATATACCACCAGCCGTATTATGAGTTCCATAGGATATAATGGACACGTAATACGGCTGGTGGTATATCCGTCACTTTACCGTCACTTTCGGGACGGTTTAACACCTCCTCCAAAGTTGTAATAACCCCCCAAGTCTTCTACAGGTTCTGGATACTCCCAGATAAGGTTCGACCCCTTCTAGTAGCCACGGTGCCGCTTGACAGGCTATGCCAAAACCCCAACACTGGGGAAAAAAAACTCAAACAGGAACTCCTGAAGAAAAACAAGAAAAAACAGGACTAAACAACAAGAAACAAAAATAGGCAAAAATCTCTTAAGACAAACGCAGGAACAAAGAACAGGCAAAAATCTCCCAAGGCAAAAAGCAGGTACAAAGAACAGGAGCGAACAGCCCATCCAGAAGGAAGTGTTTGCAATGAAAGGTGGAACAAGACTGACTGACTTATATACTGAGAAAAGGGAGTGACATCACAGAAAAAGGAAAATACACCATCTTGAATTGGTAAGAGCCCATAGATCAGTATAGGAAAAAGAAAGTAGTATAAAAGAAAAACAGAGCATGCTGGGACAAAAACACGAAGAAGACAGGATGGACACAACATGGACAGAGACAGGTAAAAAGACCAGACAAACCGACCAAAAACAAAACAAAGAAAAATAGGCTACAGGTAAGTGCAGCGCGACCGGGAGCGAAATATATGCTTCCCAGAATGTGTAGTCAAAAAATGCAGGGAACGGCGCTCCGAGTATCGGTAGCGCGTTCCATCCGCGAGGACAGAAAGAGACGCTGCGTCTGAGCGCGGCGTTACAGTATTGTGGAGTGGAATGGCGAAGAGTGGAATAGGATGTCGTAGAGTGGTGTGGCTTACAGTGTTGTGTATTGTAATAGTATAGAGTGGAGTTACATAAAGTGGTGTACAGCGGAGTGGCGTAGAATGGAGGGGTGTAGAGTGTGGCAGAGTATAGTGGCATACAGTGCAGCATCATAGAATGCAGTGGAATGGATTAGAGTGGTGCATAGAGGATAGTGGAGTAGCCTTGACTGAAATGATGTACAGTGCATTGGCAATTAGTGCAGTGTAGAGTGCATTGGCATGAAGTAGAGTGGTGCAGACTAGAGAGGCACAGAGTGAAGTGGAGTAGTGCAGAGTGGAGTAGGTGCTGTGATGCATAGTGCAGTGGTATGGTCTAAAGTGGAGTGGTGTAAAATTCAGTGGCATAGAGGGGAGTATTCATGGTGTGGTAGCATACTGCCATTACAAAGCATTTTCAAATAAAATGACCATTACATTTGCACAGCCATTACAGTTTTACTAATAAAACTACACAGTACACAATTGATAATGTGTGAACATGGCATCGCCTAGTGTATTGATTTGTTTTGATCATTTTAAAGTATTTATTTCCAACGCACTTCAGAATTAATTTTAAAAAAGTGCTTTATTTGTACTTTACTAATTCTGATATATTCTGAAATACTTGATCAGTTCATTTAAATGTTGCTGTGTTCTAGACAAAACCTCTTTCCTACCCCCACCCACCCCTGTATCCAGTAATATTGTCAACTAAATTCTGTCACTTTGAAGTCACAGAAAGAAAGGTGAACAACAAGCTCTCTAAGAAGACTGCTTGAAACTTGATCTCTGTTTTTGAATGCACACCAAATGTGATAAGAACAAGAGTTACAGCCCTGATTACAGAAAAGGAGTACTGAAGGAAAAATGCTAGGACAGGTAGTGTGAAAAGGCTTTGCTCCTTAGGCGGGATGAAATGAACCTGGACATCCTATGACAAAGTCAGCAAACAGAAAGCCAGACAAAGTGAGTTACAAACCACAAAGCCAATGGTAAGCAATGGGTGGAATGCATTCCCACAGAAGCTTTCTGAATGGCCCCTAGATCTATTTAGCAAACCAGACAGATGTGCTGTCTGGTAGGCTTTGTCCTCAAAATGGGTATTACGAAACTAGCGCTGGAAACAAGGACAACGGCAGGAGGGTGGATAGGAGGAGGAAGACAAGGGTGTGAGGGAAGTCACAACATGATCAATGGTAGGAGGGGCACGGGAACAATGGAGGGCTAGCGTTTGGGAGGGAGGGGCAGCACAACAGACAGCGTAGAGTCCGTGGGCAGGAGGAACACAGAGGAGGTAGATGTACACGAGGGAGAGTGCTGAAAAAGATGCAATCTAGTAGGTGTCTAAACACACAGAAAAAAGAAGACCCTGAAAAAATGAGCAGTGGAGGGACATAAGTAATGCACCCATGCTTCAGGGGAAGGACAGACACATGAAGAGGAAAGACTACACCAGGAAAAACAAAAAGCCATTTACACTGTGGTGAAAGAACTATCCTCCATCATCTGGTGTTATATTTGAAGGAGCATGTGGCAGCAGTAGTCCTGCACCAAACGGCACAAGGGACAGAACCAACAAAGAACTCTGGAATAAGGGAATGTTTGAATTTCACATAGCCATACCATAATTTCCTTCAATGTCAAATGTAAAAAATGTTCATTTTGCATCATAAAACAAATCTTGGGGCCAAGGTCACATACTGAGCCCACCTTGGATTCAACAAGCCTTGGAGCCAGGCAGAGTGATGGTTCCTCTAGTGATTCTCAGCACTACATATTTCAAGAAAATAAAGTGTTGTATAGAGCTCAATTGTTTTGTGGGGGAGGGCTTAGTTTCCTATTTTGTTTTTTCAGGCATGCATTTATGGTAACTGATGGCTTCTAAAGTATGGATCTCAGTATTAATGGTGTCAATTGCAGAATAGTACCAGGTACAGCAGGTCAGTACTGCAGTGCATTTGGGGGGGTGGTCGGCAGCATCCAGTTGACTGGTTTCAGCACTAGAGAAGCTGAGGGTAATGCACCAGTGCGGTACACACCATTTGAAATTAATTACGTGCTGGTACTCGGTACCTATCCATTTAAAGCGCTGCCTAGAACATGACCTAGGCACCAAAAAGTGCTGCCCCATAATTGTTGGTGTTCCTGCTTTGTAATGGAACTGCATCACCGAGAACACATTGCTACAAGTGCGTGTATTGTGTCAGGATTGAAACTTGTTTTGAGAAGTGAACTCATCTTGTCTGGGAACTCGAGCACCCGTAAGAAAAGAAAACCTGACCCAATAAAGTACTTCTAAACCTGACATCTCCGTCCGTATCAACCACCCAATAATGCCTAAAGGCTTTCCTTTAAGAAAGGTGGTCACCCCGACATGTACAGTGCTGCGCATTACAGGTGAACCAAGACTATAACCTGGAGAACTGGAATTATGCGGCAGGAGAGCGTCAAATTCCACAGAAGTGTTTATTAAATAATGCAGAAAGAAAAAGCAAATTAAGCAGGATAAGGGGCAGATTTTATAACAGTGTTACTTCATTATTTTGTCATTTTTAAACTCAGTGACACTGTTTAGGTATTGGTTGCACCTCATTAGTACCATTGTAATACCCAAATATAGCAAAAAGCAACAAAAAGGTGACAGGTCCATGTTTGCAACTTCCATTTCACTGCACGCAAAGACTGGTCGTCGCGTTTTCAGTAACTTTTGAAGAATTTGAGCTACAAACACTCTTTTTGGTTAAAATCTGCAATTATGCAGGAGATAATGGCTTATGTGGCAAATTTGTAATTATGCAAAAATTGCCGCGGCCGCGCGATCCCAGGGACCGTGACTATGACTCACAGAATGCGTTAGACTGTCAAAGAAAAGTCCCCGACCAGATTGCAGGGGCTGAAGAAAAAGAAGCAGGTGACATCCCTAGCCCGTCTCACCCCACACCAGAGCCACTTCCCCTACAGCGCCAGGATATAAACCGTGCACGAGAAAGGACCCTTTTCACATGAACGGCCCGGGGAGTTAAAGCCCCCGATGCTGAGGCCAACCTGCTCAGACCGGGGAGAGTCCCACCCTCGGGGCTGTCACCTGCCTACCCCAAGTACCAGAAGCCTCCGCGAGACAGGCACATAGCTGGTGCGAGCGGCCGAACACAGGCCATCCAATCACAGAACCCGCCTTCACTCAGGAGCCAATCAATGGCAACCGGACTGTTCACGTGGCTGCGTCCCATCCAGCTCCCACCTGATATATTTTCGCTGCAGCCAAGACCTCACGGAAGCCCTAGATTGGCCAGGAGGTTGTCACATGACCGAAACAGGCGGACGTGTAATCCTTGGAGAGCCTCTGATTTGTCCAAAGATGGCCACGTGACCCATTGCCGCCCCCTGGCTGTGGATTTAAAAAACTGCCAGGTGCAGCTGAGCTGTTGCGTTATTTTGTTGCTAGAAGATAAGTTTGTTTGGTTTATGGGGGGGTGGTGGTTGGTTTTGTTTGGATGTTAGTTTTCCGCACCGTAAGTATTTATCTGTTCGTGCAGTTTATGATTTTAATACTAGTGTTGAGTTTTATTACTAGCCGAGCGTTCCCGGGTGGTTTTGGTGTCTGTAATGTTCTTGTTTTGTGGTTTAGGACGCTGATGCTCGTCTCTTACCGAAGGAGAGCACCAAGGAGGTCTGTTGATGGAGGTGGGTGGACGAAAGGTGGTGGTAGGTGACATTTATACTCTTTATAACTCTTCACTTGCTTTTCAGTTCTCTCTTCTAACTTTCCACGATCAGTCTCGAAGGTGTTTTATGATCAGGTAATGGCTGCCTGCCTTTGAAAGGTTGACTTAATTAATTTTTGAAGTTCTCGAAATGATTGTTTTTGTTTGTCTTGTTTTGTTAATACTTCAAGTTAACGTAGTCTGAACAAAACGTTTTAACGGATGTTTAGTTTTTGTATATTTTAGCTCTGGTTGTTTTGAGACTTAATGTGTATGACGCTATGTCTTTTGTATTATGGTGTTAATGAAAAAGCTGTATTCTCTCATTGCTTAAATGCTTTTTGTTTTTTTCCCCCCACTTTAGGCAAAAAAAAAATATATATTTTGTGTAGGTATCGTTAAATGAATTAAGGGACCATTTTTCTGTTAATACACGACTGTATTCTGTGAGTTGTAGTTTGCTGTTAGAAACTGGAGTAACTCCATGTCAAGAATGCTAGCCCGAAAGGGGAAGTCACGGTCTGATATCTTACTTCTCTACTTACTATATCAAGTAAACGAGTTTGTAGGTTAACTCCTAATTTACAGATTCGGAGCAGGAGTGCTGATAGCCGCACAATTCACTCATCTCCTTGCGTTTATCTGGAGTAGAGGATAACAAAGGTCACTTCCTTTGCGTTTGCAATGCACGCTGTTGGAACCGGTGTTACTGGAGGAAGAGGGAACACTTCTATACAGTTTGGGCTTTACCGTTGGAGAGCATTTTGTGCGGGATTTTAGCCGTTGAAACTGAAGCCATTTTTAAGACTCTATTGTGCAGTAACGCTTTTTTTCTTTTTTTTTTCTCTTCAGGTCATTCCTTAAGCCCTTGTCTGGATCCAAGGTTATGTATTGATAGTTTCTTACGATGCACCTTAAAAAAGGAGGGGAGGTGGTGTCTCCTGACAGGTTATTAATCTAAGTGTACGGATTTTACAGCACTGGAACTGCACTTAAAGGACGTGGGAGAGGTGCTTCGAGGGGGAGGAACGCTTATTAGGCATTTTGGGAAGGTGGTGCTCTGAACTTAGTTTTCTGCAGCTGTTGGTGTTCACTTTGTATCCAGGGTGCTGCGATTCCTTGGCTGTGTTCTGGGATCTGTTAGTAAGAAGAATATTGCTCGTTGCAGCGTTCTGGTCCTGCTTTGTACCATTACAAGGTACCACAGCTTGTAGGTTATTTTTGGGGTACATTTCTCTTACTGAGAAGGTGGTCTTGGGAGCATTGTTGAGAGTCCTATTTATTACATTTTTAAGACTGAGTTAAGTGCAATATCTATTTTTGTTATGCAGGCTTCCACGTGATCCGCTGGAAGGTTTCAGTGTGGTGGGCGCAGCTGTGGTTTTGACCATCTGATGGTCAGTTGCATCTTTTCAGAAGTGAATTTTTTTTTTAATTGTATGTTTATGATTTTCATAAACTAATAAACTACCTACCGATGTTTTGATTTGCTTGTGTGCTTTCTCCAAACTGAGTGATCTGCTCCGAAGGGCTGCTGTTACAGCTTGATTTTACTTTAACTTGGTGTTTTTTTGGGTTAGGTTTTTTTTTTTTTTTTAATTTATTTTTTTAGATCTGGGAGGGCAGTAGCCAATGGCTCTGTCTTTGAGGGTGGCTACACCCCCTTTGTGCCTCCTCCCTGTGGGGAGAGGGGCACATCCCTAATCCTATTGGGGGAATCATCCAAACTCAAGATGGAGGATTTCTCAAGGCAGGGGTCACCTCAGCGCAGGACGCCTTAGGGGCTGTTCCTGACTGGTGGGTGACCCTCCTTATATTTCTCATTATCTCCTCCAGCCTTGCTGCCAAAAGTGGGGCCAGTGGCCGGAGGGGTGGGCATCTCCACTAGCTGGGATGCCCTGGGGCGCTGTAACAAAAGGGGTGAGCCTTTGAGGCTTACTGCCAGGTGTTACAGTTCCTGCAGGGGGAGGTGAGAAGCACATCCACCCAGTACAGGCTTTGTTCCTGGCCACAGTGACACTCTCCCCATGTGGCCAGCAACATGTCCGTTGTGTGGGTCAGGCTGTCAAACTGGTCAGCCTACACTGGAAGTCAGTTATGTTTTCAGGGGGCATCTCTAAGATGTCCTCTATTTTACAATAAATTGTACACTGGCATCAGTGTGCCTTAATTGTGCTGAGAAGTTTGATACCAAACTTCCCAGTTTTCAGTGTAGCCATTATGGAACTGTGGAGTTCATGTTTGACAAACTCCCAGACCATATACTCTTATGGCTACCCTGGACTTATAATGTCCAAGGTTTTGCTTAGACACTGTAGGGGCATAGTGCTCATGCACATAATGCCCTCACCTGTGGTATAGTGCACCCTGCCTTAGGGCTGTAAGGCCTGCTAGAGGGGTGACTTAACTATGCCACAGGCAGTGTGCGGTTGGCATGGTACTCTTGAGGGGAGCGCCATATCGACTTACTAATTTTCTTCCCCACCAGCACACACAACCTGTGAGGCAGTGTGCATGTATTGAGTGAGGGGTCCCTAGGGTGGCATAAGACATGCTGCAGCCTTTAGAGACCTTCCCTGGCTTCAGGGCCCTTGGTACCAGTTACAAGGGACTTACCTGAGTGCTGGGGTTGTGCCAATTGTGGAGACGGTGGTACATTTTAGGTGAGAACACTGGTGCTGGGGCCTGGTTAGCATGGCCCCAGCACACTTCTCAGTCAAGTCCGTATCTGGCAAAAAGTGGGGGGGTAACTGCAACAGGGAGCAATTTCCTTACAATTGGTACCTATGCATGTGGTTAAAACTGCCACTCAAGAAGACTTTTTTTCTGTCCTAGACTAGTGTGGCTCTTTGTAACCAGAGTCCATTAACATAGGAAGGACACATGCAGAACTAATCTACAGCAGCTGTGCACACGGACGCCAGAAGGTTTGGAGGCCTAAAACAAACAATTGTAGGAGCGCAAACTCTGTCTTGTCATTAGTGCACTATCATAGTAGTGTGGGATAAGTTAAACTAAGTTTTCAGAACGCTCCTTCCTCTCCAATGAAACTGGCTCTCTGAAATTGATTAGTGCATTAAGGGTGTCCTTGATAGCCCAATTTTATCCTGCTGTCGTAAAATTGTCTCCTACAAACTTTTTTTTTTTTTTTGACAAAAACCTTTCAGCTTTACATTTCAAGGCTAGAAAATCAATTATGAATTAACATATCTGGGTGTGGGAACTCTCCTCCCCCTGACTGAAGGCCGAGCTTTCCCACTTACAATGAAGGAAACAATTCAGTCTTTCATTCAGCTCTTGCCTTCACTGGGGTATCTGATGCCAACCATGTGCGCAAGCCAGCCCCCACTCACTAAACTTTTTCTCTAGTTAAACTCTGCACGTCTGCCTACTGTGAAGGGACATCTTGTTTAACACACTCACCCCGTGCCTTTTTGACTGCCATTTTCTGCAAAAAGTGATCGTTAGGTGAAGAAATTATTTGAATTGGTGAGTGCCCAGATGAGGAAAGCTATCTCTTAGTTATAACTTGACCTGTAAATGGCAAACTAAGTGAAATTGACTACCATGTAGTTATTTGCTAGTTGTGTGGTCTTTGAAGCCAGTCTTTGCACAAGCACCTTGAATGTACTTGCCAAAGAACCTCTTCATCACTTGGATCTGAAATTAACTGGCATAAATCTAGCGGTGGACTTTTTTTTTTTGATACTTTTATTTTCGGTGGCATCCTATATTTGTCAATTCTGGTTGCATGAGGATCCTGAAGGTTGTGCGTTTCAGCCATTACCTTTTCCCTCTGCATGGCCTTAAGTGCAGGGTCTGAACTTCATCACTGGCTAAAACTGACCTTACCCAGGTAAAGGTACAAACTACACTCTGCAAAGGACAGGTCCTCCTAGCCTATCTGAGCACAAATCTCCAGAAATGACATTATCTTCTATACTCAACTTCCAAAACTAAGGCCAAAATAATAACTGAGATCAGATTATGGATACAAGGATTGTGTACATGCGCACAATGGACAAGTAAGTAAATACTTTCTCAGTAGCCTATCTTGATATATTTTTTTTTGGGGGGGAAGGGGGCTGTTGGCCATTTTCAACGATCATGTTGATAGAAGTACATTATACGATGACAGGGGGTATGCAAGTGACTTGAGGAGCAGTAGAAAGCATGCAGAACGAATGCTTCAGCTATGCCCCCGGACATTCTACTGAGTGGGGTTGATTAGTAATGCAAGTTGTGATTGTACCATAAGCAAGCATCCTACCAGACCTGCCTAGCGAGTTCAGATTATTGGATGAAAGTGTGGCTTAAGTTGAAAGCTGTTTAGTGACTGGTAAAGCCAATGGGGGTTGCGAGACACTAGCATCCTGCTATACCATGCTATTTGGGTCTGCTAGCAAGTTTTTAATTTTAAATTTATTTTTCTTTTCCTCCCTGTCCTTCATATCACCACTTTCTCAACCTTCTTATATCTTACTTTTATTTCTATTATGGTATGACTAAATTAAAATAAAGTGGCTTTTATTTAAGCCTGACCTCAGCACTGCAGCCGGGTCCCCAGGTGGGCATCCAATTCAGAAGCATGGGGGCGGGATGCCCACCTGGTGACCTGGCTGTAGTGCTGATGTCAACTGAGAGGTGGCGGAGATTGGCTCTGGTCTGTCGCCTCTCTCGAGATAGCCTGAATTCTGGCACCCAAGGGCCGCTCAGAATGCCTCTATTCAGACATCTCGCAGTGAAATAATTTCTGGGGGAGAGAACTGCTAGCGTTTACACTGGAAACTCGTACTGCTGGTAGAGCAGGCACAAAAGTCCCTTTTCCACCTGAAGATATTGGTTTCTCCACCTGAACTTTACCAGTGTGTCCTTGCTGTCTTACAGATTATCCACAGCTTTAGATTCCACCTTTGGTGTTTCATTGCTGCACCAGTTCCCGAAGCACGGATGGTGGTCAACTTGCCTACAATTCTGCATGGAACCTATACAAGTCAAGCTGCAATGTAAAGGGTAAGTCTTGGGGCTACATGGGATTTATGGCAGTTAATGGAAATGAAACCTGAGGTAACAATCATGAAAACCGAATTTTAAGGGGATGTAATTCAAATTACCATAAAATCAACACAATCACTAGCATTAACAAAGGGGAAACTCCATTTTTGAAATCCCTGTTGAGGAATATTTTTAAATCTACTGTTAGAGAACTCACTTTTCAACAAACACCTGTCGAGCCTGACTAAGTGGTCCTTAAAGTGTGAGGAAAAAGGGGGCGGGGGCACCAATAGAACAGGATTTTAGGAATACAATTGAACTAAAACCTCATGTTTTTGGTTAAAATATTTTATTGATTTTGGTCTTAATGAAATTATCCACTCTGCAAAATTTAATTCTACAGTATGTCATGAAATACCTTTTTTTTCTATGAACTCTTGAAACTGATTTTGTAAGGTATGAGTGTGTGTATAGTAGCAATTCTAGGAATGTCTTTCCATAAGTCTTGGGTGGACAATGGGTTTGCCGGAGGTGAGGACTAGAGGGAGCTTATAAATGTGCCCTTAAGAGCCTATTCAGATGAGCAGTGCTTGCTAATCTTTGTAGTCTCAACTTAATATGGTGGCTCTAGCCCTTGTACGTTGTCCTTAATGGTGCTTGGTGCTGCCTTCCGGCTACTGTACAAGAAGGGTAGCTGTTGGGTCGTTAATGCAAACCTCTTTGGGTGCCGAGTGCCATTGCACCACATGGCTACCTATTTTTTATGGGCTTCACCTAGGGATGAACAGTCTGTAGTACGTGTGTCAATTGACTGCAAAGTCAAATTTACTCCTATAACCAGAAGTGACACCATTGAAGTGTGGTTAGAACATGATCTTTCAATACTGAAGAGTCTTTGGGCCTTGCTGTTGCTACATTATTTTGATAAACCAATCACCCTCTTGACTCAGTGGATTTTCTGCCCAAGGTTTGTACCAACTGTCCTTGCAAACTGTACAGTGTATGTAGTGGTTTCAGAATCTGTTTCTCCAGCCTTGTGCAGGTGATCTGGTGTTCCTTGGTTGTCCACTCTGCTATGTGAAGCCTGTTTCTGCATCCAACATTGACTGCACTATAAAAGGTAAGTTATGGGTTCATAAAGTATGTTACACATGTGAATGTACTTGATAAAGTTTGGATCAGTGGTTTCCCTGTCGTGGTGGATTGCCTCAATTAAGTGAGGTTGCTCTTATGGACTGGCAGTGGAGGGGACTTTTTTTGGGGGTGGCGGGGTGGTGCAGTGGCGAGTAGTGTACTTTTAGCTCTTGATACTTTACTGTGCCATGATGAGAACAAACGGATGTGCTGCACCTGGCCTGCGACCAGCAGATCTGCTGTTTAGCAATAGGGTGTTTAACGTAAATCTAGAAGGGTTTAATGGTACAGACAATCTGTCATTGGCTGCACTTTACAAATCCTGTATTATAAAGTCAATCACCTATGAGGGTCTCGGAGCTTAACTGTAGGTACTGGGAGCTTAAGTGATTTACTGAGAATCGATGGATGTTGAGTTGACACTGGGAATCTAACCTGGTTCCCCTCAGTTCTGAAGTCAGCAGCTTAGGCAATTATGCCACACCCTCTCCATCCATCTTTGCGTCACTTGGCTAAAGCTTCAACTGAGGCTGCAGGAAGATGTGGAAACTGTTACTATGTAAAGATCAAAGAGTGCATAGAAAGCATCCTACACCATCTATTTACAGGAGGATAAGGAAATTTAAAGTGGTCCCATGCTGAGATGTTCCATAGCAGACGACTCCCATGGATATGACTTTACATTGATGTTTCAAGTACACATGTATACATACAGCCAGTGGTAGTCTTCACTCCTTTAAAACATGAGTGGTTGGGCCACACTTTGCACAGATTAGGTCCCAGCCACTCAAGTTGTGAAGATTACCACTGGCTGTATGTATACATGTGTACTTGAAACATCAATTTAAAGCCATGTCCATGAGGGTCTAAATCTATTTAAAATATAAAAAACAAACAAGGCAGTGACTTATTTACTCCATTTTACTCAACCTTTTAATACACTGGCATGCTGGGGAGGGGCCTTCTCTCCACTATCATTTGAATGGAGAATCTTTACAGTTTGGGGTACAGCAGAGTGGAATAAACTTAATAATCTGGTTTTAGTTGATTTTATTTTGGATGCTTGAACATCTCAGGTGGCCATAGCTGTCTTTACTCACTCTTCATCTTGTTTTCTTGTAGGTGACACTTCTCCCACAGGAAGCCTCTTGGAGGAAATCTTTGGTGGCCAGACCTTGTCTTACTTTACGTTATTGTAAAATAAAGTACTTAACTGAACGTTTGTGTCTGTGCTCATTTTGAGAACTGAAGAGTGATCAAGCTTTCCTCAGAGGGGCTCCCTGTGAGTTGATTGTTTGCAAATAGTGTTCAGGCTCCCCTTTAAAAGATGGGAATATCACTTTTTTTGTGATGGGTGGTAACCCAATTTTACAGAATTGCTTCTCCTATAAAGTTTATTTCAATAGAAGCTGACTATTAGAATGGTGTTAGTGAGGGGTGTGTCTGTGTCGGGGTGGGGTGGGGTTTAAGGGGGAGGTGGTTAGTGTTCCTGAGCTTTGGATGCTTACAATTGCTGTAAGTCTCCAGTCAGATGGTGTTCCCCCTTGATGGATCGTTCATTGTACACTACCATAACTTTATTCTAATTCCTTAGTTATATTTCATCATACATAACTGAAAATTAAGTAGGCAAAAGATGCGGAAACAGTACAAAATATTTATACACAAAAAAAGTAACATTTCATTGACCAGACAGCACATAGGTGGTTTACATGTAACTGTAGGAGAAGTCTGTGGCTTAACCCTTAAAACTGAACGCGATTGAGAGAACAGCCAGTTTTAGACCACAAAATTTTTTTAGGTGTAGGACTAGCCTGTGAAGTGTGTAGGTAGCACAAAAGCCTAATTTTTCAATGGATAGTATTGAATTGGACATATGAACAATGTGCATGGTACCCATTGCTGAAACATCAGACCCAATCCAGCAAATCGGTAGGATGAAATCAAGCACTGATGGCATATGCCCAGTCTAAAGTATCAGATGCTGATGGAGTGGCCCTCTAACAAGAGGGTTCTAGTCAAGGAACTGACGTTACCTTTCAGTACTGTTGCATCAACCACTTGGCTGAAGCCGAGGCCTCCCTCTCAGCTGCCACACAGAGAATGTATGCTTCAGCCAAACAATATTGGCTTTAGCAATGTTCTTGGGGGGGTTGATAAATAACTGGCCTTCCAAGAGCTTTAAAACATGATGTAATATATTGTAGCTAGGCTATGTAAAACTTACTGTCTAAAATCAAGCAATAACTGCAAGCCCTAACCTTCCTAGTCAATAAAAAAAAAATGCAAATTAAATAATGTTACAATTTGTATGTTTCTGTATTGTTTTGCCTTTCAAATCATGGCCTATGTATAGGCCTTGGTTACCACTAATGATTCGGGGAGGGGTTGTCTCTGGATTTCCATATTGATTCAGTGGAGGTCCACAAATGGCAAAAGGTTGGAACCCACTGCTCTAGGTGACAGAGCACCCCTAACCCCAGCATCAGTCTGTATCTGGAGATTACTGGATTCAAGCCCAGTAGATCCTGTCATCAGGCCATGTATGTTGTAGGAAGTTAGCTCTGTGTGCGCACTCTCTTACTTTAAGAAATAGTATATGGAGTCCTGATGCAAGTGCTAAAGGATGCTGTAGGAAGGTGGCTCTGTATGTACTATTTCAAAGTAAGAAATAGCATGCACAGAGTCCAAGGGTTTCCATTCGAGGTAAGATAGTGGCAAAAAGAGAATTCTAATGCTCTATTTTGTGGTAGTGTGGCCGAGCAGTAGGCTTATCAGAGGGTAGTGTTAAGCATTTGTTGTACACACAGGCAATAAATGAACACACACTCAAAGACAATTCCAGGCCAATAGGTTTTTATATTGAAAAATATATTTTCTTAGTTTATTTTAAGAACCACAGGTTCAAGATTTACAAGTAATCTAAATGTAAGGTACTTCACTTAGATACTTTAGGAACTTTGAATAAAAGCAAGAGGGCACAGTAAGAACACCCTCAGTGGCAAAGGGGCGGCCGGGTGCAGCGTGCAAACAG
Source organism: Pleurodeles waltl (assembly GCF_031143425.1). Lineage (NCBI taxonomy): Eukaryota > Metazoa > Chordata > Amphibia > Caudata > Salamandridae > Pleurodeles > Pleurodeles waltl. Next base: position 686,381,787 of record NC_090451.1, on the reverse strand, counting down.
GCGTCTGGTTTTAGATTGAAAACAATGGAGGGCCCGGGGGTCACTTCAATGATGCAGGCAGGCACAGGGCTGGGCTCTTTGGGGTAGCCACCACCTGGGCTAGGCAGAGGGTTTGCCTGGGGATCGCTCTTGCACTGGAGTTCGGTTCCTTCAGGTCCTGGGGGCTGCGGGTGCAGTGTTGGTTCCAGGCGTCAGGTCCCTTGTTACAAGCAGTCGCGGTCAGGGGGAGCCTCTGGATTCTCTCTGCAGGCGTTGCTGTGGGGGCTCAGGGGGGAGTCTCCGGTTACTCAAGGGCTCGCAGTCGCTGGGGAGTCCTCCCTGAGGTGTTGGTTCTCTGGATCTCGAGCCGGGGGCATCGGGTGCAGAGTGTAGTGTCTCACACTTCCAGCAGGAAACAAAGTCCTTGGAAGTTGCTTCTTTGTTGCAAAGAAGTTGGAGATTTTAAACGGGGCCGCTGTTCACAGGAGTTTCTTGGTCCTGTAGTCCAGGGCAGTCCTCTGAGGCTTCAGAGGTCGCTGGTCACTGTTGGATGCGTAGCTGGACCAGGTTTTCAAAGTTGGAGACAGGCCAGTAGGGCTGGGGACAAATCAGTTGTCGTCTTCCTCCTTCTCTGCAGGCTTGTAGGTCCGCAGTCCTTTCTTCAGGTTGCCGAAATCTGATTTCCTGGGTTCTTGGGTGCCCCTAAATAATTTAATCAATCAATAGAGCGCTCTACATACCTGTGAGGGTCTCGAGGCGCTGAGGTGGAGGGGGGGGGGGAGGGGGCAGCTGCTACTGGTCGAAGAGCCATGTCTTGAGGGGTCTTCTGAAGGTGAGTAGGTCCTGGGTCAGCGGCAGGTTGGTCGGGAGTGTGTTCTAGGTCTTGGCGGCGAGGTAGGAGAAGGATCTGCCTCCGGAGGTCTTTCGTTGGATGCGGGGAACGAGGGTGGTTTTGTGGAGCTGTCGGGTGGGGGTGTAGAAGCGGAGTCTGTTGAGGTAGGCTGGTCTGGTGTTGTGGAGTGCTTTGTGTGTGTGGTTGAGGGGCTTGAATGGGATTCTCTTGTCTACGGGAAGCCAGTGAACCCCTCTCAGGTGGGGGGAGATGTGGCTGCGGTGGGGTACGTTGAGGATCAAACGGGCGGAGGCGTTTTGGATGCGTTGGAGGTGTCACAGGTGTAAGGCCGGGATACCTGTGTAGAGTGCGTTGTCGTAGTCTAGCCTGCTACTGACGAGGGCTTGTCACTGTTCTTGTTTCGGTCAGGATCCACTCGTAGATCCTGTGGAGCATGCAGAGGGTGTTTGACAGGAGGAGATAACTGCGTTGCCTGTTTTGACATGGAAAGGGAGGAGTCGAGGACGAAACCCAGGTTGAGTGCGTGGTCGGTCAGCGTCAGTGGGGTTCCCAGTGAGGTTGGCCACCATGGGTCGTCCCAGGCGGCGGGGGTGGTTCCGAGGATGAGGACCTCAGTCTTGTCCGAGTTCAGTTTCAGACGGCTGCTTCTCATCCAGTCGGCGACTGCCTTCATTCCCTCATGAAGGTTGGTTTTTGGCGGTGTGCGGGTCCTTGGTGAGGGAAAGGATGAGCTGGGTGTCGTCGGCGTAGGAGATGATGTTGAGGTCGGGTTGGCGGGCTACTTGTGCGAGGGGTGGCTATGGAGATGTTGAACAGCGTTGGGATGAGCCCTGGGGTACGCCGCAGACGTCTGGGCTTCGGATAGGGAGGGAGGCGGACTCTCTGGGTTCCTCCGGAGAGGAAGGATGGGGTCCAGTCGAGGGCCTTTTCTTGTATTCCGGCTTCGTGGAGGTGTGTTTTTAGAGTGCGGTGGCAGACCGTGTTGAAGGCGGCTGACAGGTCCAGGAGGATGAGGGCTGATGTTTAGCCGTTGTCCAGTTGGCACCTGATGTCTGTGGCGGCGAGAAGGGTGGTCTCGGTGCTGTAGTTTTGTCTGAATCCGTATTGGGAGGGTTCCAGGATGTTGCTGTCTTCGAGGTGGTGGTTCAGCTGCGTGTTGACTATTTTCTCGATGACCTTCGCCGGGAATGGGAGTAGGGAGATGGGTTGGAAATTTCGGAGGTCCTTGGGGTCCGCCTTGGGCTTCTTGAGGAGGGCGTTGATTTCGGCGTGCTTCCAGCTTTCCGGCTAAGTCGCTGTTTCGAAGGAGATGTTGACGACCTTCCGTAGTTGGGGGGGCGATGGCTGCGTCTGCTTTGTTGTACACATGGTGTGGTCATGGGTCTGACAGAGATCCTGAGTGTTTGGAGTTCATGATCTTGCTTGTGTCGGTGTCGTTGACGTTGGTCCAGGAGGTCAGGCGGTTGGCACTGGTGATGTTTGTGGGGGTGGGGTCTGGCGTGGTCGTGGTGTTGAAGCTGTCGTGGATGTCTGATCTTCCGGTGAAAGAAGGTTGCCAATGAGTCGCAAAGTTCTTGGGATGGTGGGATGTCGTTGGGGTTGGAGAGTTCTTTCATGATGCTGAAGAGCTCTTTGCTGTCGTGTGCGTTGCTGTCCAGGTGGTCTTTGAAGGAGGATCGCTTGGCTAGTCTGAGTTGGTAATGCCTGCGGGTGGCGTCCTTGTGGGCTGCGTGGCTGTCAGGTGTGCATTCGTGTAGCTATTTCTTCTTTAGTTTCCGGCAGTTGCGCTTGGAGGTTTGGAGCTTGTCGATGAACCTGGTGGTTTTTCTACTGGCTTGGTTGTTGGTGGTCTTCTTGAGTGGTGCGAGGGAGTTGGTGCAGTCCATCCACTGTCTGAGATTGTGGGCGGTGGTGTCTGGGGGGTCGGTAGGCGGGTTCTGGGCAAGGGTGATGGTCAGCTGGTCTTTGCTAACTTTGCTCCAGCAGTGACGGGGTGGTTGTTGGTTGCGGTGGTGCTTGGCCTGTTTCTTGAAGGTTAAATGGATGCAGTGGTGGTCTGTCCAGTGGAGTTTGGTGGTGTGGTTGAAGATGATGTGGCTGCTTGTGGAGAAGATGGGATCGAGCGTGTGGCTGGCGGCGTGGGTAGGTGTGGTGACAAGTTGGCTGAGGTTGGCGATCAGGGTGGGGGAGTTGTTGTTCTTCTTCTTCTTGAGGTGGAAGTTAAGGACCCCGAGGAGGATGTAGTCTGTGGAGGTGAGTGTGTGGGTGCTGGCGAGGTCGGCGACTGAGTTGCTGAAAGGTGCCCGAGGTCCTGGGGGGGGGGGATCTGTAAACGAGCGTACCTCTGAGGGTGGTGTGGGGGTCGCTTTGTATTCAGAAGTGCAGGTTTTTGGCGGTCTTGAGGGTGTCGTCCGTCTGGGTGTGGACTTTGAGGGTGGATTTGTGGGTGATGGCTATTCCTCCTCTGATTCCGTTGGCGTGGTCCCTGCAGGAGATCTTGTAGCCGTCTGGGATGGCTATGGTGATGTTGGGTGCCAAAGAGTCATTCCACCAGGTTTCGGAAGGCTACGTCTGGGGCGGCGGTGCCGAGCAAGTCCCAGAGCTTGACGGCGTGCTTGCGTACAGAGTGGTTATTGAGGAGTATGTAGCGGAGGTGGTTAGTTCCGGTCTTTGGAGGTTGGGTGGCTCTGTCGCAGGTGAAGCTGCAGGTGTGGCAGGAGAAGGGTCCGTTGGTGTGTCTCGGTGAGGACTGGAAGCATGCTGCGGTGCGGCCAGGATTGGGGGCGTTGAGGTCGCTGGCAGTGTAGCGGTGTCTGGAGGTGTGGGGGTCCCGTGGACCGGGGGGCGCTGTCCAGGTGCGGATGGGTCGCCGACTGGCTCGAGGGTGGCGGGCCGCAGGGATGCAGCGGTGGGGAAGAGAAGACTGCTCAGGGGAACTGGGGGGTAAGGGGGCACAAATATAGCAAAAACAGGCGCAAAAAGCAGAAAATACAAAGGAAAAGAGATTACAAGAATAACCGTAACAGTACTACAGTCACTAAGCTTACCACTGGACAGCGGGTGGAGGAGGGCCTCGATCAGCTGGGAGCAGCGAGGGCGGGGTGGGGGAGACACTAGGACAGCTGGGAGGTGCTGTGCGCGCGGGGAGTGGACCACTGGCTAAGCAGGTCACAGGTCACTCACCGTAGCGCACAGCGACCACCATTAAGAGGGGGAGGTGGGAGGGAGGAGCAGCTGGGAGGTGGGAACGAATGGGGGCGGGGCCGCAGGAACGCAGCGACGGGGAAGAGGAGACAGCTCGGGGGAGCTGAGGCGCTTGGGGGCAAGGGGGCACAAAAATACGGCGAAAACAGGCGCAAAAAGCAGAAAATACAAAGGAACAGAGATTACAAGAATAACAGTAACAGTACTACAGTCACTAAGCTTACCACTGGACAGCGGGTGGAGGAGGGCCTCGATCAGCTGGGAGCAGCGAGGGCGGGGTGGGGGAGACACTAGGACAGCTGGGAGGTGCTGTGCGCACGGGGAGTGGACCACTGGCTAAGCAGGTCACAGGTCACTCACCGTAGCGCACAGCGACCACCATTAAGAGGGGGAGGTGGGAGGGAGGAGCAGCTGGGAGGTGGGAACGAATGGGGGCGGGGCCGCAGGAACGCAGCGACGGGGAAGAGGAGACAGCTCGGGGGAGCTGAGGCGCTTGGGGGCACAAAAATACAGCGAAAACAGGCGCAATAAGGCAAAAAGCAGAAATAGAATGGAACAGAGATTACAAGAATAACAGTACTACAGTCACTAAGCTTACCACTGGACAGCGGGTGGAGGAGGGCCTCGATCAGCTGGGAGCAGCGAAGGCGCGTTGGGGAGACACGAGGACAGCTGGGAGGTGCTGTGTGCGCGGGGAGTGGACTACTGGCCAAGCAGGGGTGTGTTTTAGGTCTGGGAGGTCAGTAACCAATGGCTACTGTCCTTGAGGGTGGCTACTCTCTTTGTGCCTCCTCCCTGTGGGGAGGGAGGCACATTCCTAATCCTATTGGGGGAATCCTCCAAAACAAGATGGAGTATTTCTAAAGGCAGGGGTCACCTCAGCTCAGGGCATCTTAGGGGCTGTCCTGACTGGTGGGTGACTCCTCCTTGTTTTTCTCATTATCTCCCCTGGACTTGCTGCCAAAAGTGGGGGCTGTGTCCAGGGGGCAGGCATCTCCACTAGCTGGAGTGCCCTGGGGCATTGTAACACGAAGCCTGAGGCTTTGAGGCTATTTGCTAGGTGTTACAGTTCCTGCAGGGGGGAGGTGCTAAGCACCTCCACCCAGATCAGGCTTTTGTTTGTCCTCAGACCACAAGACTCTCACCCTAGGGGGTCAGAAACTCATCTCTCAGCAGCAGGCTGGCACAGACCAGTCAGTCCTGCATTTAAGGATTGGGTAAAATACAGGGGGCATCTCGAAGATGCCCTGTGTGCATTTTTTAATAAATCCAACACTGGCATCAGTGTGCGTTTATTATTCTGAGAAGTTTGATACCAAACTTCCCAGTATTCAGTGTAGCCATTATGGAGCTGTGGAGTTCGTTTTTGACAAACTCCCAGACCATATACTTAATATGGCCACACCGTACTTACAATGTCTAAGAATGGAATTGGACACTGTAGGTGCACATAGTTCATGTAGCTGTGCCCTCACCTGTGGTATAGTGCACCCTGCCTTAGGGCTGCTAGAGGGGTGACTTACCTATGACACAGGCAGTATTTTGTGAGCATGGCACCCTGAGGGAGATGCCATGTCGACTTTGCCTTTTTCTCCCCACCAACACACACAATCTGCAATGGCAGCATGCATGTGTTAGGTGAGGGGTCCTTAAGGGTGGCACAACACATGCTGCAGCCCTTAGAGACCTTTCCTGGTCACAGGGCCCTTGGTACCACTGGTACCTTTTACAATAGACTTATCAGTGTGCCAATTGTGGAAACAATGGTACATTTTAGGTGAAAGAACACTGGTGCTGGGGCCTAGCTAGCAGGGTCCCAGCACACTTCTCAGTCCTGTCAGCATCAGGCAAAAAGTGGTGGGGTAACTGCAACAGGGAGACATTTCCTTACATAAGTGAAGGATCTGCACCGCATGTGCTTGTGGTGTGTGGAGCGCAACCACAACCCGAAGTCTTAATTTGAGTGCTGGGCCATGAACCTGAAAGCTTTGAGGGTGCAGTCCCTAGAGCTACTTGTGGTCCAGCACTGTTTAACGTCTCTATCAGTTGAGAGCAAGGTCCCGAGAACAGTCGGAGAGCGCCCCATCTTTGTCTCATCTGAAGTCCTCAGGACTATCTGGTAAGTTAAGGCACAAGTGTTCCTGGACTTCTCTCTGGCTGATTCAGTAAACGGAGCGCCCTTGTTCTAAACCTCAAAGCCTACAATTGGGTCAGTTACATAATACCCTGAGTTTGCAGGTGCTGCAGTGACCCATTCTGAAGTCAATTTTGAGGCCTAGTACCTCATTTCTGGGCAGGCTGGATCTCCTTCAGGCCCTGTGGAGTTGGCAGGGGTCCCCTAGGATTCAGCACTAGTGGCTTTCACCACTGCTGGGTGGGCGCCCATGGATCTGCTCTGATTTGTGCCGCTTACCTAACCTTATGTGATGCTGGTTCTGACATGGATGCTCCCAGTGCTGCCTGTTCCCCTGGGCAGTGCCAGGAGCTGGAGCAGTTGTCTGATTTCAGCAGTGGCCTTGTCCCCTATGTTGGATCATGGCCCTTTTTCCCCTGTTAGGGTATGGTTAGGGATGGGTGAGGTTGCTGGACCGCTACAATCCCACCAACATAACTTGGACTGGCAGATGGACTTGGATGAGACCTCTCATCTTGACACTGGCATGCTTTCTCTTTCCTACCGTGGCTAAACAGGAGGAACCTTCCTACTTCTTGGTGGTGTGAAGGGCAGATGAGGTTTTGGACCTCTGCTTCCTTTAGTGGCTGTCAGTAGTATCCTAACAAAGGTGCTTCAGGCTGGGGTTTCCTCTCTTGAACCCCTCTTGTCCTTCTATGAAGTCCTAATTAAGTTCCAACTGGGGCCCTGGTTCAAACACAGCAAAGGACAGTCACCCACTATTATAGGACTGCTCCAAATGACCCATTTTTCTTAATACAACATCCTACCCCTGAGAGCTTGGTTATCCAAGCCTCCACATCCAAGACTCATTCCCTTATGCTCCTCTGATAGGGAATCCTTTTGGGCCATTACACCCATACTTCATGGGACACAGTTGTGCAAATGCTGTCCCAGGTCCCAGAGGAGACCTGGGCCATTCTTGCCCAAGCTGTTGCTGACAGGAGAGATACAGCCAAGTTCACAGTACATTGTGGGCTGGACACAACTGACTCACTAGGCAGATCAGTTGCATCGACATTGGACTTAAAATGCCACGCCTCCATGCCTGGTTGAGGATGTCTGGATCTTCGGGGATGTCCAATCTGCCCTTCTGGACTTGCACTTCGATGGCACCTGTCTCTTTGGAGACAAAGCATCCTCTGTGCTTTAAGGAATCTTGAGCTACTGCCAGATCCTTAGACCTCACAGCTGCCCCATGCTCACCTCAGTCTGCTTTTTGCCCCTTTTGTGGCTGCCAAAGGGGTGTCCCAAAAAGTCTGTTCCCTTCCAGCAGCCGCATGGCCAGGGACGTGGGATCTAGTGTTTGTGTGGATCAGTGAGCCAGCGGTCTACCTATTGAACCACCGTCCCCACCCACTTATCGTCCTAGTCTGACCATTCCCCATCAAAGACCAGTTGGTGGCAGGCTGCGTCAAACCCATTTTTTTTCTTCTTTCTTTTTCCCTATGGGGAAACCATGGCCTGCCTCGGGTTCACCAGCAACCATTACTTTGCTTGGTATATCCTTACAATTCGTTCCTATTCAATTTTCTTTGACTAATTGGAAGGCTCTTAGGTTTGATACATGCATTGTTCAAGGCACACGCACCAACCCAAATTCCACATCCTGTGGTGAAATGAGTACTACAGTACACTGCCCCAGGAAACCAAAAGGAAGAATGCAGTGGATAGGCGGCATCCCTCCTTCCTAGGCACATTTGGTAGCAGTCACCCTATCCGATACAACTCATAGTATTTGTTTTTTTATTTTTTTTAAACATAGCTCTCAGGCCAGCCAAAGGTAAAGCCTAGCACAACAATTACACTCTAAAGCACTGTTTGCTAAATCCATGAGATGTTAGCAAAGTCATACTCTTCCCTAACAAAAAAGGCTTAAACTACCTATAAACAATTGCTAAAACAATACTATAACCTACTGTGATATTCACAAAATCACCATACTTGGCAAGTTAACAAAACAATGCCTACCAAACTCGCCTATTTAAATTTTAGGATCACAAAACGCATAATTGGTGTTTTTCATGTAAAAATCTGTTGTTGAAAATAGAACACCAATAAAGTGAAAACTATTTTAAATAATTAAAAATACATATCATCCTGTATAATCCTAATTTAACATAATACTTTAACAAAAGTGTAACTTTGTAACATGTATGTAAGTTAAAATATATATATATATATATTTTTTTTAATGGCAATATCACTGTAAGATACAATATAAAAAACATATAGGAAGGTTAATGGTCTCCCTGTGTGCTGTATCAGTTGATCAAGAGGGCTCCAGGTTACATTGTTTGTTTTTCTCTGAAGGTTGCTGAACGACTGTTTTTCCTTAACCAGTGTCATAGGTGGGAAAGAGGGACATTTTAGAAAAGTTGGATTTTAGCACTGGTGTTTATCTTAAAATCAACCTGTTAGGAATAATCTAGATGATATCCTTTTGTTTGATATGTATACACAACCTGATAGGGAACAAAATGCCGTAACTATGCTAAGAGGGACCCTGCTTAAAGGAGGAAATTCTTCTTTTCTCATTCCTCTTCCTCTGGCAACTGGTGCACCTCCAATCTTTTAACGGGATTGGGGCAGTGTCTGTGTGGCATTGAGAACTCACTTCTGGTATTGCATCTCACACCTACAAGATTGCACAACCTACAGAAAGAAACATACTGGATGTCAAGTAGTATAGTGGTGGTCCAAGAGCATTCGCCGCCATTATCTGGTGTGTACTCAGCCCCTATTTAAATCCAGAGTCCCCATGCCAATGGGGCCCTCCAGCTTCACTGTCTGTTCTGCCTCTTCTAAGTGTACGCTCAGAACATCAGTCAATAGAGACATCTGCCCCAGACACCACTGAGTCCTCATGTTTGCACTCCTGTAACGGCTGCTGTTATGGAGGCTCACAGTGGATGGTTAGATACTGATCTCTTGGAATATGCTGGTGTTGATGAAGGGACGTTAAAGCTTTCTGAGAGTCACTATCGTTTGCCTCCACAGCCCACCCAACCTGGTGTTGTCAGATCTCCCAGTTCATTTACTCTAATTGTTTGCCCCTCCAAACCTGTGAATTTATTTTCTCAATCAGTGTCCATTCCTTCCACGTCCAGCTACATGTTTGATTCTGATGAGGATGTTAATGTAGTGGTCAACAGTGAACCTGAGGACAGCCAGAAACCTTTTCCCCTCAAACCAGGAACTTTGGTCTGACACCCCATCTGGTTTTTGGGAATTATTTTAAAAATAATTTGTACTATTGCCTGGCATTTAAAAAAAATTACTTTCCTTTGGGACTTTTACAATATTTTTGGATTTCTATGCATATGTTAGTATAGTATCAAGTCATACGTATTACCAACACAAACTAAGAACAGATCTGTCCATTACCCTGTACTGTATCAGCCATTAAAGCAGGCATCAGCAACTGAAGAGATGTGGAATGGAGATCTCTCACACTGCTGGGCTACAGGAGGACTCAAATCTAGTCCACCACTGCAGGTCCCAACTAGCTACATAAGATGACCATTTCTTTTCATCGCACAAGAACATTCAGACATGGAATGATATCAAAGTCCATCTCAGCAGATCTCTCCATTTTTCTCTCCAACCATAACTGCTCAGGACCAAAAACTTTAAACAAAATATCTGCTTTGACCACTCAGTGCAGTAACCAATAAGTGGACTATGATCATAAATACCTAAATGGACCTGTAGAGCTACTCGAAGCTGCCAGCTTACTGAAACCATTAACTACACATATCACACCTTCAAAAGCACATTACTAAGTCCCATAACACAAGAACCGCATCTCGGTTGACATCAGACATGACGCAAGCTTCTCAATGGCCAGTTCTTAATTTCTTTGCATTTGTTGTAACGATAGACTGTAAGATTAGCTCTCAGGAATGAATGACCAACATGAGGTTGAAGTTTTATTTACCCAGAGTGTGGGTTTCTTTGACTCGTCTGAGAAGGGAGATGAGTACAACTAGTCTAAACTATTATGGAATTTTGAGATGTTAGAAGAATCATCATCCGTAAAAGATGTCATCTGCATAGGAAAAAAAGAGCCAAAAGAAGCGTATGAGACTGGCCAGTATGGTAATATAAATGCTGAAGCTGGTCTGGCTGAGCCAAGAGCCCTAGGTTACTACAGTAGTGATTTAACAGATGGAAGAAAAAGGGAAGATGTGAACTGGTTGAGATCAATCCGTGTGAAAATCAGCTCAAGCTTGGAGTCTATGGTATAGATGAAATAAAAACGGTATAGCAGTGTTGAGTGGAAGATGGTATCCAAATTCTAGCCAATAGCGTATTTAAAGCCAAATGATAATTTACCCAAACTACCTTCTTTTTGTATTAAAATAAGATTTCATACAGTATAAATCTGTTAAAAAGATGTGGAATTGTTCACTTGAAGCATATGCATAACCAAGACAACGTGAGTGTTTTCAATTAGTGCTTTAAATATTTTTTATAGTATGGTCCTGCAGCACTTTATAAAATATGGGTGTCCTGGTGTATTGGTCTGTTGACAATTTAATTGGTGTGTTTGGAGGTGAATTATATAGGGTAGTGGCTGGTGAGTATGGAACAGCCTAGTTTTAGGGGTGGCTTATATTCAAATGTGGCCAGTTAGTTCTTATCGACCTGTGTGAGGCATTAAATGTGTCAACATTTACTGAAGTCCATGTTTGTTTTGCTGAGAAGTACAGTTGTCCATTGCTTAGCTTCAAGTAGTTATGTTTTGAGAACCTTTGCCCATTATGTGACTTTGATGGAACTCTACGTCGTGAGCATGTTTATATTAACTCCTTCAAGAGGTTTACTATGAAGATAGGTGACAGAAACAGATGTCGTTGATGGGACAATGCTTAACCAACTGCTTGGCTTGGAGCCCTGCAGTGCACATGATGGTGCCAGCAGCTTGTTTGAAGTGTACTGTTTGTGTAGGGCAAATGTAAGATCATACCTTGAACACCTCACCATCTTAATGAAAACAATGCCCATCCCTTTTGTTCACTACAACAGGTGTCTCTCTGGCAGGTAGCCAGGACTGCCCTAGTTTTGCCAGGTCCTTCTTTCCTTTGGTGTGTCTAATAGGCGACAAATTATTTAATGGGATTACCGCTAATCCTTTAATTCCCACATTTATTGATTTGGTTTTCCAACGGTTGTTCTTAATAGCAGTATATTTACTCCTCTACAGCAAAATATGAATTTATTAGTAGTCAAGATGAACAACCTGAGTGGTAAAGAGCAAGTGCACAGTGCCATCATTATGCATATTACAATATGAAGTAATAACATGAATATACAGAGCATGGCTAGAGAAAGTAAGCATGAAATATAAGATTTAAAACCAATCCAATCAACATAAATTTAAGTTGTACCCTCTGCACTAATAAAACACAAAGAACCACAATCTGAACTAACTATAATGATGCTAACCCCCACTCCGTCCCGTATTGTTCCAAATATAGTATTCTTGCACCATCAGCAAAAAGAAACAGCAGTGTATCCTTACTGGCCATCATCCACCAGAATCTGTGTTAATCTACTATAAACAGAAATGTAATATATCTTGTGCAACCAGACCAAGAGTCACACTTGACACTAAGCAGTGAGTTACCCAACCACTTGTTAAGACTAATACGGACTATGCATAGAACTTACATGATAAATTAATGTGTACACTTGTAACATACACACTACCAACAATGGTTATCTGGATGTGGGACTAACAGACCAGATTACTTAGGGGGAGTACTGTGAATGATGTCACAGTTCGTCTCAAGCAGACATCATTAAAACAAAGGAGCATTCTGGAATGCCAATAGTTGACTGTTAAAGACGGAGGACTGGGTAAAGAGAACAGTGTAGTGAAGATTTACAGAGGTACAGCAAGTTTCCAGTGAAGTTTATTAGATATAGTCTTATAAGGGCTAAAACATCTCACCACTCCAGCCTTCTGTATGCATCTGACATTCCCAAAATGTCTGGCACACTCCAAAGCCCTTGTATTATTGAGTTCTATACTGGCCCAAGGAACTCGCCTACCGTACAATGTACGACCAGTTTTACTGTAAAGAAATCACTGCACCACGGATGCTCCTTTTTCTTCTTTATTCTTCAGATAAGAAATACACATCCAACCCTGGCAGGTCTTATGAACAACTGCCTGCCTTAAAATCTAATCTCAACATTCCAGCTCCATCCCAGTTGCTAAGCAGCCCACTAAGATTCCCTTGAATAGAATACAACATATCTCCCTTCTTACAATAACAAAATTATCTAAAAAAAAAAAAAAACACAAAAATATATATAACAAACTATCACAAGAAAACACGTAAACACAACTACTCTGTATAATAATCTTTCATATATTCTGGTTTCTTGAACACTCTCTGTGACCTTCTCACCCCTCTTGACTCCTCGACACCACGGCCACACCCAACCTGCTTCTTCCACTCCGCTACTTCCATATCACTACATCTGACAACATCAGCCATATTCCATCTTTTACCGTCGCTTAAAACCACACAATAACACTTCACTCCCCCAACCATTTTTGGTTCTGACCACTTTGACAAACCCTTCCTGCCGCCATGCCATACTCTGGTTCGCACCCAGTCCCCAACTGCAACCTCACATTCTTTTGGTTTTCCCAATATACTTTCGTCATACTTCTCTTGCACCCCCTCCACTCTAAATGCAAGATTCCTTACACTTACACGTTTTTTACCAGCTTTCCCCATCCAACCAGGAACAGCTTTGGTACACAGTTTCCTTCCCTTCAACAAAACAAACGGGGTTTCTCGCGTCGTCGAATGCGGAGTCGTCCGATAATTCCATAGCATGTTTTTCACTTCAGTCCTCCAACACAAACCAGTCTGAATTGACAGTTGAATATTGTCACACAACACTCTGTTAAACCTTTCTACTAACCCATTCTCTCTTGGATGTGCCACAGCTGTCCTCACATGGTTTACTCCACACAATGTTAAATAGTCCTCAAACTCAAGCGAAGTAAATTGTGTCCCATTGTCAGTCACCACCTCCTCGGGATAACCTTCCCTTTTCCAAATTTCCTCACAAAATTCAATCACCACTCCAGCTTTAGTGTCTTTGACGATACTAAACTCTGGCCACTTGGAGTGGTAATCCACCATAACCATGGCATAAAACTTTCCACCATCACCAAAATCAAACGGGCCACACACATCTATTGCTATCTTTTGCCATGGTTTAACAGGAAAAGGTACAGGAATGACAGGTGTTCTCTCGCACACATGAGTTTTGTCACTACAAGCACAGCTTACACAATTCCTAACAAATCTTTCAACCTCTTTGTCCATGCCTGTCCACCAAAAATCCTCCCTGGCTTTCCTCTTCATACCCGACATACCACCATGTCCCTCATGTAGAATCTCTAAAACAACCTGCCTCAGCTTATGTGGCACTACCAACCTATCACCTCTCCTGAGTAAATTACTCTGTAATGACAACTCAGACCACACACTTTTGAAATTTGAAAACATACTGGTTTCATAACCCAATTCAGACCAACACTTATGCAAATTCCTTATTATTACCTGAAGTTCAGTATCCTCCTGAACCGCTGCCTTCCAAACTTCCTCACTGATAGCCTTTGTCTTGATGTCTTGCAGGTCAGCCACAACCCATTCTTCCTCTTCTTCTCCACACACATTTTCTAATGGCAACCTTGACAAACAGTCCGCATTTACATTCATTATACCAGGCAATTATTTTACTGTGAAAGTGTATTCCTGTAACCTAGATAACCACTTGGCAATCCTAGAAGAAGCACGACTTGCACCTGAAGTAGTGAAAATGTCCACAAGCGGTTTGTGGTCTGTACGTAATTCAAAGCTTCTTCCCCACACATAGTTTTTAAAGTACTTGATGCCCCACCAACAAGCAAGAGCTTCTTTTTCTACAGCAGAGTATGTTGTTTCCGCTCCCTTCAATGTACGTGAAGCGAACGCTACCACACGTTCCTTTCCATTATGCACTTGCATTAGTACTGCACCCAAGCCCGTACATGCTTGCATCCGTTGCTATTATTGTGATAATGAGCCACAAAAGGGTTTAATTCAACTGCTTCTATAATGTTTTTCTTCAATTTATCAAACGCTTGTTGGCACTCATCCGACCAGATATATTTTTTATTTTTTTTCATTAAAACTCTTAAAGGATATGCTATGTCAGCGAAATTCCTTACAAACTTAGCATAACATTCCGCTAATCCAAGAAATGATCTCAGTTGATCTTTGTTAACTGGACTAGGTGCCCACTCAATTGCTTCTATAAGATTAACCTTGGGCATTATACCCTTCCATGAAATAGTATGGCCCAAATACTCAACACTGTGACATGCAAATTTACACTTGCTAGCTTCAACAGTCAAACCTGCATCCTCAAGAATATGGCATACTTTTTCCAGAATGGTATCATGCTCTTGTAAATCCTTTGCCCATATTAGCACATCATCCTGAAAAAACCTCACACCCTTTACACCACCAAGTAGATTTTGCCTAACCCTTTGAAACACAGCTGAGGCAGACGCAAGCCCAAACGGCATGCGCACAAATCTAAAAGCTCCCTCAGGCGTTATAAACGACGTGAGATGCCTGGACTCTGGGTGCAACATTATTTGGTGGTACGCACTGGATAAATCTAGGGTTGAGTGCACCTTTCCCCCTTGAATACCACTCAATAGTTCATTAATATTAGGAATAGGATGTCTGTCTACCCATATATTACTGTTAAGGTCCCTCAAATCTACACACATTCTAATCTTGCCATTAGGTTTGCGGGCTAAAACCAATGGACTCAACCATTCCGATGCTTCAATTCTCTCAATCACACCCAAACTCAATAATCTAGATAATTCAATCTTTAATGCATCTCTCAGAACAACCGGCACACTCCTGACGTTATGTACACTGGGAACAGCCCCACTTTTCAGCACAATGCGATGTTGAAACTTCTGCAAACAACCTAATTTGCTATAGAAAAGATTTGGAAACTTCTTTCTCCATTTTTCTGAACTCTCTTCCCCTACTGACAAAACCTGTCTTTCACTATTTGGATCTAACACAATCTTCAGCGTTCTTTGTTCATTCCATCCTAACAAACATCGACCATTTTCAACTACATAAACATCACATATTGCCTGTCTTTGATTAAATAACACCTCCCCTTGAAAATACCCCAACACAGAAATTTTGTTGCCTCCATTACCCACCTAATCCACCTTCGCTTTAGCCAATTCGCCACCCTCCACTGCTTTCCACGTTGCTTTGTCAATTATGGTATAAGGTGAACATGAGTCAGCCCACATGTTTATCACCACACCATTTATGCTTATCGCACACTTAGGAGGTTTATAAGCAATCTCCATGGATAAAACATTAAGCATTAATATTTCAAAATGGTTATCCCTTCCCTCCTCCTCCTCACCGGAACACAACATCTGACCGTTAGAATACGATTGTTGTCCTTGATTACCATCTTGTAAACAATTTACATTTCTTCTGTTGTAAGTACTTTTTTTCTGATTACACATTTTCGAAAAATGTCCCCTTCTGTCGCACTTGAAACACGTAGCATCTCTTGCGGGACAATTCATCGAGGATGCCAGATGTTTTATGCTCCCACATTTAAAACATTTCTTTCTTTCATCCATTATAGTGGTATTTTTGCTGATTTTCACAGAATTTACAGCTTGTACTAGTGCACCCTCAGTATAATTTCTCCTTAACTCCTTAACATACCTAGATGTGTTTTCAACACGTTTAGCCACTGCTATGGCCTCCTCCAAAGATGGATCTTTTAAATTTAACAGCTTTTCCTGAATTTTCAAACATGTCCGATTTATTAATAGATCTCTAATAATTTCTTCATGCAAGTCTTTAAACCTGCACGATTTAGCTAGCGTACGTAACGCACACACAAATTGATCGACCGATTCATGAGGCGCTTGGGTCCTAGAAAAAAATTTGTGTGGCGTTCTACAACAATGCTTACTTTCTTGCAAAAAAGTTCCTCCAACACCCCCAACGCCATCGTATACACATCGTCCTCATTGTCATTCTCCTCATCCTCAGACCTTCCATCGTTATTCGTTACAAAATTTGCAAATGGCAACATTTTCAAAATCTTTCTACCTTCCACGCCCAAATTGTGTTTTAACAAAGCAAACTTCCTTTTGTCCGTAAAAATGGCACCTCCCAAAGCCTCTAAATATGATTCAAATGCTTCCCTCCAATCTTCCCATGACATGGTTGGTTCACCAGGCATGCTCAAAAATGTAGGTGGTGGTGCAATCGACTGCATGTCTGCTATGTACGTTATTTAACTATTATGAGCATAAATAATCCCATAAATAATCTAGAAAGCTAATGAAATATGACGAGAGAAGAAAAAAAAAAAAAATAACATAAATAAAGTAGTCACCGTTGTCACCGTCCTTAGGCTGATTGTTTCCGTTGTCACCGTTGAGTAAACTAAAATACAGCACTACAGAGTTGAAGGTTGAAAGCGCTGCAAAGTTATAAGTCGAAGGCAATATGTTACAGTTGTTATGTTTTTACTGTTGCTTCGACCTCTTTCTACAAGAGGTTTCCCTTGTTTTGCCGCTAACACCGCTGACGTCGCTAACGTCACATCCAACTGAAGCCGCGTATCATCCACAGTGTGGATGCAGCACGAGGACTCTCAGGGCAGCGTCCGCGAGACTCTTCAGGTAGGCGCCTGATTCAAAATGGCAATCCAACGGCACAAACTTTTATTTATTTTTTCTTTAAGAAAAAACGCGCTACCTCCACAACTCTGTCAACTTGACAAACCGAGTTCGGAATCCATCACAAAAATCCAATCAATGGTCATTAAGATCACCGCTTTCTCGCACCACCAGTCACAGTACAACGCTGCCAGGGTTGGTCCACGTCTTATTCTTTATGATCCCATCCTCCGTCGCCACTGTAAAGAAATCACTGCACCACGGATGCTCCTTTTTCTTCTTTATTCTTCAGATAAGAAATACACATCCAACCCTGGCAGGTCTTATGAACAACTGCCTGCCTTACAATCTAATCTCAACATTCCAGCTCCATCCCAGTTGCTAAGCAGCCCACTAAGATTCCCTTGAATAGAATACAACATTTACAAAAATAAACACGACACATCTTCCCTTTAACATCTACAATAAAAAATTGATAATACATAAAAATGAAACAGTACTAATAGCCTAAACACTTAACTATACAAATAAATATAACCATTTCAACAAAACACTTGTTCTATCAGTTGCAAATAATACCTCTAATAATTAAGAAGCAACTCTTAAGTAATATAATCTTGTAAATATGATGGACGCTTAATTTCTCTACCCCACTTGCTGTTCATTTGCACGTCCTTGACACTTTTACCTATTTCATGATCCACAGCATCACTATTATCATCATTCTCTTCATTCCTTACACCAACATCATTCACCTCTTGGAAACCTTCACCTCTACCACACTTATTACTCCTCCCTGACGTCCACAATTCATCAAGCCAGTTGTGCTCTCACAAATTTGTTTCAATCAATTCTTCTCCCTTAATACATTTCACCAAAAGACTTGTGTGCCATACTTTCCCATCACCTAACGTCACCGAATTAGTGAAAATTTCTTCTACCTTAATGGGCTTAGAATACTATCAATTTCCTTTGCTAACCTTAAAAGGCAACTTCACTCTCACCATGCCTCCCTTCTCAATCTTACAATCCCTAGATCCCCTCTTGATGTCTTAATATTTTCTATATAATCTTGTGCTTCCAAAATGTAATTCTTAACTTCAACAAGTGACCAAACGTGAATGTACCAACCACCCCGATTTGTCTTTCATGTACGGAACTCTCCCTCTCATAGCAAATGGACTAAATCCCATAACTGCTGGGGTAGTGCCATACATCCTGTCTTCCTTATACTTACCTTCCAATTCAAATTCCTACTACTCGGCATTTGTAATGACCACTTATAATCACCCTGTTGAATCTCTCAACTTCTCCATTCCCACTGACATGATACAAGGAAGTTAATTTGTGTTACATCCCATTGCGCAAAAGAAACTCTCTCATGGCTTCCCTTATCAATTGAGCTCCATTATCTGTAGTTATACTTTTAGAAGGTCCCTCCCTCTGGAATATGTCATCCAAAAATGTTACCACAGATTGAGTTTGCACTACGCACAAACTCTACCTTTGGCCACTTTGAAAAATAGTCAACTGCAACTATCATATTCCAATTACTCCCATCTTCCTCACACACAGTACTCATAATATCAATGCCAATAGTTTCCCACACCATGGCAGGGCAAAGCATGGGATGTAAAAGTGGTGGTCTCATCACTTGGATTTATCAGCTCCTTCACACAAATCACATTCCGTGATTATCCGTTCCATTTTGACATCCATCCCTGGCCACTAATAGCTGCTTTTGGCTTTCTTCTTACTCTTTATCATTCCCAAATGTCCATCATGACATAATTTAACAATATTTTCCCTTAAACTCTTGGGTGGCACAGCTCTCAGACCTCTCAAAATGATATCATCCATCACTGTTAATTCATTACATATTTCCCAAAGATTCTTAAATTCTTCCTTTAAAAATCTTTGCTCCGGCCAACATTTCACATTATTATATATATATATATATATATATATATATATATGTGTGTTTATATATATATATTTTTTTTTTTCCCCAAAATGACATCTACATTAGCATTCATTTTCTCTAAACCTCTCAATGCTATGCTCAAATCATCACAGGCACTTTTGGAAATTTCTTCCAACAATAGGGAAAGTCTGCTCAGACAATCGGCCACCTTGTTTTTAAGTCCTGTTAAATAACACAATAAAAATACTCAAGTAACTCAAGTGCCCCAAGTTCTGTGAGAGTAGACCATCTACTCCACGCTTTCACCCTGCACTCTGGGACTTGTCTTGTTTAGCAAGTTTAATAATCAGGACTACAAGTCCCAGAATGCAGAGCACCCACCTGGATTGGATATGGCATTCATATACGAAACTGGGTATTTTTGAAAGCTCTTTATACTCTTAAACATACTACCCCTTGTCAAATATAAGGTTGTCATAGTAATGCTGGATTGCAAGGGGGGGGGGGGGGCACTAGTTGTATAGTCCTATGCTCTCCAGTTAGGAAATATTGCTTTCAGATACCCAAGTCCACTTGGATGAAGAGAAACTGACTAGAACTCAGTGTAGATAAGTTAAATAAAAGCCCAAAATTGAAAAACTGGACTTCCTTTGACAATTCTTTGACTGCTGCCCTTTATGGAAGAAAAGGCATGTCAAGTACATAACTTCTTTCCAACAAAAAAATCACACATTTATTCAGTAAACCGAGATAGGCCTGCGTGAGTTGTTAGTCATGGTACGCTCTGCTTTCACAGTCCTACCTGCCTTTTTTGTACACAAGAACTTTTGACTCTAAAACTGAATGGGGGTACTTTGTAGTCGGAATGAGCTTGGATTATTCAAGGACCGGAGGAATGTGGACTCGAAGGGGGTTTGCCAATGTTTTAAATAAAATGCTTACACTTGTATACAGGTCATTGTCACCAGATGCATGATGCCTTGGTCACTATGCGGCTCTCCACGACCCCACACCACCCTGCTGGTTGCAGTACCACATTGCGGGAGTGTTGTCCGTGAACACCTGCACTACCTTTCCTTTGACAACAGGAAGAAAAGCTTTTAATGCTAGCTGGATCGCCCGAAGCTCCTACAAGGTGATATGGAGCCCGAATTCCGCCAGAGACCAGTGATCTCTGATCTTCACCTCTCCCAGATGGCCGCCCAATCCCAGAGGTGAAGCATCTGTCAGTACTGTGAGATCTGGTTGGGGAAGGGAGAGAAGTGTGCCTTTGACCCAATCGCAGTTCACTAACCACCACTGCAGATCCTTTGCAGTTCCCTCCGAGATCCGAACCACGTTGGTAAGATTCCCCAGATGTGCCCTTTGGAACTTCAGGTCCCACTGCCGAGCCCTCATATGCCATCTGGCATGCTTGACCAATAGGTTGCAGGAAGCCATGAGTCCCAACAGCCTCAGAGTCTGTCTCACCAAAATCCAGGATAGAGGCCAAAACATCGGTATAATAACCTGAATATCCTGGACTCGCTGCTCGGGAGGATAGGCCCGATACTGCACTGTGTCCAGAAAAGCTCAGATGAAAGTGAGCTTCTGAGAGGGAGTCAGGTGTGACTTTGGCACATTTATAGTGAACCCCAGCGAATGCAGGAGGTCTGCCGTCGTCTGGAGATGGATGACGAGAGCCTGGGGCATCAGAGCCTTCAACAGCCAATCGTCTAGATAGGGGAAGACTGAAATTCCTAACAAGCGCAGATGAGCTGCCATCACTTTCGTGAACACCCGAGAAGCACTGGTGAGACCGAAAGGAAGCACGGTAAACTGAAAGTGCTCGTAGCCCACCTTGAACGGCAAGTA
The DNA here is from genome assembly GCF_031143425.1 of Pleurodeles waltl. Taxonomy (NCBI): domain Eukaryota; kingdom Metazoa; phylum Chordata; class Amphibia; order Caudata; family Salamandridae; genus Pleurodeles; species Pleurodeles waltl. Next base: position 686,361,032 of record NC_090451.1, on the reverse strand, counting down.
ATGCCTGTGGGCAGCCAAGATGCGGATATGAAAATACGCACCCTGCAAATCCAAGGCTACCATCCAGTCTCCTTGGTCTTGGGCAGACAAAACCTGAGCAAGAGTGAGTATCCTGAATTTCTCCTTTTTGAGGAAGAGATTGACGTCCCTTAAATCCAGGATAGGGCGAAGGCCCTTGTTCTTTTTGGTAATCAGAAAGTAGCGGGAATAACCACCACTGCCTACTTCTGACATCGGGACTCTTTCTATAGCTCCCTTGGCCAAGAGGGACGTAACTTCCTTACAGAGCAAAACTAAATGGTCCTCCATCCTTTCTTTTATCGGAGGGTTAGAAGGAGGGAAAGACTGGAAGGGGAGGAAATAGCCCTTCCGTATGATCTGCAAGACCCCATTATCCGTTGTGATGGAATGCTAGTGAGGTTAATGAAATTGAATCCCCCCTCCAACTGGACGGACATGGTCTTGCAGAAGCACACTAGGAGGGATTTGGGAGCAGTGGAAGGGGGGCTGTGTGGTGGTCGACCGCTGGCCAGACCCTCTGGGTCTGATGGCACCATGACCTCTCCCAGGATGTTGTGAAGCCGGTGGACGGTGGCTGAATTGTGGCAAGCATGGTACTGCGCCCCTTCAGAAGCCTCGAAAGGGACGGAAGACAGACCGCTGTCGAGCTGGCGCTAAGAGGCCCAAGGATCTGGCTGTAGCTCGAGAATCTTTGAACCTCTGAAGCGCGGAGTCGGCCTTTTCACCAAAAAGGCGAGAGCCATCAAAGGGTATGTCCATCAAACTCAACTGGACATTCCCTGAAAAGCCAGTCTAAGAGAGCCAGGCCTGGCGATGTAGGGCCACTTTCAACACAATCGCTCTACCCAGCGAGTCTGTCGTGTCCAATCCACACCTGATTGTAAACTTGGCTGCATCTCTCCCATCCTTGACAGCCTGGGTGAGTGTGTCCCGTACGTCCTCCGGGACCTGGGGCAGCACCTGTGCCAATGTATCCCATAAAGTATGGGAAAAACGGCCCAATAGGCAAGAGGTGTTTACTGACCTCAATGCCAGGCGAGAGGAAGAAAACATCTTCCCAAGTTGGTCCAGCCTCTTGGATTCCTGGGGCAGCGGAAGGGAAGGCACCACGGGAAGCAGAGGCTTGGACCACCTAGCTCTCTGGGGTGGGGTGTTGGGTAAGGAAACTAGGGTAGTTTGGAGCAGGTATATGGTGGCGGCCGACTGTCCTATTCACAGGAGCCCCAGTACTGGGTTTGGACCATGTTCCCAGAATGACATCCGTTAGGGCCTCATTGAAGGGCAACATCGGCTCTGATGTAGTCACCTCCTGCTGAAGCACCTCTGTCAGGAGATTTGTCCTGACTGGCACCGTGGGCAAGTCTAGGTCCAAGACCTCAGCTGCCCTACACACCACCATAGCATAAGAAGCACCCTCCTCCGTAGCCATGTTAGGAGGAGAGAGCATGCCAGTATCTGGAGATGTGTCCAGTCCACTGGCTTCCCCTAGATCCTCCTACGAGTCCTGATCTTGCTCCAATTCACACTCCAAAGGGTCCTCAGACCCCTCCCACCCCTCTCCTGTGCCTGGCAGTTCAAAATAAGGCTCAGGCAATGATATGGGCCTAATGGGCGCTGTCGGCATCGTACGTCGTCGCTCCTGAACATCCGGAATGAGGATGGGGCTACCACCAGTGGGCGCCGGTGGTGGAGGAAGCATCGACGTTGGACCTGGCGCTGGAGGAGGTCAACTGTGTGGGACCGGTGCCGGTTCGAATCCGGTATCGGATCCTGGGGTCCCCAATGGTGCTGAGGCCGAAGCTGCCTACGTCAAATCTGATGGGGCCCCTGCTGACCGGGGAGCCTGAAGACCCACCCGAAGGGTGCGGTCCTCTCAAAAAGAAGGCGCATAGTCTTGTAAAACTCTTTGATTTGAGAGGGGGTCGCTCTGGTCCCCGGAAAAGGGGGAAGACGCAGAGTCGGCCCTGGCAATGGCTCAGCAGCACCGCGCTCAGAACGTTGACGTTCCCTAGATGCCTCGTCGGCCGACGGGCGTGCGGAGTCGAAGTCCGCTTAGACTACTTCTTCTTCTTGTGCCTCTTACCTGAATGATCGGATGACCTTGAATGTGAGGAAGAGGACTTGGGGCTCCAGGAGTGGTGCTGCGACCTCCTCCTACTGCTGGACCATGACCTCCTCGGAGTCGCGATGACCGAAGACGGCTGCTAGAAGTTTGAGGGATCTCTCCCTCAAGGCCTTGGGAGCCATGGCCCGACACTCGGAACACGAAGTCGAGTCGTAATCCTTCTCCAAACACCAGAGACATACTCTGTGTGGATCCGTAGCCGACACGGTGCGATGACATGCACCACACGGTTTGAATGCAGTCTTTCTAGAAGACATGTTCAATCAATCAAGCCAAAAAACCTCAACAACCGTCGAAGAAAAAGGGTAGGTCTTTCTGGATCTGCACTTAACCGGCGCGGAAGGAAAAGAACTGACATACGCGCACCGAGGTAGCGTCTATATAGACAACCGTGACGTGTCAGACTGCTTCAACAATGCTGACGACGCCATGCGGAGCTGGATGGCGCACGCAGATCCGATCGACGGCACACGCAGGGTACTGCTCAACAGAAAAATTCTGGATTCGAAGCAGACGCCAGGGAATTCTAAGGTAAGGTATCTGCAGCTAGAAGTCTCTATCAGATTAAACCTTATTACCATTACAGTCCAATCATCCATAAAACCTAAAAAACACCCACTACTCCCATAGCCCACCCATCCCTGAAACCTAAAAACCCATACTATGCCTATACCCTACCCATCCCTGAGATCTAAGAAAAAAACCTTACTACTCCTATACCTCGCCCATCCCTGAAATCCAAATTTTCTGTAGTACCTCTTGTCTCTATCCACACTTGAAACCTGAAAAGTCCTTGGTCCCACTATAAACCACCCAATCCTGCAACCTAGAAAAACTTTACTATCCCTATAGCGCACCCGTCCCTGAAACCTAAAATGTCATTGCTACCCATTGTACTATACACCAACGAACCATCAACTCTGAAGATTCCTTTTTACCCTTATACACTGCCCATCCCCGACTCTTATAACCAAATACACTACACATCCCTCAACTCTAAAAATCCCTTACCATCCCTATACTAAACCTATCCCTAAACCCCTTATTACCCCTAAACACCACCAACCACCACTGACTCACCTGTAAACATTTGAATGTGCTGTAAATGTAATGCATTGTAACTTAATCTCAAGGAGCTCCTGCCCCCCTGATAACTTCCAAGGGGGGGCCAGCAAACCCATCTTGGGCACGAGGAGCACCCCTGGTGGCCAACTGCCACTACTGTGGGAGGAAAGGATACCGCACTGCCTACAACGACAAACCAGCAGCGCTCCCCAACAAAGAGAAGGGAGAAGTGCATGAAGGGCAAGGAACGCCACATTAGGAATCCGCACAAGAGGCAGGAGTGCACGCATGCTCTCGCAGTACTAGTGCAGTGCATGTTGGTACTCATTAGAGGGTGCACATGCCTGAAACAAAACAAGGAAGAGAGGAAATCAGCAATATTAAATACTGGAGTCACCAGCATACTGGAACTCCAAGGACAAAGTGCCAGCTGCCACAGAAGCAACTTCCATGTTACACACAGGGAAGAAGGCCTCAGTGGGGCAGGGTCAGAATATTTGAACACCATTGCCTGCTAGCACCAAGACGAGGGAAGGGCAGGTGCAAACACCACACTATGGAAAGAAACCCACAGCTTTCAGCACTCACCAGTGGCCCCAGACAAGTAAAGACCATTCTGCTTGCAGCCTCCCAACAGAAAGAATTGATGTGTATTGCTGCCCCACTGGTGAGGAGCGGTACTGCACCAGCTTACTGTACACAAACTAGCAAAGGCAAACTGCCATATTAAATACACCAAGTCATCAGCTGCCAAAAGTAGTACCAGCTGTAGGGACACTGCAAAAGACAAACAGCACATGTGAAGCGGGGTGCCTAAGTCTGCAACGCCACCACAGCCAAGAACCGACGGCAGCAGTTAGCCTCAGAGATGCCCAGGTTCGGTCTGACAAGCCAGAAGAGGAGCACACTATTGTAATGCAGCACTGTCAGGGTGATTTTTTCAGAAAGGAAGGAGACCGGAGCCTGCTCCCCAACGTGGCAAGAAGGGGATGAAAATGAGTAGCGAATGGAAGAGAGCGCACCACCCATGGCCTCTGCACGACAAAGGAGAGGAGGCATCACAGGAGGACACTAGAGAGTGGTCCAGACACTAGGACCACATCATCCCACACCCTTGAGGCAACCAGGCCTGACAGCTGTGACGCCTCAAGACCCCAAGTCTTGAGTTTCCCAGAGAAAGTGGGTCAAAACCACAGCTCCCTACTGCCCACGGAAGGAGGTCCCAGAAGGAGCACCCCAGAAAAGGAGCTCCAAGAAGGTCTGTGAAGAGGGAATGTGCCGTCACATCGACCCAGAAGAACGAGTTACTTACCTTCGGTAACGACTTTTCTGGTGGATACATTAGCTACCTGTGGATTCCTCACCTCATGAATACTCCCATGGCGCCAGCATTCGACGGAAATCTTCTTACTAGTCTCTGCACGTCGACGAGGACGTCACTGTCTCGCACGCGACGCCGTCTGACGTCATACAGGCAATAAGAGGTCCTCGACGACGTGCAGACGTCAGTACCAATCATTTTTTACGTGCATGAGAACAACCAGGCAATGCAATGAAAGAGCAAGGCAACATCCATTATATTGTAAAAATACACCACATTGTATGACTAACTGTAAATCTTTTTATGTACATATATATATATATATATAAAACTCTCTCTTTTCAAAATATATACACACACCAAGTATATACATAAAGATATATACACATATACATATATATATATATAAATATATTATATCTACATCTATTGCACCCTCAAAGACCAAGAGGAGCGCACTCAAGGATTACTTGGCAAGACCATAAAGGCAACGGGGAGGCGGGTGGGACCGTGAGGAATCCACAGGTAGCTAATGTATCCACCAGAAAAGTCGTTACCGAAGGTAAGTAACTCGTTCTTCTGATGGATACAACTACCTGTGGATTCCTCACCTCATGAATAGAGTCCCAAAGCAGTACCACGCCCGGCGGTGGGTGCCTAAATGGTCAAACCAAGAAATCCTGCAGCACTGACCGTGCAAAATGACCGTCCCTTCTAACCTCAGAATCTAAACAGTAATGTTTTGCAAAAGTGTGAAGGGACGACCAAGTTGCGGCCTTGCAGATGTCGACCACAGGAACACCTCTGGCTAAGGCCGAAGTGGCCGACTTAGCTCTGGTGGAATGAGCTCTAATGCCCTCAGGAGGATCCTTCTTTGCCAAAGAGTAACATATTTTAATGCAAAGAACAACCCACCTGGATAGTGTTCTCTTGTGGACTGCCTTTCCTCTCCTCTTGCCCACGTATCCAATAAACAGCTGATCCTCCAGCCTGAAATCCCTTGTTCTATCGATAAAGAAGCTCAACGCTCTCTTTGGGTCCAGACGGTGCAGTCTTTCTTCCTCTTTGGAAGGATGAGGCGGAGGATAGAACGTGGACAAAGTAATTGCCTGAGCCAAATGGAAGGGTGAAACAACCTTCGGGAGGAAAGCAGCCTTGGTCCTCAACACCACCTTATCCCCATAAAAAGTTGTATAAGGGGGTTTTACTGATAAGGCCTGCAACTCACTCACTCTCCTTGCTGATGTTATAGCTATCAGGAAGACTGTTTTTAAAACCAAATACCTCAAGGGGCAAGAATGCATAGGTTCAAAAGGGGACCCCATAAGGAAAGTCAGGACTAAGGACAAATCCCATTGCGGCATAACGAATGGCTTTGGAGGATATTGATTTAGAAGACCTTTCAAGAATCTGATAACAATAGGGGATTTAAATAAAGATGGTTGGTCTGGAAGACATATGAAGGCTGACAAGGCCGATAAATAACCTTTAATGGTAGCCACTGCACAACCTTTCTGCGCCAGAGATAGAGCAAAAGACAAAACGTCCGATAGATGAGCATGTAAAGGATCAATCTGCCTCTCTCCACACCACGCAACAAATTTAGACCACCTATTAGCGTAGATAGATTTAGTGGAGTGTCGCCTGGCCGCTAATATAACATCCACTACCTCAGGCGGGAGAGAGAAGGAACTCAGGTTGCCCCGTTCAATCTCCAGGCATGTAGGTGCAGACTCTGGAGGTTGGGGTGTAGAACCTGCCCCTGCGACTGTGAGAGGAGGTCTGCCCTGAAAGGGAGACGGAGCGGCGGGCACGTTGAGAGTTGGAGAAGGTCGGAGTACCACACCCTCCTTGGCCAATCCGGAGCTATTAAGATTACTAGAGCCCGGTCTTGGCGAATCTTCCTCAATACTCGAGGAATCAAGGGTATGGGAGGAAACGCGTAAAGCAACTGGCCGCACCAGGTCATTTGAAACGCGTCCCCCAACGCTTCCTGCATCGGATACTGAAGGCTGCAGAACAACGGACAATGCGCGTTCTCTCGAGTGGCGAACAGATCTACCCGAGGAAACCCCCACTTCTGGAAGATTAAACGGACTTGATCTGGATAGAGACGCCACTCGTGGTCTGCCGAGAAGTGGCGACTGAGACTGTCCGCACGCACGTTCAAAACTCCGGCCAGATGGTTTGCTATCAAGCAAATCCGATGGTCCTTTGCCCAGGACCATAGTCGAAGAGCTTCTCTGCAGAGAAGGTACGACCCCACTCCTCCCTGCTTGTTTATGTACCACATCGTGGTAGTATTGTCCGTTAGGACCTGTACCGACTGACCACGAAGGGAAGGGAGGAAGGCCTTGAGAGCCAGACGTACAGCCCGTAACTCTAACAGATTGATGTGAAAAATCTGTTCCTCTGGAGACCAAAGACCTTTGATCTCCAGATCCCCCAGATGAGCTCCCCACCCTAGAGTGGAAGCATCCGTTATGACTGTGGCCACTGGTGGCGACTGCTGGAACGGCTTTCCTTGTGAAAGATTGTTGCTTGCAATCCACCACTTCAAATCCACAGCAGCATCTCTGGAGATCTTGACAGTACCCTCTAGATCCCCTCTGTGTTGAGACCACTGCCTTCGGAGGCACCACTGAAGAGCCCTCATGTGCCAGCGAGCATGCGTGACCAACAGAATGCAGGAGGCAAAAAGACCGAACAGACGAAGGACCTTGAGGACTGGAACTACCGCTCCATTTCGAAACATTGGAACCAAATCCTGAATATCTTGAATCCGCTGAGGCGGAGGAAAGGCCCGACCCAATGTTGTATCCAGTACTGCCCCTATGAACAGGAGGCGCTGAGAGGGCTCTAGGTGAGATTTGGGCTCGTTCACCGAAAAGCCCAGGTCGAACAACAACTGGGTTGTTGACTGCAGATGACGCAACACAAGCTCCGGGGACTTGGCTTTGATCAACCAATCGTCCAAGTAAGGGAATACTGCTATCCCCTTCCTTCTGAGCTCTGCCGCAACCACCGACATCACCTTCGTGAAGACTCGAGGTGCTGAAGTAAGACCAAACGGAAGGACCGCAAACTGGTAGTGTTGCGATCCCACCACAAACCGGAGATACTTCCTGTGTGACTTGAGTATCGGGATATGAAAGTAAGCATCCTGCAAGTCGACAGACACCATCCAGTCTTCCATGTTCAACGCCAAAAGCACCTGTGCTAGGGTCAGCATCTTGAACTTTTCCTGCTTGAGGAACCAATTCAAGATCCTCAGGTCCAGAATTGGTCTCAAACGACCATCCTTCTTGGGAATCAGGAAATACCTTGAGTAAACTCCTTGACCCCTTTCCTGCTCCGGGACCAACTCCACCGCGCCCTTTAAAAGGAGGACTTCTACCTCCTGTTCTAGCAACAGGAGGTGTTCTTGTGAACAATACGAAGGGCGGGGCGGGATGAGGGGCGGAAACTCCCGAAAGGGAAGGGTGTAGCCTTTTCCCACAACACTGAGAACCCAAGTGTCCGACGTAACAGTCTCCCATTTGGTGAGAAAATGCTGTAATCTTCCCCTACAGGAGAGGAGTGAGTGGGAAATGGTGGAAGCCTAAGGCTGCTTCCCCTGCTGCACCCCGCCAGAGGATGAGGAAGAGGCAGAGTGCTGCTGAGAAGCTCCCCTGGTGCGGACCCTACCCCTCCCCCTAAAAGATCTATAGGGATGGGAAGAGGCAGGTTGCTGATATCTTCCCCGAAAGGAAGAGGAGGAAGAGCCACGCCCAAATCCACGAAACCTCCTGAAGAATCTGGAAGAGGCCGTGGAAGAAGGAGCTTGGAGTCCCAACGACTTAGCCGTGGCCCTGCTCTCCTTAAACCGTTCCAAGGCCGAATCAGCCTTAGCCCCAAACAGTTTGTCCCCATCAAACGGGAGATCCAACAATGTGGACTGTACATCTGCCGAAAAGCCCGAGTTACGGAGCCAGGTCTGTCTCCTTTCCACCACAGTTGTGCCCATTGCTCTGGCTACCGAGTCGGTGGTATCCAGTCCCGTTTGGATAATTTGGGTCGCAGCAGCCTGGGCATCAGAGACAAGATCCAAAAGACCCTGGGGAAGCTCTGTAAACGAAGAGGAGATGTCATCCATCAGAGCATGAATATACCTCCCCAGGATACAGGTTGCATTGGTGGCTTTTAATGCCAGACTGCAGGACGAAAAAATCTTCTTCGACTGCGCCTCCAGCTTTTTTGAATCTCTGTCCCCAGGCACCGTCGGAAAAGAACCAGGCGCTGACTTGGACGAACAGGAGGCCTGCGCAACCAAGCTCTCCGGCGTAGGGTGCCTAGATAGGAAACCAGGATCAGTTGGAGCCGTCCGATACCTCCTGGCCACGGCTCTGTGAACTGCTGGGGAAGATGCCGGCTTCTTCCACACCTCTAAAACCGGATCCAGCAGAGCGTCATTAAAAGGTAATAGAGGCTCCGCCGCGGCTGAGGCCGGATGCAACACCTCTGTCAAAAGGTTTTGTTTCGCCTCCACCACCGGCAAAGGCAGGTCCAAAAAACTAGCTGCCTTCCGTACCACTGTATGAAAGGAAGCAGCTTCCTCGGTATATTCCCCCGGGGACGAAAGGTCCCACTCAGGGGAAGTGTCCAGCCCACTGGCCGACTCCAGTCCACGCAGCCCATCACCCGAGTCCTCTAGCTCTCCTTCCTCTAGGGCTCGTCGGTACTCCTGCTCTTCTAGTACCCGGAGAGCACGCCTCCTTGAATGCAGTCGTTGCTCAATCCGCGGAGTCGACAATACCTCCGCCGAAGTCGGAGATCGGCGCCGATCTTCCGAAGCCACCGACGCCGCATCCGGCGCCACAGGTAACTTCGGCGCTGACTGAAGAGCAGTTGAAACGGATGGACCCACCGGAGTCACAGGCCGAAATCTCGACGTCGACGGGATGGAAATCCCTGGGGCCAATCCCTCCGAAGCCACCGGAGCGGCCACCGGCGCCGACACTGGCGCCGAGCCCACGTTCCCAAACGAGAGAAAGGGCATAAAGGGTGCTGGCCGAAGAGGCGCAGGATCACCCAAAGAAAAGGCCAAAGGCCCAGCCGGAGCACCCCCTGGAGCCATCTGTTGGAAGATGGCATACATCGCATTCAAGAATGCGGAACTATCGGCTCCAGGGGTGGGAAAAGCCGGATACTGGGGTGCCTGACTCGGAGGCGACCCCGACGCCGGCCTCGGCGTCTGCGCCGGAGAAAACACTTGAGGCTCCAATACCTCAATCACCGACGCCTGTCCAGGCGAAGTTGGAGACGCCGGAGAGGGCAACGGCGTCGAAGGATGCGGCGTCACCGTGGGGCTGACCTCCCATGTCCTTCGGCGCCGATCCGGAGACCTGGAACGAGCCTCCCTTGAATGACGCCGAGATTCTCTACGGCGCCGGGAGTCTCGATGACGCCGATGTCTTGGAGAAGACTTTTTCTTGTGATGCTTCTCCTTTGACTTGGCCATAAACAGCTTCGCCTCGCGTTCTTTAAGGGCCTTCGGATTCATGTGCTGACATGAATCACAAGTCGAGACGTCGTGGTCGGAGCTCAAACACCAAAGGCAATCGGAATGAGGATCCGTCACCGACATCTTGCCTCCACACTCACGACAAGGCTTAAATCCAGACTTTCTCTGCGACATTATTTCCACAGAGAAAGAGTACGCAGCAAGATATACACTGTAACCGCAAGAGTAACAGTTGCTCCCTCGAAGATAACCGTTTCGAATGCACGGAAAAAAGGGAACTGACGTCTGCACGTCGTCGAGGACCTCTTATTGCCTGTATGACGTCAGACGGCGTCGCGTGCGAGACAGTGACGTCCTCGTCGACGTGCAGAGACTAGTAAGAAGATTTCCGTCGAATGCTGGCGCCATGGGAGTATTCATGAGGTGAGGAATCCACAGGTAGTTGTATCCATCAGAAATGAAGTGTCAGGCAGCTGTAAGACCCTCGTGGCAGAGGGCCAACACACACATCTAACCCCAGAGTGGGAGCACCAAGAAGGTACCGGAAGAGAGAACAGGTGGCCAGACGCCACACAGCACTAACAGGGAAGTGGAGAAATGGATCAGCAACTACCCTGATCATCACCAAGCGGGATTCCGACACCCGAGGCGTGTGTCCGGACTACAGAGACAGTCTACCACTGAGAGGCCCTGTTGGCCAGCCCTGAAGAAGGTGCATTCCACTGCACCCAAAAGGAGAAGAGACTCAAGCGGCTAGAAGTCTCACCCCCATAAACCCGTGCGTGTTGGTGCACCCAGAAGAAGAGAGACTAGCAATGAGACGTCTCAACTGCATTATTGGAAGGAAGGTGCATGCTGAATCACCAAGGAGAAAGAAGAGGAGGAATGCAAGAGTGGCCTGACTGTTCACACTGGGAAACCTGGCGAATGACCAAGCCAAGAAGGAGAGAAGATGAAGTGGCTAGGCCTGAAAGGCCCCGCAAGAAGACATTGGCAACTGACAGAGCACATCTCTCCACATGAACAAGCCACCAAGGGAAAACAAGGATGGCCTGGCAACAGCAAAACGGGAGAATCGTAAATAAGACGCAAGCATTCGCAAACGGAGTCTCTGCCCCAAGTCTAGCAGAAGAACCAAAAATAAGCAGCAAACATGTGCAAACTGAGCCTCTGCCCCAAGCTTACCAGTGTAAACGTCCACACATTGGAACCGGCATGCAACTCAACAACCCAGAGTATCCAGGCTAAAGGATACAGGTGCCTCCACCAAGAAAAAACATAAGCACCTGGTCACAATCACTCCAAGTTGTCAACGACCCAAGAAGGTATGCCTGTGACCCTGTAATACAGGTTCACCACAAGGCTGGCAACCCAATCATGCCAGTACCTGTCTAATACATCATCACTAACACCCATGGAGCATCAAACAAGCAGAGTAGAGTTCAACACAGGTGCTATTCCAACAGGGCACAATCAGTTAGGAATCAGTTAACCATAAATCACCTGCTGCATGCATCCTGATCCTCTGCCTGCATCCTGATCCAGGTGGGGAGACTATGTTTTGATCAGGACCATCTACCCCCGTGGTTGCATGAGTGACTAGGCAGTGGTTCCTCTGCAGTTTTGAAGCAGATCAGGCATGGCATAGATGCGCCCCCGACGCAGACCACACACAGTCTTATGGCAGGCCAACTAAGGGGCCTCCACAAGCGCGAGAGATGGACTTGCCATTGCCCCAGGAGCTAGTGGGGGTTAAGAGTGCAGACTTCAACAGACTGCAGCATGACAAGACTAATTTTAAAGGAGTCAAGCAACACCACTAACACAAGATTTGAGATGTACTCCTACTCTGCTCCTGACACACACCGTTTTGAATTGTTGACACCAACCACAAATCATCTGCAGTATCAGCATAGTGGACCAAATCCACACTATGGACATGACTCAAGCCAGGATGCGGCCAGAAAGTTATGGACATATTTGCACCAGTGTGAGTATCCTGTTTCACATCAGGTTAAATTATGAATGTGAGCAGAGATGTCATGTTGCAGCCAGTGTCATTTGTCCATAGATCCACTGCTGTCCTGCTGATTGACTCTAAAGACGGATGGACCACGTGGTATTCCGTTTTTTTTATTTCCATAGGTCGGACTTGTTTTTCCTTTGGGATTTTGGGAGGAATGTAGTGTCCTGATGGACACATCATGCAGCAGCTCCTCCCTAAGGTCAGTGCTAACATCCACCCCACACTCTTCGAACATAGGCTTCACCGGTCAAGTGACCCTAATAATAAAAGGGCCTGGGCACATGTGCTAGTGTCCAGTTAGACACCCACCATACTGGTGTCCGTGCCATTGCTTTGCTTATCATGTGGGCCTAGGGCCCAGTACTTTACACTTATCTCAACTGGGGGGGTGGAGATTAAATCTGTGCTATGCATTCCCTTAATTTACAATTGCCTTTTTTGACTGCTCGAGTTAGTTTATTAGGTATTTTCCTAATTCAGACAGTCTCTTGACTGCCCTACGTGCGATACTGGTGAAGTGATGTACATGTGATTAAAATAAACATCATCATTTAAAAAAAAAAACTAGAAAGTAGTTGACTTGTACTTATCACAACTCTGAAAGACTCTGATTATCCTAGGCAACTGAAATAGGTGGACATTTTATTCCTATAAAACGGGTGGAGATGGCGTGTTTTAAAAATAAAACGTTTAATGTGAAGGTTAACGATTTCATGGCGTTAAGAAAAGTGGGAATGAACGTCGGGGGTGAGTCACAAGTAAATACAGAGTATATTAGAAGCAGAGCACGGGTTGCCAAACTGTATTTTTTTGTGCAAGGAAGCAAAAATCCTTTCACCAGCCAATATGATAAGATAGCTCAGTGAAGGGTGTTTACACATACCTTTACAGTTTTCAATTCAAGTAAAATAGCTCAAGGGGCGACTGCACCATTCAGGAATCTTTGTACAATGTACACATCGCTTGAGAGCGCCATTAGGGAGCTTAGGACGTGCAGCACTTGCTGAAGGCATTGGGGGTGTAATCTATGAGTCACAAATTCCCTATTGCAGAGAACTGTTTTTAACCTTCTTATTGCAGTTCAAATCCAAGTAAATGGTCTCCACTAGAAACCTATGTGCCTTGAGACCCACTTAGACGTTCACAAAAATCAATTCATGTAATTTCTGTGCCATGTTAACATCGTGTGACCCTGGGCAAATCACTTAATCTCGTGCCTAAAAAATAGGAAAGTGTCCGTGAATAATGCACTCAGATACCTTCAGCCAAGTCTGTGCTATACGAAACTGCAGAAAAATCCACAGAGGTAAAACTAAAGTGTTACATGAAAGACAAATAGATACCAATTCAGTAGCTGATTTGTGCAAAGTGAAACCAGAAAACCTGAATAAAGTGCGGCTTTCCCGCTTAAATTGCCTTATTTTAGGGCTTTTTTTTTTATTTCAGCAAAACTTTTTTCTTCAATATTGTGTATGAAAGCACTTTCAAATATGTAAGTTCAGAATACCTGTTGCACAAAAGCATATCGTACGTAATCTAGTAGACTAATATGTTTCTCTATATATAGCTTCTAAGTTTTCAGATTGCTTGTGTGTGACATATCTGTGTTTCTGTGTGCATCGAAATGACATTCTAAGGTCAAATGAATTACACTTCAAGTGACACTTTCTCATGCGTAAATCAAATAAATACTCAGTATGAGAGTGGCTTGTGTTTTCTGTTGTTGAAGCCAGGCATGTCTCAGCAAATAACATATGCCTAAAACTAGCCAGATATTGTGGCTTTGCTCATGCTTGTTAGCATTATAGAATAAATGAGTAGTAATTATGAATGTCATGTGAGTGCCAATCCGTCTACACGTTTTGCAAGGAGGCTACAGATTGGATGAGTGTCTAGCTAATAAAACGTAATGACTAATTGAGAGGCAAAATGAGAAACAGTCACTAACTCAGCCTCAACTCCAGAGTTACCAAGCATGCACCGTCATGCACACCATCCCATAAACCAAAAATATCCAGAAACCTAGAGGCAACTCTGTTCACAGTATGCACTACACAAGAGTCAGATGATGCATGAAAGAAAAACTACAGAAATGCATTTCGAAAAATTAAGTTCTGTTAGGGGATGCAAGATCAGGTAAAATGTGAAATGTAAAGAGGGACTGCACCACTAACGTGGATTAGAATAAGAAGAAGGTTTACCATCATTCTGAATGCTCTGTAGAGAGACCAATGATTGGATGAGCTTGTGGTCTGACCACCTTTGAGCCACCAATAGGCACAGTAGAAACTCTCACTGCCATACTCCTCACTCCAGAGCTTTCAGTCATGCTTCATAATGCCGACCACCCGTAAAGTGAACCTAAGGTGACTTTTAGAGGCAAGTCAGTTCACTTTTCATGCACTATACGAGTCATATGTTGAATTGCAACATACTACAAAAACTCATCTTGTAAAAGTATGTGTTCATAAGCAATGCAAGATTATCTAAAGCAGGGTCGGACTTGGACATAAAGGAGGCCCAGGCACCAAATAAAAGTGTCTCCAGTTAGCCAAACAAAAAAGCTAACATATTGACCCACATTTGCGAAAGACACTGTGTGGGTGTTTTGCAACGATTGCGAGACTGCATGCATTGGTGCTTGCTGCAGGCAATGTTTGTGGTCAGGCGTGCGATGCCTATTGGGGTAAAAGGGCTTCAACCCCATCCTCCTGCCCCCAGCAACGCGTGTTTTAGTCAGGGCTGCTGCAACTTCCAAAGTATTAACTCTGGTGGTAAAGCCTGGTGTTGAGACAAGCTGCACTTACAGCAGCAAGGGCCAGTGGATGGAAATGAGTTCCTACAAATGTTTCAACACGCTTCAGGGCTGCACGACCAAAGCCTTGACAGGGGGTTGTTGGCCCAATTACACACCTGTCTTCCATTTGGAAAGGGGGGCACAATCATTAGGGCATGCAAGGGATGCTAAAATACTAAAATTAATATAAATGATGCTCCGGTGCCCAGAGTTTTGGGCGCTAGATAAATTATCTGGAAAATCAACAGTAAAATTGGACACACCAGTCCATAAAACAGGCCCACACGAAGTCACTAAAAAGATCCCAAATACTAACCTGTCAGACCAGCCCTGGCACTGCCAGATTGTCCTACAGGCTCCAACATGCCAGTCCATCCCTGGATTGGAGAGTTTGTGGGTGTCTCCAGTGACAATCTAATTTTTCTTTCCGGATGCCTATGGCAGAAACAGTGCACATACTTTGAAACAAGCCCTACCCAGAGATGTTTTCTATGGTACCCCCAGTTACCTCTGAGCCCGGCTTGGACTGCAGTAAGATTAAACAAGTGAGCTCTGGCCGCACTGAGGCCTCACTCAGAGCAAAGCGCCGCAAGCAATTCTCAGAGGAGCTTAATGTGTGTCGCAAATGTATTTTAGTCAGAGGCGTAGCATGGTTAGTAAGATTTGGGGGGGGGGGTTGTTCCTGCTGACATACAACTGAGATCTCACAATACCAGACTGAAAGCACTTATACTCTACTACTTATCAGAAAATACATTTATGGGAGGGGGTATCATCAGACTCCTCCTCCCCTCCTCTAGTTTTAGTGCAGGAATTGGGGGAAAACGCATTACGGTAGGTCCTGAAGAGTGGTACTTGGCAGGGTTAGCTATGACAATGTGGGTCATGTATAGGGTTTACGTGACAACTGGCTTGTTTCTTTGTTAACTAATGGCACTGTTACAAGGGTTGCAGCCGGGGTACTAATGGTTTTAAGTTCATGTTTAAAAACTATCAATTTTAATACAGAAGTCTCAGCGCAGTGCAATAATGTGCCGTTTAATTCCAAAGCTTCCACTTGTTAAGCAAATACACTTATTTGAATTTTATAGAGGCTTTTGTAATGTTTTACGTGACGTTTGTTGTATGATTTACATGACATTTTCAGGCCTCGGCTCGTGCACGGGCAGTAAGATCGGCTCTGCCTGTTAGTTTGCTGGCCTGCTCAGCTCTACTGACTAGGACATCTACTGAAACTCTGTCCTGAAGGGATTTAGAAATGTCCGCCAACGAGATAGCTCTCACGCGGGGTTAGCCTAGCACTTTAATGGGGAAAATTGGGGAAATGAAATTCCCACCATGTCTTTGCTTCAATGTTTTTCCTCTCGGTTCCACAATCTGAACGGCCTCTTTCCACCCGCTATACAGAAGAGGAAGCCCCCACGAGTCGACCGCTCCTAAAAACGGCATTCGTGAGGGGTGGAGTAGGAAGGGACCTCTCTTGTGTAACACTGCAGTTTCCTTTCGGTGATTTACTGGAAGCGTCTAGTCTCGTGCATGTCGCGTGACCTGCAGGAAGCTGAACTGTGCCTATAATTAATGCCCACCCGAGCACGCGCTCCTTGCACGCGGCTCAGCAGGTCCCCCTCCTGTTCAGGGCTTGCGGTGACGTCGGACGCCCGGCCCTGCAGGCTTTGTGCAATGGAGCTTGGTTGGTGAAAAAAGGGAAGGGCCTGCCCGGGCAAGGTGACACGCGGGTAATCAGTGTTTCTAAGGACCGAGAGTCCTGTCATGCCCTTTAGACTAGAGGCTCCGTCCGACTAAGCGCTTTATCAATCAGTGCTTAATTTGTTAAAATAAAAAAAAAAGTGCCATGGCCCTCATCAGGAGGCCACGGCAGCTTGCTCCACCCGTCGCCCCTGCCACCGACAGTAGGAACACAGCTACTAACCATCGCACCCTACAACTCCGACAAATGAAGAATAGTCCAGGCCACCCAGAGCTATAATCAGGCTTAGAATAGTCTGAATTGTCATTTTTAATGTAGATTGAATTAATAAACACTTTTGTCTTCATCTCCAATTAGCCAGACAGTGCCACCGTGTGGTGAACTGTCATTAGTGCCGGTCTTGAGAATTAAGTGCCCCCACCTCAAATGAAGCACTGATGCCAAGGCAATTACAGTACAATTAAACCAGAATAATTTAGGGTGGTCAATGAATATCCCCATGGGAGCCAGGGCTTCTTACTATGACAACTTATCAGGCAACTGAAGCAAATCTGCTTTGGGATGGACAATTGGCCGCAAAGTCCAAGACTGGCTGTTCAGATATGACTTAGAGGTACAAACACACAATTTCATAATCCGCAGCAGAGAAACTCCGAGTCCTGTTCCTCTATCAAGGCTGCAATGCAGGAGGACCACTCCCTTTTTCTCTGGCATTCCCACCCCGTCTCCAATCTCTCGGGTGGTTTTGTGGAGTTCATTTGGTCCAGTTATAGGGACGTGACACAGGGCCATGTGACCAGAAGTACAGTATGACATTCGGTCTCCAGTACCTCGTTTCTTCCTTTAGAACAAACCACAGCAGAGTGTGGCAGTCACCTGCCAAAGGGTTCACTTACTCAACACAAGCAATGGTGTAGTGGGGGCTGGTGGATTTTGAAAGTGCTGGGACAAAAATACCTGTCACTAAAACCTTCAAGTGAGCCTTAGTTTTTGTAGCAGAGTTTAAAGGAGTTATCCACAAACATTAGAAAAACAGGCGCAAATGGAGCACTTCTAAGACAATTTCTTTATACATTACTTAAGACCCAGAGGTTCTGAAGAGGCACTAATAAATATTCCAATCATTTCATGTTGTACCAGGCCAGCTTTATCCACCATAGGGTATTTGGGGGTTCAACCCCCCCCAAATAAAGCTTTGAAATAAATATAGCAAAACAGTGCATTTTACAATAATGTCTACAAAACTGCCTGCATATCCTAGATCAGTCTGTCATTTATGTCTAGTCATAGGAATGGTTTGCTTCTACTTTATAACATACAAAGAATTGGGTTTGCTATTTTTGTTCTGCTCTCTATAACCTTATACTTCCATGAAAGCAGAGCAACAAATACGAGTGCACATACATGCAGAATATATTAACCACGCCCAGGAGCATAGCTGCTATTGGTGCAGAAGGTGCAGTGGCAATAGGGTTAAAAGTTCGGACAGGCCCATTGAACCCTGCTACATGCTGTATTTTACTACACCAACAACAGTCAAGGGGGGGCATTTTCTTTGGTTGCGCCACAGTTCATGCCATCCTTGTTACGCTACTGACCACACATACAATACTAATGATTCTACTCAAACAGAAAATAGGCTCAGTCAGTGACAGAATCCTTAAGATTGGGGTATGAAGATGCCCAAACGCAACAGCTCAGCAAGGCCATGCTGATGACAATACAGCACTGACAGCTCTCTTAATATAACAAAAACGGACTTTGGGCCACTCTGTAGGCATTGTGCTCCTTAATCAAACTATATAAAGCACTTTACAGAAATGGCAATTTTCAAATGGACTGATTATAAAGATGCTTTTGCACATACTGTCTCCAAAGCACTTTATAGATGCAGCATCTCACATTCAAATATGTTCACATCACTTTACATATACAACAACTTTTTTCCCAAACTCTGTTTAAACCACTTAAAAAACAAGACTGCTTATGAGTAAGGAATCTCAAGTATTTTACACTATAAAGTGCCTCTGAAGCAGAACACCTTTCACAGAGTATCATAAGGATTTTGTGTTTCATGTCATACAAACCCTTTTAAGTTGCAGTGTCTTTTACAAAAACTTTACAAAGCATTTTAAAGAAACAGTTTTTATCACACAAAGTGTATATAAAGCAATATAGAATCTGTATGAAGCTGGCTCTCTATATGATGCACTAAAAACAAGTACACCACACAGAGTCCAGTGGATCCCCAATGGTTTAGAAAGGAAGAAAGGAAGAAGTGGATAATACTAACACTCTCTTTAGTGGTAGTGTGGGCCAGCAGATAGGCTTATCAGAGGGCTGTGTTAAGTATATGTTGTACTCACAGGAGCAATAAACGAGACACACACTCAAAAAATAAGTCTGAGTCAAAATTAGAAAAATAACACTTCTTTTTATATGTTTTGAAACCAAGAAATTCGTTAAAGAGTACGTACTGTTTTTGTTATCAATTTTCACCGGTTAAGTAAAATGTTGAAACCTGTACGCTTTTACGCACAATGCAATCCTATGGAAGGAAATGTCAGTGATGCATATAAATAGGTACAGTTGGTTTCAGGGGCTCACCTTCAGGGTTTGGCTGTAGTTGGCACAGGTCCAAAGCAGTACCAGCAGTTCCTCAGGAGCGGGGTGCTGGTGAGGTTGTAGCTGTGTGTGCTACAATGAAAGGTGGCCACCTAGAATAAGGCTGAACAAGGGGGACTTGGGGACAAATCAGAGAGCTCACAAAAGGGGGCTTGGGTCACAAGGAGTTGTGAAGCAAGTTGGGCACAGCCTGTTCTTTGGTACCCAAGCTGGGTGGCTCGGGTGCAGAGTGCTTAGAGCAGTTGGGCTTGGTGTGCAAAGATGCTCCTTGCGGTTGGAGACGCACCTCTGGCAGGGGCAAATCAGGATAGCTGGGCCACTTATGAAGTGGGTCTTAGTGATGTTGACGTCCTTTGACGGCTGCTCGGTCATGGTGCATTGGAAATCAGGATTGGACTCACTGTTTGTGCTTGGTGCAGGGAAGCCGGTACCCCGGGGTTTGGTGGTGCACAGCTCTAGAATCTTTACACTTGGGGGGAGACAGATCTGGTGTTCCAGAGCACAAGTACCTTCTCCTCGTTGTCTGCTGCATCAGTCAGGCCAAAGAGCTGCAAGGCAGAGGACCAGACTCTGCTTGTTTGTGTCTGCAGGAAATTAGGTCTTCTACTCCAAGTGAGACTGACAGCGATTTCTGAGATATTGGCAGGCTACCCAAGGTTTTGGTTGTTCTCCAGCTTGCAGGACGAGTCACTCTGTTGCGATCTTTGAGAGAGTTGTGATCAAGCAGGGTTTTCACGCCAAACGTTCTCAGCTTTTATAGCCAGGCTGTGACCCTTCTTCTCTTGATCCATCAAATCTGAATTCTTGGGTTCAGGGGTGCCACCTAAAGTCTCAATTTAGGGGTTTTGGGGGTGGGGGGTGACAGTTAGCGGGCAATAGGCTGCCTACCTATAGGGCGTCAGTGCCCTCTATATGACTACTTTCATTGAGAAGTGGGCACATAACCCCAACCCTTGAATACTAATACCGTCCAAAACAAAATGGAGGAATTTAAAGTGGTGTCCCCATCAGGTAGTCCACCTACTGGGTGGGTCTGGCTTGGAGTGGGCCCACCTAATCTTAGTAATTTTCCTGTCTGTCTTGCCACCAAAAAGTGGGGTCAAGATAAAGGGGTTGTCATTTCCTCCACCTGGAGAGACCTGGGTTGCATCACAAAAGTGACTAGGCCTTTGAAGCTTCCCCCCCTGAAATGCACATCCCGCATACAGGTGTCAACACCTCCACCCAGTGCAGGCATTGTACCTGGTCTCTGAGAGCGCAGGTCTTTGCCTCAGAAAGTCAGAAACGTGCCTAGAGTGGCTGAGCTGGTCGAGACCAGTCAGTCAACACATTAGCAGTTGGTAGGTTTTTAAGGGGGCATCTCTAAGGTGCCCTCTGGGTGCATGTATTAATAAATCCAGCACTGTAATCAGTGATGGTTTATTATTACGAGATGTTTGATACCAAACATCCCTAGGTTCTGAGAAGCCATCCTGTAGCAGGGGAACTTGTTTTGACCAGTGTCCAGCACATGTATTTAAAAGGGCTTCTCTTTCCACTCATGTCTAAGAATAGACAAAGACATAGCAGGGGCATATCTGCTCATGCAGAGATGTCCCCACATGTGCTATAAAGTGCCTTGCCTTACGGCTGTAAGGCCTTCTGTAGGGGTGACTTACAAATATCATATGCAGTGGTAGTGGACCTGGCACACAGGGATGTGTGACAGGTTGTATTTTCAGTTTTGTCTGCACCAAGACACACAGCCTGCAATGGCAGCACTGTATGCGTTTGGTGAGGGAGTGGCCCTTAGTGTGGCACAGTTCGTTCTGCAGCCGTAAGAGACCTTCTTTATTACCCGGGCCGTAGATACCAGGGGTACCACTTACTAGGAACTTAGTTAAAGGTTGTGCCAGTTGGGGAAACAACTGTACAATTTTGGGAAAGAGATCTAGCTCTGGAGACCTGGTTAGCAGGAACCCAGTGCACTTTCAGTCGAAATCCCATCATGCACCAGGCAAAAAGTGGGGGTAACCATGCCAAAAAGGGGCTATTTCCTACAGAAACTTAGAACAGTATTTCATGTACTTTCACAATTCGATTAATTTAATGCATAATGTCTCCAGGTCTTTCACATACACAGAATCTTTCACACGTGTTAAACACTTTACAGACCCAGTGTTTTACATACAATCTCTCTCCAAAGCACTTTTCAACACAGTACCTTTATACAGTCAATCTCCACAGTACTTTGTAGACACAGGACTTGTCACACAAATTGTACAAAGTACTTTAAAGACGTACGTTTTATTTTAAATCATGTTATGTGTATTTTTATAGTGCACTGTAACCCATGAGGGTATTCTGGCACTTTTTAGCTGTGTAAGGTTAGCCTTGTGGGACTTACTTGAAAAGCCAGGCCTTCAGCTTCTTGCAGAGCTCAAAAAAGTGATGAGGCTCTAGTGTGATGTGGGCGGTTGTTCCATGCTTTAGGAGTGATGTAGAAGAAGGTTCAACCTCCTGATCTGCTTTGGCTTATAGTGAGATATATGCTAGAGCAGTGGTTCCCAACTCTTTGACTTCCCTGGCCCCCCCCTTTATTAGCACTAGAACCTGGTGAACCCCCGTTGAATTATTATTGGAATCAGGCCAACCCACCCACTGAGTCATTACTAGAGGCCAGGGACCCATGCCTAAACATTGTCGATGACACAAACTGCAAAATATTACACACAAAATTCAGAAACAAGCATTCCATCAAACACACACACACATGATAGCACATTTTATTTATTTGCAAACAAATAAAATATATCTTTTTTTTTTAATAGGATGGTTGGAACTTTTCTAAATTCAAATGAAGCCATGCATGGTCCATTATAAATTCTGTTTGATGCAACTGGACTGCTCCCATGAATCAATGAGGATAGTAATTCAATTTTTAGCTTCCAATTTCAAATTCCCTGACATTTACAGTACGTTCTAAAATTTTCAACTGGACATTTCGCCACTTTATTTATATACACTTAATCTGTTATTAGTTAATTTTTCAAGCAGTCACAGACACTCTGAGGAGGCTTCACGGACCCCCAGGGTCCACTGACCACAGGTTGATAACCACTATGCTAGAGAGTCCAGTTTGAGTGGAGGTGTCTGGAGGGTTCATTGAACTTCACATGGCTGTTCAGATGTGCTGGGCCTGTGTTGTGAAATATGCAGTGTGTGTGTGAGTAGCTTGAATTGTGTATGCTCCTGTATTGGGAGCCAGAGAAGTTCCCTCAGGTGTGGTGTGACGTGAGCTTGGCGGAGGACTTTGTGGACCAGTCTGCTGCCATGTTCTCAACTGTCTGAAGTTGTTTTGTGAGTTGGTTTGTGATTCCAGTGTATAGGGTGTTTCTGTAGAACAGGCTGTTGGTGATGAGGGCTTGAGTGATGGTCTTCCAGTTGTCGTTGGGTAGGGTGAGAATGGGTCTGAGGTTTGGAGGCCACCAAGCGCAAAGTCCCACGGCAAGGCATCTTTTCCAAAATAATAATTTCATTCTTGTCTGTGTTCAGCTTGAGGCAGTTGGACTTCTTAAGGAGGCTACGTTCAAGCAGGAGTTGAAGTTGTTCTTGGTCTGGGTGTGGCACAGCAACATTAACATAGAATTTATATAGCACCTTATAGACAGCCCCAAAACCATATTTAAAACACATTACAATCATTTTCTTTCACACAAAATGTATAAATCATTGTTAAAGAAACAGCATCTTTCAGACTGTCAAAGCACCTTTCAGAAATTGAGTTTTTTCCGTACACAATCAAAATCACACCTTTCTAATAAAAATTGTGAAGCATGTTACATGCAAGGCCAAGGCTCTGGGACCTTCCACTTGCACCACAAATCCAGGGTGGCCTGTGTGCACCTAAGCCACTCGCAAGATGAAAGGCCAAGGCTCTGAGGCCTTCCACATGCACCACAACTCCAGGGCGGCCTGTGTGCACCTAAACCACGCTTCCTACCTGTCAGCTCTCTACACCTTGAAACATGATGAACCAAATGCAATACTTGCAGGGGTGAACAAAAGGCAGAATGAGAGCTCAGAGGGCAGGGCACCAGTCCTCGAAAGCGACAGACCAAGTGACCTCTGCAGCTGGGCCCAGAAGCAGGTAACAAAGACAGAAGGCCCAGGTGTGTGCTTAGCGCTCTTTTGCTTAGCTTCAAACTCCTTTTCCGATTGGCTGGCCAACTTACCAGTCAGTCAATTACAAAAAGGAGAAGAGGTCTAGAAGCCTCAGACCAAGACACATCATGGTCCAGGGAGAAACCTATTGTGAGCCCTCAGCTCACAATAGGTTTCTCCCTGGACCATGATGTGGCTTTCAGCTTTTGCTAGCGCCTTCCTGTCCTCACTGGTGCCTGATAAATAGACATTAGGTATGTGTGAATATAGCAAAATTAAATTTGCCCACTCTTGCAAGTCCATTGTGAATCTGAACACTAGCCTGGTGCATATTTACTGCTGAGTCCAGCAGTAGGATTGTAGCAGACCAGGCTACCAATCACCTACATGATGGGTGGGGGTCTGTCCCAAAGGCCCTTACAAAGGAACTACCCTTGCTAAGGTGACACCTGGTGTAACTTCTGTTATTGCCTGGATGGACCTAGTATCCAAATGCTTACCTGCTCCTAACTTTAAGGCTCTTAGTCGCCTGACCGTCAGCACTATGCGCCCAACACTCCCCCATACAAATCCTTCTCTCACACCAGTTTCTCTCCAACAGACAACCTTTCAATGTTATAGTTGGAGGGCAGGGCCTGCATACAAGAGTCTGAAGTCACTCACGTTGGAGGTAGGTTCTTTTGTTTTATTTATGCTCCTAGGTTACAGCAACAGCAGGTAGGTCGTGTCAGGGCTCTTTCCTTCCTCTAACAATGTCTGTCTCCCAGGCTGACTCCATACTACACACCAACATTGCTCATTGTCAGTATTTCAGGCACCAACACACACACACACACACACACACACACACCTCCCTTTCTTACAATCACCAAACCAAAGAATGATTCCCTTTCAACAACAGCCCAGGGACAATCATTCACAGTCACTCAATCTCCAACAAGTCCATGTTACACAATGACCCAACAATGTTTTAAAATCTGCAACAACCACATAGACTCACAAAAATAACAAATAGCCCGCACCTCATCCAACAAGAAATTGAGACATCTAGTTTATGATTAAAACTGCCGAAAAGTCCAAGACCTGCAAGTCTTGTGACCTGTTCAGACATGAGGGCCAACCACCACAACTTTATATTCATAATGATGCCATACAACATTTTTGCACGCTGGACATAGTCACAAATGCCCAGTAAGGTGCCAGCCAAGGCATGGAAAATCACAACTTTCCTTCGACTAAGGGTTTCCGGACATCTCTATGTTGATAACTGCAAGGTACATACAAAACAGAAATGGAAAGTTAAACCATACATCACATCAACTTATAACTGCCTTGACCAGATTCCAACACCAAACCTGTCATCACAAAGACAATTATACACAATGACTATGCAGGCGACAATCACAACAAACTCTAACACCTTCTCCAACTTGCGCAAGTACCACAAACATCCTCACAAAGACAACATACTGCATCATGCACTCACACACAGAAGTGCAGCCCAGCACTTTGACATGTCCAACACCCAGCCACACTACCTAGCCAGACCAACATGGCCAAATGCAACACAGAAAGAAAGCACCTAATCAGCACCCAGCACCACACTCTCTGGAAACTGCACGTGCAAAAATGAGAATGTCTTTGCAACACAGTGATGACAGCCACCAGTACAAACATACTGACTAATTATTGACCCAACACAACAATCAAATATTAGAGCAATCAAGCAATACAGCCATGTGACCAGACCACATGAGCGGGGAAAGATGTACTCACCTTCAATACACTAGAGATACATCAAAAACTCCTATTCACAAGCAATACTGAGCAAATCCACCACAGACAAAAATGAATGACACTCACCATGTCTCCAGTACCACACACCTGTCAAATCTCCCTATTTGTATAGAATGATTTCTGGTCGCAAAACACCCTCAGGTGAAAATTGTGACTACCACCCAAAACATCACAGGCACTGTACTACCCCACATTTTCACTCCACAAAATACTTCCCAATGCAGCTTCTTAAAAAAATTGTACTCCCTCATGTAACCTCTCACAACAGGCTACTACTCTTCATCATCTTTACATACTACTCGACACCCTCCGTGCCATCTCTAGCAGCAGGATACTGCTCTATCCTAGTTTTTGCCAACACATTAGTGTACTACATGCTAGCCTCAAGCAACTAGGCCCTACCATACCTGACATTCGCAACACTTTGACATGCACTACCAGCAACTATCTACTCAACAACACACAGGTGGGTACTACCCTGTCTTTCCTCAAACTGCAAACCATACCCCATCATAGTTGAGTTGAGAGTAAATGCTCTCACTGTACTCCGAAAACCTAAGAGTGGATCATTTGAACTTCCCAATCTGCCTCACAGCATGAAAAAAACAGCGCACACCAGCATCATCAAAAACTGAAATATCCTAAATGAGAGCTCTAACTCACATAGAAACTTACTAACATATGCATCAACATGAAGATGCATGGAACGTATCAAAATGTAAGAATCACAAACGTACATTTTTGCAAACAATATTTCCCAATTGTGTGGACTCCCCGGTTGCCGGGAACTGAAATGCATCTTTGCCTAATATGAAGACTTTGAGTACCAAATATCTCTGCAGATTAAATAACTGTCTATCCATTCCTTCCCATTAATTGAACAAAAGCCAGGCAGGTGCTATTTAGAACTTTGCAGGACTTTAGGATACAGTTTTTCTTCAAACAGCATTTCCATATCCATAGGTATGGAGATAGTCTAAGTTCTCTTCCCCCTTGATCACAAAAACCTAATTATTAGGGGACTCCTTTGGAACACACCAAGGCATTTTTTCACCTCAGCAGCGCTCCTCACCAGACATCCAGTATGCACAGTTAAAAATTCCACCTCTCTCTTCACGAACAGTGTGTGATTTTTCCAGCAATGGTGCTCACAGCAGCCACGCCACAAGCTGGACATGATAGCAACTCAACCCACTTGGGCCAAAGTCCTTATTCTGGAAATATTGATAACGTGCACATTGCATCAGCTCCCAGACACCTAGCCAACCTGTGGTAATTCCGCACTGAGTGCTAATCGCTATGTCACTACAAAAACACGCCATACCTGCACTGTTTACTCTATGGAGAGTTAACTAAAATGCTCACAAGGGTCAGGCACTTGATTCCCTACTGATTCATTTAAAGAGGATTTACATCGGTCACAGGGCTCACACGTCCACTCTATTGCAATCAACCACCAGTATGCATTGACTACACACTCCAGTAATTTACTCTTCCTTTCACGCACAGCAAAACAGCATGTTCACAGAAATAAATACCTCAAGTTGAGCAACTGCACATGTCCGCTGATACTCATGAGTCCTCCAAAAGATCTGGCCAAAGACTTATGATCTCGGTGCTTCACAAGACTCTGTAAATTTTCTGAAAAACGTGCTGTGCTTGCCAGATTTTGCCCACTCTCTCTTCCTCACTGGGCTCCTCCTACTGAAAAGCAAGTGCTGACACCCCTTGATGGTATACTTGAGGGTGGGCTGCCATAGACTAGTTCTCCATGGTCACAAGGCCTTTACTAGTTCGCCAAAATGTTGTAATTTGAGGGCACGGTCTACATGCAAGAGTCATTCAAGTAGGAGTTATTTTTCTTTTCCATGTTAGGTCCTTAGGTTACATTCATAGCATGTAAGTCCTGTTAAGAATCCATTCTCCAGGGCTCCATGGTCCCTCAAACGGCACGCCAAATTTACAAAGTCATTCTCTCCCATTACTTGAGAGTCCAGCTCAGACATAAAGGGAACACAAGAGATACTACAAACTTTCCAACACCAGGCGAAATAGAAGGCTTGCAGCATCAAAGAGCTTCACAGCAACTGAACATCATAAGGGCTTTAGTGCCTGTCACTACTACTCAGAACATAGATCCCTCTCGTTGACAGCACTATACTTTTTTGACCACAAACAACCATGAAAAATGTTATAATACAAGCTGAAGAACCAAACAAAGTGGGCAAGCAGAGCTGCTGCACGGCCCACTCCATTTATGTATGGGAAGGTCCTCCACTAAATAAAATGGGAGCATTCTGGAAACATGGGGCCTATCTGAACAATAGTTAAATTCAGAAGATTTTATGAGCCGTTTGAAAGGGCAGTTAGATATTCTAGGTAAATTTTCCACTGGGACGAACCTGGTCCTTATGTCTGACCCACCCTCCATTGCGGTTGGCCTTCACCTTTGACCCAGTCTAGCCAGACCAGATAACTGCAGTTGGTACTATGTGTTTTTTAATTCTATTTTTACCTTAAAACCTTTAGCATTGATATCACTGGTTCTACTTATTGGATTTGTGTTGTTTTGGTGTTATTTTATGTAACCAAATATTTGCCGTTCTTCTAAATTGGTTAGGATTGTTCTTGTGTTAACTTTATTACTGTTTAAGTGCTGCATAAATAATTTATACATTAATCATTACTGATTTTTGTGCCAAACTACTAGAGAGTTAAGCATAGGTTTATTTTACGACTTTTGTGGTTCACCATGGCAAGGATTTAGACACTAATTTGAGTGGGGTTCTCCTTCCTCTCAACTTATAACCCAGTTTCTTCACCTGATGAAAGGATACTGTTGTCCCTCAAACATTGTTGTTTAGATGACTCACTGGTAATCCTGTTACTTCAATTCTTCCTTCTTCATCACAGGCCTTATGAATAGTAGGTTGTCAGTCTTGGAGAGCCCAAATTAAGTATACAAGTCAACAAGCAACAAAAAGTCTGGCGTTCCTGCAGTATGAGGTGACCAGCGAATAAACTACATTACATATCCTAAATACAGTGCAGAGGCCATGGTAAGCTAGCACCTGTAGTAAAAATGTCAGGTAGCTACTGTGTATATTTTATTTCATGTCCTAAACTAGGTAGACAGACATTAGTAAGCTCGCACCTAGGATCAATAGAATGAATGTTGCAACTGGTTTTCAGCATCATGCAATAGAATATACACAGTAGCTACATAATATATGAATATGTGTAAGTATGGCAAGTTCTGGATGATTTTTGCAACTGTTGATCCCCACCATAGGAGCTGGGACATCACTCACTGCTGTTACCCGACTACATGTTTGGCACTTTTCGAGACTTTAACTAGACCTCTCTCATACTTTTTTGATTTTTACTTACTTTTTTTGGATCTGCTATACTGTGCGGTTTATTAGCCTTCAAAACGTCACTCATTGTGACTAAACATGTCAGCTGGGCCTGTTGCTGTGACATGATGTAAATTGGGGCCTACAGAGTTTTTCATAACTGAATAAATATATTATTTTGAATGACAGTCATAAAACTGTATGTGATGGACTCTTATTTGTTTGGGACTTCTACAGCTGAGAGCTGGTGTATCTTTATCAGAGTTTATGTATACAGCAGCCCTTTTGGCCTTCTGTTACAAAGTACCCATGTTAGTAGGGAACTTGATACATCTTAAGCATCTTATTTCTACTTTTGTTGCTTAATATACATACCCACAACTGTATTCTCTTTGATAAGAGATGTTACCAGCAACACTACTTCCACTTGTCTTTTCACTTCAAGAAAATCAAGTATGCAATTGAGAATGCCACTGAAATGGCCTTGATCCAGAGCTGCATACAGCGGTTGAGGTTGGTTTAAGCTCAGTCAGGTTGGCGAAATCCTTGCTCATCACAATGGACACCCAAATGCTCGATCGCATACTGGGGCATATGCAAGCAGACGTTTGTCACAAACTGGACATGACTATTCACAACCTGGTAAAAAACAGTTTTGTAGC
Organism: Pleurodeles waltl; assembly: GCF_031143425.1. Classification (NCBI taxonomy): domain Eukaryota; kingdom Metazoa; phylum Chordata; class Amphibia; order Caudata; family Salamandridae; genus Pleurodeles; species Pleurodeles waltl. The sequence goes on along the minus strand of NC_090451.1, from coordinate 686,331,883 downwards.
AGTATGGGCTTGTGAACATTTCCACGTATTCTTATGTAGAAAACCTTTCACTCTTGTAACAGATCATCAAGCAAACCATATTTGCCAATCCAAAAGCCAATATGCCTCCCAGAGTTGTGCATTGACAAGAGAAGGATCAAAACCCTCCTGATTAATTTTCACAAGTGCCAGTACAATGTCATAACAGCCCTTCCAAAGTGGCTGAAGCCTACATTAACTTCACTGTAAAGTCAAATATCTCTGCACTGTTTTTCTGGATCAAATTAATAAATTAATACTGCAACAAGCAAAAACAGTAACATGTTGATACTAAAGAATATCATTCCTCTAAGGAGGACACTTGACCTCTCGCATGTGACAGTGAATATCATAAGTTCAAACATTTAAGAGTTGAACTCTAAGTTACTCAAGAAAGTACTGTCTTTGGAGGCTCAAGAATTGTCACACCAGAGAGGCTGTGACAAGTAATTAAAGTGGCTTCTGAAGGACATAATGGAATTGTTGCCACACAACGAGCTTTTCAAGACCTAGTTTGGTTTCCCATCTTTATGAGAGAGTTGAGAAGTAAAAAGCCGGTCATTTGCGCAATTGCTTATCTCCCAAAATCACTCAAATTTGTCAGACTTACCAAAACATGTATTGGAGATTGTCGCTGTGGACTTCTTTGGTCCTCTTGACAATGGACATCACCTGATGGTGATTATCGATGATTAATCTTGTTTTCCACTCGCTCGAAGATCTTTCATCAATCACTCAAGAAAAGAGCATTGAAATATGAGATGGTATCTTTGTATTACGGGGAGTTCTCTCAATTTTAAAGTCTGTCCACCTTTTAACAGTCGGGAATTCAAAGACTTTCTTACTCAATGAGAAGCATCAGAAAATCACACCTCTTTGGCCACCAGCCAATGGCGATGTTGGACCCTTTATAAGCACCCTTAAAAAGACTTTACAGCATGCAAAATTTAAGAAGTTTGACCTTGTCAGCTCACCATACTACTTTTAGAGGTTACTGATCGACTACTCATTCAACGACAGGTGACTGTCCTGCAAAATTGATGTTTGGAAGAGACATGATCGAGTTACCACAATGGACCAATTGGCGGTCTACGACATATGGTGTACATCATCAGAAAGACTTGTCATAAACAAAAGATGGAAGTGTTTGCTGACAAGCGTGGATGTTCAAAGACAATCACTTTCCATGAAGGAGATCGAGTACTGGTGCGACAAAAGAGGAAAAGTAAATCCCCTGGTCCCTTTGTTACGGTGCTGTTTGAAGTCGTGACTAGTAAGGGATACATGGTGACTGCTCCCCATCCTGGGAAGCACATCATGTGAGATTCTTCGCACTTGAGACATCTGACTCGACAGTTCCTACTGCCAGTGATTAAACTGGTTTGAGTGAGACTGAAGAGCAACCCCTGACTTCATCTGTCCCTGCATTACCTGTGACAGTCTTGGACTTTTCTCGTCTCAGCTTCAGCACACACTATCTAGGCGGTTGATCAAAACACCAAAGAGACTTATAGAGGAGTTGTTATATATGTTTGCGAAGATTGTATTTTTTTGTTTGTTTAACAAGAGGAAGGGGTTTGGGGGGGGAATATATATATTTTTGTGTGTCATGTGAAGAGCGATGATGAGACCCTTTTGGTTCCTGATGGAATCCGTAGAACTGTGACAAAAGTGTTTGGGTGTAGTGCCTGGATTTCAGGTTTGGGAGTGGAGTTAGTGCTTGCACATGGGAGAATAAAGAGGTGGAAAAGCAAGTGTGTTCATTTAGGAGTACCCAGGCTAGGGGAGAAGATAACCCTGGAGCCAACTGGCAGTCAGGCAAGGTGTTCCTCTTGATGGTGTTGCAGTGGGAAAGTCTTTCTGAGATTATTCTTTTTGACGGGAGGGTGCTTACAACAGACATCGTCCGGTGGAGTGACTCATGCACCCGCGGTGGCGCTGACTGACTGGTTCCTCATCCCTCGTCAGAGAAGCCACTTAAGGAGGGTGTGGCGTGGGATGGTGCCCGAGTAACGCGCTGATTGGCTCGGGGACCGGCACACGCCTGTCCCGATTGGTTCCCAATTTCTCGTGCGTCATGGATGCTCTACGGTTTCCCTCAGGTGAAGGATGCCGACTCGCCTTATTTCCGAAGTATCTCTACGCTTGGTTGACAGGGTGGCTTCTTCTTGTCCGGGCGCTTCGCTGCCCTCTCGCCGGAGGATATTTAGGAACCCACGGCGACACGGCTGTCCGACAGTTGGGCTCCGCGAGCGTCGGTTAAGCGTGCCTTCCACACCGGCAGTGGTCTCGCGCCTGGGCGGACGTCGGGGGCTCCGCGTGCCGCCCAGTTATCGGTCTCGCGCTCGCCTCCCATTGGACCCCCACCTTCTCCCTGCCCCCCGATTGGATGGATTTCCTCCTGAGCGGGGTGGCCGCGAGCGGCGCCTGCCTCTTCTCCAACCCGCTGGAAGTGGTGAAGACCCGCATGCAGCTGCAGGGGGAGCTGCGCGCGCCGGGCACCTACCGGCCGCTCTACACCAACGCCTTCCAGGCCGTCTGCGCCATCGCGCGCGCCGAGGGCCCCGCGGCGCTGCAGCGCGGCCTGGCCCCCGCGCTGCTCTACCAGTTCGTCATGAACGGCGCGCGCCTGGGGGCCTACGGGGCCCTGGAGAGCGCCGGTCGCACACGGGGCCCCCTGCGCAGCACGGGAGCCGGGGCCGCCTCCGGGGTGCTGGGGGCGCTGCTGGGCAGCCCCGTCTACCTGGTGAGAGGACGGGGAGATGTGCGGAGCTTGGAGGGTGTGGTGTTCGAGAGGGTGGGCACCGAATAAATACACGTATTCATAATTAAAAATAAGTACCAAATATATGAGCTTATTTCGGGGTGATATTGAAGTGCATGGGAAGTGACGTAGTAGTTTTAAAGCAGTTAAATGCCAAATTTTTTGAAGAAATATAAGCGCTGGCAAGCCTAGTAGGTGTATCATGCATGCCAACATCTTAGAAGAGGTAAATGGGAAAGTTAACAAACAAAAAAAAAATCTGTGCTTTGCATTTATCCCATAAACTTCTATTGAAGCAGAGGCAATTACAGACTGAAGACAGCTGACATGAGGCCATTTGTGGTTTACATTTTTATGTTATTTTAATGTGGAGTCTCCCGCCTGCATCGGGTCTATTGCCTCGTATGTTGTGGCATAAACGGAATAACACATGCAAACGCAGTTGCCCTTAACACCCAGGCTCTGAGCTGGCTGTTGCTTTCTGCTTCTTCTATGTGTGTGCTATTTATTTTAATGTTTCCAAGCTTTCGATGCTGCATCCCACTATCACCACACCCCTAGGGAATGAAAAAAGTATCAGTAACATAAACGGGATATGAAAATGACAGACCTAACCACGAAGAACGAGGTTGTACAGTGTAGTGGCACAGGCTGCACATTTCTGCATGCACGTGGTGGCACATTGAAGCCACACATGCTGGCTTTTTCTCTGCTTGTATTAGCAGTTTTTTTTTGTATTTTATCAAAGTAGACCATGTTTATCTTGTACGATAATAGTTCGAAGATGAGCAGAGAGCTTTCCGTTTATGCAGTAGCTCCAAGGTCACAGGCTGGGTTAGAGGAAGAAAAAGAAGTTGCATTACAGATTGCAGACCTACAGTTAAGGAAGGCAGCTTTCATGTGGAAGATCGTTTTTAGATTGCTTGGATAGAGTTAACTTTCTGTTTAAGATCTCTCTCCCAGAAGCTTATGGTAATAGAGTATTCGGTTGTGCTGCCTTATGCATAATGTGTGTATACGGAACTCCTCAGGGTATTAAAGTTGATTTGCATTTTGTCTCCTCAGGGAGTAGGTGCCTCAATTGAGGATGGCAGGGGGATTATGAGAACAGTAGTGGGAAAGGAGAATGTGGTTTGCCCTTTGTATCCTCTCAAATAGGTGGTGACCCAGATTCAGTTTTATTCCAAACAATTAATTTTGGGGTGTGGGTAAACTATTAGTGTTCTGAAGTGGCTGTAAAGAAAGAGGAGGTGACTAATCTCACATGAATAATCCCTATGGGGTGGCAGGAGGATAAACTAGTAGTTTCGCAGTTATAGGCATGGTAGCAGTATTAACGTCCCTAGCCATGGGAGAAGCTTCAAGGCATCACATGGTCAAGATATGGTGATTAACATCTGAGTATTGGATTAGGACCTTCCCATTTTCATACTAGGCGATGCTGGATCTTGTTTTCACATTTCTGGTTATGCTAACAAGGAAAAGTACTTTTTTATTTGTAAGGGATTTCAGTATTCTTTGACACAAACAAGAAACAGCACTGTGCGTCAGTTTGGGAAGTTAAGAAAAAATGGTCAGTTATCAAGGAGCCCTTTCTGAAACTTTGTATTTGCCACTGATAAAAATTTCTGGATAGCGCTCAGGGCGGTGTGTTTGATGGTACTTTGGGTATGGTGGCCACCTCTTTTCAAGGCTTCACTTCTAAAGGTTTGGGTCATCATTATCTTATCTAATTAATTCCAGGTGTTGAAATCATGCTTTGCTTCCACTGAAGTACTTGGATTAACACACCTGAAAACAATGTTTTGTTCTTGAAAAGTTCAAGAATGGAGGGAGTGTCCATAATGATATGGAGTATATTGCTCATCCTATTTTTAGGTTCAAAATCACTCGATGTAGCATTAGCACAAGTGCGGACAGCTTTCAGGAGCACTGATCAAATTTTTGTGGAAAATTACATTTAGTGCTACAAAATGACTACGAGGGACTATTAGATGTTGATTAACAAATCACATTGAGGTGCAAAATTCCCATTTGGCCAACAGGAGGAGTGTATACAACTTTTAGGAGCAGCAATCATGTTTAAGTGCAAGCTCACCCTTGGTCTGACATCAGTAAAAGGTTAGAGATTTTTAGTTGCAAAATCACCCCAGGTGCAAAGTAACCTAAAGTGTGGCCTCTCGTATTTATAAAAATAAACATTTAGGACTGACAAAGTCCACAAAAGGTGCAACACCACATTTGTTGACAGCACATTGGCCTGCATAAACAGTGTGAGCATCCTCTGTTAGGTCGATTCTCCGAGCTTTTTTTTTTTTTCTTTTAGCACCCACCCCAGCTCCTCCTCCTCTCTTCCAAGATCGATGTCAAGATGAATTTGGGCTAAAGTTACCTACTGGAAGGTTTCCTACTAGAGTGTCTGAGGGTATTTAGTTCACTGGTAGCCTAGCTTTTCTAAATTTCCCTCATGGTGGATTTATCCATTGGGCTTAGCTCATTGGCAGTATTGGTTATTTGTAGGGCAAGATTATTTGGGGTTTCTTCTATACTCGTGTTTGCTAGCGTGAGCTCACCATGGACCTCCAAACAAAGCTTTACGCAAAATCCAGACTGGTATATTAATCTGGATGCAACTACGCGTGGGTTGTCATTTAACTACCGTCTGCTAATGTCAGTTTGAGCTAATTTCACACCTTTATGAGGCAAGTTCATCTCTGACAAGTGGGAAAAAAATGTGAGCAGGCCATCTGCCCAGTAGCTAAAGAGAATGTGCTGAGAGATACATATGCTGCAGAAAATAACGAGCAGTGGGTTTCACTCATAAGAGCCTTAACTCTATGCAAAGAGCTTTTTTGTTTTACAGTTTTTCTATCGTTCAGCACCAAAAAAATGACTAACATTTGTTAAGGGCGTGTCAGTATAGCAGGGGTAACAGGGCTAACAATGGTGGAGCATATGAAATACGATTGGCTGAGTTACAGTTTTCTATTATCTAGAACTAACTTCTTCCTCAAACCTCTTTGATGCTGTCCACTCAGAAAATGTGGCTTAGTAATCTATGGGAGGAAAGGGAGTGGAGACTTCTGTATGTGTTCACATGGTTTGTCATGACAAGGTGTTGTCATGATAATAATGTAGCACAAAGGGTTTGGAATGTGGAATGCAGCTTGAGCTCATGGGCTGCTGTCCCTGCATGGAGCCTGGTTGGTAACGACCAACACGATTTGTGTTACTGAATACATGAGGAACCAGATGTTTTCCTGTGGATTTGTTAGGCGAAAGGAGGGTGTTTTATTGGTGATGAGGATGGGATGTGTTTAAGGATCGACCAGCCCGAAAAACAAAGATAATGTAATGAAGAAAAGGTATCAAAAAACGGTGATGACTTTAGTTATGTTAGTTTGTTTTAAAAACTATATTTAGGGTGTTACATTTGTGTATGGGAAAGGTTCTAAAAAACCGTTGCAATGAATATTACTGTTTTAACTACTTGCTCTGTGGTTTACAGAGGGTAGACAAAGTATATGCTGATGCAGTCAGTTTCACCACTACACATTTTTAGCTGGTCCTGGTGATTTTATAATGTTATAGGAACACTGTCTTGAAGCCTTTGAAAAGTAATTGGAAGTGATAGTTGAAATGCCTTTACGGCAAAGACAAAGGTAGCGATGCTAAAGCATAGTTAAGGTGTTGAGGATAGAAAAGTGCTGAAAACTTAACCAGAGTAAGACATTTGGAGCATGATTGGGATGAGAATTCTGAGATGTATAAAGTATTGGAGGATGAGTGTTGGAAATGTATTTTGGAAGAAAGGTGAGTGTGGTGTGGAGAGGCACACATTTTTTTCTCGAGCACAAGGTGTGAATAATCAGTGGATCAGCATGTGGCTTTGTTACAAAATTCAGTGGTTGCATGCAAATTTAAAGAAATTCAGTCTGAATTAACACCAGACCAGCTAATTAGTTGGAATAATACAAAAATTCAAGAGATGTTGCAGGGAATGAAAGAACAAACGTTAGAAACGTCCACTGCAGCAGGCCAAAACAGTTGATAATACATCTAAGTATGTTGAGGAATTGAACTCACAAGAGAGTGTTTCAAAATAAGAGAGGTGGGTGTAGAGTTGGAGTCATGCATATTTAAGAATATTTATTGAGGTTGAAACACCATGCAAGCTTGCCGAGCGTTCGCTCCATGTCTCTGTCATTCAGCCACTCAGCTTGCATTCCAACCACTGAACTTGGAATCCAGGGTCCATGAATGGAATGACACAGACTTATAAATAACAACATTTTTATTTTACACATTTACAAGGAATACTAACAATAAACATTGGCAAAAACTTCTTAACTAAAGTAAACATATCTTCCTTTCTTTTTTTTAAATACACAAAAAATTCACACACAAAAAATACAATTAAACTATGGATTAAAATCACACACATGATCATCCAACCACTTTGATCTAGAAAACATTCTATTACCCTTGTGACTTGTACCATCTTTGTCAGCAACCACAGTTTCTTCTGGAGCTTTATCCATGTCCTCCAAAACGAACTGTTCCTCCATAGGAACAATTTCTACACTTCTTCCTTCCTCGCTTATGGTAATTGCTGAAACACCCTCTTTCTCTCTTAGCAAGAGATTACTACTACATACATCCTTTCCGACCTCAAAATTATCACAAACTCAGATTCTTTTTTCCAAGTTATCATTCCTTTTATCCCTGTCTAAGCTATAATCCTCTATAGAATACTCCATATTCTGTTTGTATAAATAACTGTGCCACAGCAAATCTCTTTAGATTCCAAACTTTACCATCAGTCAAAAGAACCGCATTGCGTAACACTTTACTCACTTGAAGAGGTTATGAAAATTGACTGTCCCCTTTCTTTACCTTCCAGGGTTTATTTACCTTTACCCAACTCCCTTTGCAAATTTCAGTGTTCCTGATTGAACCCCTCTTACTATCAAAAGATTGTTTGTATTTCTGGTCCTAGGTACCTTTCCTCTCATTATTTTGAATGGTAACAACCCAAGTGCTTCATGATAGCTAGTTCCATATGACCACGAAGTTTTAAAAACTTGAACCTCCCAATCATCTCCATTCTTACACACAATTTGAATTGCATTCTTCAAAACTTTGTTAAACCTCTCAATCATACCATTACTACTAGGATTGTACAAACAAGTGGTTGTGTGCTTTACATCAATTCTTTCAAAATATATATTTTTTTTAAGTTTGACAAAAACTGCACTCTATTATCACTAATAATTTGTACTGGTAACCCTTCCACCACAAAAGTGTTATCCATGAATGTCAACACCCCCAAAGAATCTACCTTACCTACTATTTTCACAGAAGGCCATCAGGAAAAAACCTAAATCATAGAAATTATATACTTCCCATGCATACCAGTGGGACCCATGATATTTATGGCTACTGTAGGCCAACGTTTTACCTGAATAATAGGTTCACACATATTACGTTTTAGCTTTCTCAAGGTTTCATCAGAATTTGCACAAACTACAGAATCCCTGACTATTCTTTCAGCTTGCACATCTATTCCTGGCCACCAATACAATTTTTTACCCTATGTTTGGTCTACACAATTCCACGATGATTTTCATGACACAATTTCAAAATATTATTCCTAAATGCCATTGGGAAAATGGCACTATCACCTCTACAAACTGTTCCCTGAACGACTGATAGCTCACTCCTCACTTCCAAAAACTGTCTTAAAATTTTCAATATTTTCGATTTGTTAGGCTAACCACCCATTCAATCAGTTTCTGTAAATCACTATCCATGGAATATCTTTCTTTCCACGTTCCTCTTTTATACTTAGAGCACCTTCATCATGAATTAATGCAATTTGTAACTCCTCCCCTTCATCAGCATCCCATTCTATAACTTCAGTAGGCATGCGGACCAGAAAATCAGCCACAACATTGCTCTTTCCTGGAACATGTTCAATTTCATACATAAAATCTTGCAGACGCTTTGACATTCTAGCAGATGCCTTAAACATTCCTTCTGTAGTCAACAGCTTTTCCAGTGGTTTGTGATCAGAGCTAAGATTGCATTTTTTCCCCATATAAAGGATCTGTAATGCTGCAGTGCCCAAACACTAGTGTTTTCTTCTTTATCACCGAAAACCTATCTTCAGTTGGTGATAAGGCACGAGAAGCAAAAGCAATAATAGCTTCTTTCCCTAACATATTGATTTTATTCAAAAGGCCCCCCAATCCTTTATTGCTGGCATCTACCGTTACAACATTAGTGAATTCAGGATCGAAACAACTTAAGACAGGGACCTGTACAATGGCATCTTTTATGTCTTTAAATTCCATTTCACATTCTTGTGACCAACAGAACTTCAGGTTGTTTTTAACCAGTTGTCTAATGTTGTAAAACTCTGCTTGAAAAGCCCTTTACAAATTTTGCATAAAACTCCACCATACAGAGGAATGATCTAACTTCATCCTTGCATGAAGGGTGTGGAGCATTCTGAATGGCTTCCACCAACTTCGGTTTGGTAGCTACACCCTTACCACACAAAACATGCCCCAGATAAGTTACTGACGGTATGCCAAACTTACACATAAAATGTTCCACAGTCAACCCCCTTGTCTTCCAGTATACCCAGGACTTCTTCCAACACTTTGTCATGTTCTGTCCTATCCTTGCCAAAAAGTAAAATGTCGTCTTGGAAACACCTTAAATTAGCCTGTTTCCCAAACAACTGATACATGAGCCTTTCAAAAATGGCTGCTGCTGAGGCTAAACCGAACGGCATTCTTTTTTATTGGGAACACCCCTTAGGAGTGATAAACGCTGTTTACATTTTACTTTCTTCGCCCAATTTAATCTAATGATATGCTGCGGATAAATCGATGGTAGAAAATCACAATGCCCCTTTTATAAGCGTAAGCATTTCTGTTAGTTAATGGGAATTTATCTACAGTTATATTATTATGCAGATGGCGCCAATCTATGCACAAACAAATCTTGCCATTTTTGCGTTTGGCCACCTCCACAGGAGAAATCCATTCTGAAGATTCAAATGGTTCAATAATATCCGCTCTAACTAGTTTGTCTAACTCTTTTTCTATTTCATATCTGATGAGTATGGAAATGTTCCTCGCTTTGTGCCTTTTTGGACAACAGTTTGACTTTAAAATGATACGATATTGAAAATCCTCTAACATCACAATTTTTCCACTAAAGACTTTTGGACATTTTTTAAACGTGTCCTTGGCTATACTTTCCTCTTCATCCACAACCATAACTGGTTCAGTACTGTTGGGATCAAGAGTAACATATAAGTCACCTTGATCTTTACAACCCAGGTCCTTTCCTTGCTATGTATAACTTAACAAAATATTTCCTGTTCTTGAATGCAAAAGTCATCGCTCTATACCCTAACAAATCTATTTTTTTCTCCAGAAAATCCCTCCGGGCAAATGTCAGGTTCCTGCAAACTATTCTCTTTTTAAATGATTTTTGAATTCATATATCCTCATTAATAATAGTAAAAGGGGATCCAGAGTCAACAGACATTTGTATTTCCACTCCTCCAATGCGCATAAAACATACCGTTTTTTTTCACGTTACACGATGAACCCTCATGCACATTCAAAACAAATACTTGTTCTGTTTTCGTTTGCTCACCACAATGCATAATTTTGTTGACCTTTCCTTAATCTTCACTGGAGCTTCCACTCACATCTTCAACACACTTCACTTTACTCTTTTTTTAAAAAAAATTTTATACACACTCTTGCAAAATGACCAAAACCTCAACAAGCTGCACACTTCTGCTTTGACGCTGGACAATATTTAAAATAAGCTAAATGCGAACTACAGTCACAGCAGTAACATTTTTGTCCATCACTTTCAAAGGGTTGTTGATTTTTCAAATTTTCTTTTTTAAATTTAGCCATCTCTTTGTGTTTAATCTTGTTAACTGTTTCTTCACAGAATTCCTTTGACTCTGTCTTAAGAGCTTTCGCACTACGACTTGCTAAAATATAATTAAGCTCTGCGTCTCCATTTATCCACAGTCTTTCCTGAATTGCCGAATCGCGAGTATGCATTACAACTTGGTCTCTAATTAATTGTTCCTGTAAGTGATCAAATTTACAATCAGTGGTCAATTTCTTAATTGCTGCTAAATATTCATCTACTGTCTCTCCACATTCTTGCTTCCTTTGAAAAAATGTATGTCTAGAAATACAGATGCACACTTTAGGGGCAAAATGGTTGTCAAAATCCTTTACAACATTTTAAAATTCATTAAAATCCCCACCCCCACTTGTTTTTGTAATTTCTTCAAATACTTTTAATCCTTCTGGACCAACAGAATGCAAAAAAATATTTTTATTTCATTCAAGACTCATTTTACCTTCCTTAACAATGGTCTCTAAAAACTTTAAACAATAAGATTTCCATTCTAACCATTTCATACATGATTTAGCACCTGCACGCCAGAATGTCTGCCGAGGTTGAAGTGAAAACTGCTGTGTGGCCATGTTGAATTAAATTGGATATAGAACAGTGTCCAATCTTCACCCAAAGTACTAGTTCACTGTTAAAAATTGATGGCGATACACAATACCACTAGAATACGCACCTAAAATGTGTGTCTCTGTGTGGATTTGTGCCAAAGAATATATTCGTGAAAAATGACACACAACGTTGTAAAACAACACACCTTGATTCAAATGTACGTTTGTGCAGCGATATTCCGTTGTTAAAGAGAAAAAAAATAAACACGTTAGATGAAACTAACATCGGTGTACTTTTCTTTGATGAGAAATGCGAGTTGCTGTTGACAAAAGCACGTTGCCAATGCTGCTAACGTCTTTCCTTTAATTTCCATCTAAAACTGAATGCCGATGTCAACCCGAGTAACATGTTAATCCTTCGACAAGCACTGCTAAAGTCTTTCCTCCAAAATTTTAATATGGTTGCACCCCGATGATGTGAACATGCTTAACGTTGTAAAATGTGTAACACCGTTCACTGCTCTCTGCCGCACGTGCAGTCGCAACAGTCTTCTTTTTTCAAACAATGCTGGAACGGACAACAATCCAACGCTTGAGTGAAAAGGTGAGATCCAAGCCTGTAGAAATTTAAAAAATGAATCCAGTACAAATTAATCCCAGCAAGCCTTGTTATCAGCATACCGGTTCTCTTGTCCTGCGTGGGTTTACCATCAGTGTTGCAGCTGCTCCCAGCTCGTCACCAAATTTGTAGAATCGGAGTCATGCATATTTAAGAATATTTATTGAATTTGAAACACCATTCAAGCTTGCTAGGCGTCCACACCATGTCTCTGTCCTCCAGTCACTCAGCCCGCATTCCAACTACTGAACTTGGAACCCAGGGTGCATGAATGAAATGACAGACTTACAAATAACATTCATAACATGCATATTTACAAGCAATACTAATAATAAAAATTGGCAAAAACTAAAGTCAACATAACAGTGGGGAATAAGAATAAATCCATAGAAGAAGAGAAAAAAAGAAGTTTCCAATGAAAGAGAAAAGTGTGCTACTGATGTGGCAGTATGAAACATATTTCTACAGCGCGTAATTGTCCTGTAGTAAAAGTAAAATGCTACAAATGTGAAAAAAGGTCACTTTTCAAAAATGTGAATAAATGAAAGAAGGTAGTGGCAGAGTAAATTAGGTGAATGTAGTATCATGAGGAGGATGGTAGAACGATTGTAGGGAATAGTTTGAGGATGTGAAAGTTTTGATGGTGCAAGATGTAGTAAGCATATTAAATACGTAACCATCAAATGAAGAATACCCACAGCCCGCACCCCCCTCCCTAAAAAAAAAAAAAAAAGTCAAGTGACTATGTGGAAAGGAGATATAGATGTGGGCGACAAATTCATGTTCAACTTAAAATATCTATCGTAGGGTGTTTTAGAACCAAATTGTTAGTCAAGGATAGAAGTTTGATAACATGTGTTGACAAAACAAATTATCTTGAAAGAAAATGTCACTCTTGTGGTGCATAAGGTGAGGAGTGTGCCTATGGCTTTGAGGGTTCCTTTGAAAGAGGAGTGGGAAAGATTATGCAAAAATAATATATTCAAACCAGTGTAATCATCTGATTGGTCAATAACAGTTGTCATAATAAGTAAGCATAGTGGAAATAGAAGAATGTGTGTAGATTTGAGGGGCTTAAATAACTGCATCTGGGTTGACCACTATCCCTTGCTAAATATGGGGAAATTGTTTTCTGGGGGTGACCAAAAAATAGTATTTCTCAACCATTGCTTTATCCAATGCTTACCACCAAGTGTTGGTACACAGTAGCTCTCATTTGACCTCATTTGTCACTCCTTAAGGGGATATATTGTTTTGAAGAGGATGCCATTTGGATGAGCCTCCATATCGGCTGTTTTCCAACGTGTGATGCAAACATTACTGGGGGAGTGTGAACAAGTAAGATTTTTCCAAGATGATGTAAGATGTTGACAAATGAGCCCATAAGGCTTTACAAAAGGTTTTTAGCAAAACTGGATGAAGCTGGTTTAGCTGTTGAACTTAAATGTAAATTTGTGGTATAAAAGGTAGAGTATTTGAGATATACTCTCTCATGTCAAGAAATCAAACCTAAATTCAAATTAGTGAAGGCTACTGAAAAGGCCCCAAGACCTACAGATAAAGAATAACTACGATCATTCTTTAGTTTGGCATATTTTTATGCAATATGTAAACATTTTGTGGACAGATTACAACCTATGAGCCAGAGAGCAGGGAATAGATGTGAGTCGGTCATTTGAGATTTTGGCAACAGACAAGAGAATTGCAATTGTACTGATGGATTGCCATTCTAGGTGACTGGAAATCATTTTTGTCAATTAGGCATAGGCCAAGGTAGTTCTGGAATTTTGCTAGGAGGTATTTAGGAGAGAGGGATACCCACAAGAATTGATTTCTGACAATGGTACCCAATTTATACCAAGAGAATTTGAAGTATATTTGGCCAAAGTGGCATTATTCACAAGAAAACAGCTATGTACCATTCCTTGCTGCCTTCTAATTTGGCAGCGTGACCCAGATGCCGCTTCCTGCATCAGCCTTTTCTTTCCCTGGCACATGGACTAAGTACAGATTGATTGCTCTTAATTAGTGTCCATCGACCAAACGCACTCTGGTTCAGGTACTATTTTAGTGTCTGTTTATACACAGAGCAAGAGAAATTGCCCTAGCTGTGTTCTCCCACACAAACGTAATAAACACAAAATGGCAACTAGGCTCCGAAGAATAGGGACAGGGATAGAAACCACAGTTAGTCTACCTTAGCTAGCCAAAAGACACCTCACCCACTAATGGTAGCATGCTTCAGCATCGGAGCCTATCTAAACCTGGGTAAGATGATACCACCATGACAGAATCAACCAGAATTTGGAGTTCTTAAATGGTATCTTACTGGGTAAAAGCAGAGATCCAGGATAGAAGAAAATTGTGAAAAATACCCCATGGAATACCCAAAATAGTTTACTGTTATTTTAGGGTACAGAAGGTATAAATAAAAATAAATAAAAAAAAAGCTTTTCTAAGGGAATTAGTGTCACACTACGCTAACAAGTTTTGGTCCTTGCCAAGAGCCCGTCAGGGGCTTTCATCAGGGCTGTCAAACTGTCCCTGCCTTTCTACTCATGTGCTCCATGCATAGTTGTGAGCCCTACTGCTTTCAACTGAACTACATGTGATTTCTTTTTTGGAAGTACATAGAAAGATGCAAAACAAATCAAGCAATAAAGGGGGTTCAATGAATAGTGGATGTGTATTTTTATAAATACCAAACATGCTGTTGGCCATAAAAGGGTATTTCTTGTTCTGTATACAGAGAATGGTATTTTTTTACCACTGGGAAGTAAAAGAATGTAAAGGGCTATTTCGTCCCATCTAGCAGACACCTATTTCTTGTGAATCAAGACCTTGGATATTCAAGGGAATACACAAACGTCCCAAGTTCCCAACCACAGTGCTCTAAAAAAAAAAAAAAAAAAAAAGTATTTGGAAAAAGTCAGGCAGTGTACCACAGTAAACCTGCTGTAAAGCACTTCATATGCGCTTGTGCCAAGGCCAACCCGCTGGAAAGCTGTGAAGTGTACGTGTGCATGCATAAATCACTTGTGAGGCATCTTCCCAATGCATACACATTGAGGACTCATTCGCAACACAGGTTTCTAAAGGCACCACCACACTTTATGCAATTAGTGGGTGGTTTAGGAATCTTGCGTCTGGTGGGGGATGCCGTCTTGTAGTCATACACTTAAGAAAATACATAATAACAATGTATAAACATACTTTAGTAGATTTGCGTAGTCTTAGATAAGTCATATTCCTTTACTTGAATATTAATCTTATAGTCGGAGGGCAATGCTCTTGATTCTGGTATGAAGCGCCATTACGGCCCCATTACCGATTGTTAGAAAATAAATGTGTATTTGATTTTTAAAATGTAAATCATTGTTGTTACAGTAAGTGCCAAGGAGGGAGGGGTGCACTCATCTCATGTTCTTTAATACTACTACATATTCATTCTATTTCAAATTGCCTTTTCGTCTTAGGGGTAGCTTTCTTAAAAAACACAAGTGATTTGCATTCTTCTTGCATCTGTTTTTTGTCATCTTTTGCGTGATCATACGCAGAATTTCTGTAATTATGTGGTAGTATAATTGGGGACTTTTTAGTAGTAGGTCAACTTTGACCCAGCTTAATGAACAAGTATTAGAAATGTAATGGGTCTTGCATATTTCATACAAGTTCATTGTCATCTTTTGACAGCAGCGCCCACGAGCAAAAACAAAATACAACACGAAAAGCAACTGAGAGAAGATGACTTGGCAAAATAAAATAGTCAGCTTTAAAAAAAAAAAACTTTGCAGTTTGGTTTGTCCTGCGGGGCAAGTTTTTGCCAGACACAAGCATTCTGTTTGTGGGACACTCAAAGTTAAAAACAACAAATAGTACTTCAATTACGTCAGGAGCAGCGGACAGGCACTAATAAAGGTGCATCAATTAGTGCTTGATCCCTGCTCCACTCAGAGGAACGGAAGTGATGCCAGGCATGCCTTGACGAATTACGAGGCTGTAAAGAAGAGTGTCAGACAAACCAACAAATGGTGAGTGACAGGCGGGCTCCAAGCCCTTTACTGACCACAAGAGAGTCTTGCAAGCGAGATGCATGCGCTTGCACTTGCAGGCTCGACCCTAAAAAGGTGGAAGGTAGAAATCTGTCATCCTTCTGCATTAGTTGCTTTTGTGTTAATGTGCAGCTCAACGTCTGTTGTCCAGTCACACCTCACAGTAGAGTAACAGAGATCTACAGGGTGAAAAACACATAGGATGATAAAAGTAGGGTGAGAAGCTTCTCGTATGACCCTCTTTATGTAGTCTGTTGCAAGTGACTCGGATTACATCGTGAACTACCAAATCAACCAGCCATGGAAGGCCACCGACAAATCTTTTTAAGCAGCTTTTTTCATAGCATACATTCACCGTCTAGTCTGTCTGGGTTCCTGGCTGTATGTGATTTTGGTGAAAATAAGTGTTAGCTAACTAAACCCCTTTGTGTAACCTGTTCTTATTTCTTAGCTTAATTTACATTTACTTGTGTGACTAAACGAACCAGGTGAAATCCCTATTCCGTGAAATGTTTTTGTTTTGAAAGTTTTTCTTCTTCCTGCTTGTCTCTGTCGTTCCTTTCGATTGGAAGGAGTACACTGAAGTATGTCTGCTTCTAGTTGGGGTCAGCCATAGTTTGTGCGTCGAATGTGCCCCCATGAGTGCGTACATGCCTTTGAAACAAGCGACTCATTAGTGAATGTGAAAACCCAGCTTTCTGTCTTCGAGCACACTGACCGACACTTGCACGTAACTCACTGACCACTTTTCTTAATGCAGCCTTTCTGACGGTTGTGTTTATCTCCAGCTCCTAAATCTAATTGTATCACAACAAGATATGACCTCTAAGGGGATTTGACTCTAGGCCAGTGGTTCCCAACCTTTTGACTTCTGTGGACCCCCCACTTTATCATTACTGGACCCCAGGGACCCCCACTGAACCATTACCCTCCCACCCCCCACTTTATCATTACTGGACCCCGGGGACCCCCACTGAACCATTACCCTCCCACCCCCCACCCCCAAACTGAGTCATTACTGAAAGCTAGGGACCTTATCTGTTAATATTATTTAAGTAGTTGCTGACCCCCAGGGGTCCCCGGACCACAGGTCTGGGTCATTACTGATAGCTAGGGACCTTATCTGTTAATATTATTTAATTTTTTGAGTAGTGGCATACCCCCATTGGACCACTGACCCCAATTTGGGAACCACTGCTCTAGGCTTTTCAGCTGGACTCCCTGAATGTGGCGCAGACGTTGTTCTTATTTTCTTTGACACAGTTGTGGAATTTGAGGACTGTTGGCAGATTTGATGATGCACAGAATTACAGTAAACACACTTTCTAGTCTTCCAACTGCCATAATGTCATGGTAAAGACTATGCTGGCTCAGGTTTCCTGCTACCTTTCCAGTAATGAATTTGTGAAGCAATGGATGTTTCAAATATATTATCTCTGCTGGATATGGCTAGTGCATACTGTGGCCTATTCCTACTTGTAAGCATCTGGGAAGCTCCTCCCTGGTTTCTGTCATCCTCATGAAAGTATCATTTTTTTAAAATGTGTTTTCCAGTTGCCTTCTCGTCTCCTGTAAATGTACCTCTAAAACTAACCCTGGTTACCGGAACAAGGACAAAGTCCTAACCGCTTACTGAAATATAAACACTGCCCTGTTAATCACGACTGAGCTTTATTTAATGAATTATCTGGGTTGAGTCGTCAGTGTTGTAACATAAATTGCTTAGCAGGATATTTCTGTATAGCCAATTAAAAACAAATGTCCATTTACTGCTACATCTCATTTATACACCATTCAGAATTGGAGAAAATAAACAGAATAGCAAAAGAACCAGCTAAAATCACAGTACTAAAAAATATATCCTCCCACTGTATTCCCTCTCTGTATATATCTATATTGTGTGCAGTGTGTGGGAAACCATATATTACAATTGTTGAATGTAGGAAGGGGCCATGGTTTTTTAGAGGTGGAGTCTTGAGAGAGCCGTGATGCCCCTCCCACCCCACCCCACCCCACCCCACCCCACCCCACCCCACATCACATCACAATCGTAAAAAGTGGCGTATTGAACTCTGTGCATCTGCATATATGGTTTGTGTCATGGCATTTTTTCAAATGTATTTCTCTTAACAAAAGGTATGGGGTACACTTATTCAACAATGTAATAATTCACTAAAGAGATTAACTTGTTTCTGATAGAGACTTCTAACTGCATATTCTACAGTTACCTAGTCTTTACCAGAAAAGCGTTCCTTGTTCTTCTGATAGAGCCTACTAACCACAGAGTCCTAGAATAGATCTCAAAGCAGTGTTTCCCTGGGTGCTGGATCTGTGGAATGGCTCAGATGAGAAAATCCTGCAGGACAGCTGAAGTGAAGTGCCCTGCCCGCTAGATCTGGATATCCAGGAAGTAATGCTTTAATGTGTGAAGGTTTGCCCTTATGGCGGTATTGCAAATGTTCAGGCCTGGCACACCGTGCACCAGCGCTGTAATAGCAGCCTTTGCTGTGGTGGAATTGGTGTGCAAGCCTTCAGGGAGCTACTTTTTGCCCTGCCCATAGCAGATTTTAGTACATATAACAGGCCATCAACAGATGGTTCTTTTCTGCTTCTTTCTCTTTCATGCTCCACAGAAGCCCACAAAAAGATGATTACCCACTCAATGGTCTCTGGTTCGACTCATGTAAAAAGTGAGAGCCCTACTAGGGTCAAGGCAATGGAACTGTTCCTTCTCCTCAGAGGGAGAGTTGAAGCGTAAAAAGTTGGCAAGGTGATGGATTGCCCCATGTGAAAGGGTGTGACTACCTTCAGCAGGAATGCCACCTTCGTTTAGACAACCAACTTATCCAGGAAAAAAAAATGTATAGGATTTTTGCATGGTCAAGGCTTGGAGTTGGCTCACTTGCCTGGCAAATGTTGTTTTGCTGAGAAACACCATTTGTTTTATGGTATGCAGATTACATCGATGTATGTGAGTACTAAATTAAGGTTCCGTTGCAGCATCACAAAACACGTTGACAGGGACATGTGGCTCAGTCCTTTTTAAGAAACTTATCCAAGCAGGTGATTTAGAAACAGATGGTTGATCTAGAAAATGTAAAAAGGCCAAAAGATAAGACATTAACAGTTGTCACAGCTAGGCCTCTCTGTGCTAAAGAAGGACAAAACAACAGAATTTCCAACAACTTTGCATTCAAGGATTGAATGTTGCGAGAGGAACACCAGCATCCAGCACAGCCACAGGAACCACCCTTAGAGGGGCCTGACCCCCAGGGAGTGTTCGAGGTACATACTTAAAGGCATGGGAAATTCAAGCTCTGCACCAGGGAAAAAAGCCAAAATCATTGCAAGACTCTAGAGCCATGGTGTTCAAACATTTTAGTTTTGTGCGACCCGAAGTAAAAAACAAAATAGCACTTGCCCTCACCACCCCTGAATATTTCATAATTATTCTATTAAATGTGTAATATTTAAATATGTCAAGACTTAACTAAGCATTGCAGTTAAGTTCTGATATTGTTTTAGAAATGCAATAATCATTTCATCATTGTTAAACATACTATTCTGGTCAGGCAGGCATTATTGTGTAAAAGGATACGAGGTTTGAATATTGGAAGCGGGGGTTGGGGTTTTGAAGAGTATTTGGAGTCCCTTCCTTTTAGAGTCCTACTTGCAGCTTGGATATAAATGACAAAACGTGTTATTGATGGCCCAATACAGAGGGGATTACTGCTGTTCGTTTTTTTTTCAACTTCAAACTAAGAAAGCCCTATTAGAAGCATAATGCCTCTTTTGGCAAGGGCCTGCGCCCCCACCCCTTCCCCTCCAGAGGATCAGTTGAGGCTCCCTTAGGTAGACTCTGCCTTACAGCCTTCTAATTTATCACTGGAGGATATATCATTATTTTCGTTCCCGACTGTGGAGCAAGGACTGAGTACTGATTGATTCAACCCCTAACCAGCGCCGCCAGCTGTTCCTGACGCGATTGAGGTACTACTTTCTTCTTTTAACTTCTAGTGCCCTGCAACTAAAAAGAGTCTGATTAGCAAAAAAAAGTGCACAAAAGGACAAACAAGATTGTGAAGTTGTATTTTCTCATAGTTAACTTTTCTTATTTTGCCAAGTCTTCTTTTCTCACATTGCAATTATGTTTTATTTTTTTTAAGAACTTCTAGTGCTCTGCAAACTGAAGGCATGTGTCTGGCACAACCGTACCCAGCAGGCAAAAAAAGCAGGGCAAAAAAACCACGGAAAAAGTGTATTTTCTATAGTTAACTTTTTTTTATTTATTTCGCCAAGTCTTTTCTCACTTTGCCCTCATATTTTGTTTTAGCTTGTGTATGCTGTTTTTAAAAGATGACTTACCATGTTCTAGATATGGCAAAGCAACATTGTTTGTTTCTTTCTCATGTGTAATTTTCGAATTCTACTTTAACACATAACCATGCACTACACCCCAATCCACCCTACTCCAATCCAGTGTGCCCCACTCCAATCTAAACCACTCACTCCGTTCCACCACACTCTAACCCTCCCAAACCACCTTGCACTATCTGCCCCACTCCAATCCAACAGAATCTGCCCCACTCCAATCCAACAGAATCTGCCCCACTCCAATCCAACAGAATCTGCCCCACTCCAAAAGAATCAGCCCCCACTCCATTCCGCTCTACTCCAGTCCGCCCCATTCCAATTGAAAACAATCTGTCTCACTCCAATCCAAAACAGTCTGCCCCACTCCAATGCAAAACTATATGCTCCACCTCAGTCCAAAACTATATGCATCACCAGTCTGCCCCACTCCAATCCACAGTCTGCCCCACTCCAATCCACAGTCTGCCCCACTCCAATCCACAGTCTGCTCCACTCCAATCCAAAGTCTGCCCCACTCCAATTCAAAACAGTTTGCCCCACTCCAACCTAAAGCAATGTGTCTCACTTCAATCTGCCCCACTCCAGTCCAAAGCAATCTGCCCCACTCCAGTCTACCCCTTACCAATCCAAAACAAACTGCCCCACTCCCATCTACCCCACTCCAAAACAATCTACTCCAATCCAAAACAATCTTCCCACTCCAATCCATTTTTGATAAAGGGTTATTTATGGACCATGATGTATGTGTTGCAAGGTTAAGACTTATAAAGTGTACCTTAAAATCTCTCCATTAAGCGTATCCTTTCATAAGAGTTATTTTGCACTAGTGCCACATCAAAGCAAAATTGTTTTTCTCCATTTCGTACGTCAAACAAGTACTAAAGATGGTACTATTGTTTTGCTTTTTTTAAGCCACTGCAAAGATTGTAGAATATAGCCCTCACTTACTTTTAAATGAGAAATAACTAAACACAAGTCCCTGAGTGCATTTATCAGTTCTGATTATCAGTGCTAAAACCAAGTGGATTTTCAGGATGTGTTAAAAAAAAAAAAAAATACATATATCCATAGCCAGGAGCACGATAAAAGGTTGGCTCATTCCACCTCTTTGAAAGCTGGAGAAGGAAGGCGGGAACTCTGGAAATCAATCAATCAATATATTTATAGGTAGGGTGTGA
Organism: Pleurodeles waltl; assembly: GCF_031143425.1. NCBI lineage: Eukaryota > Metazoa > Chordata > Amphibia > Caudata > Salamandridae > Pleurodeles > Pleurodeles waltl. The sequence goes on along the minus strand of NC_090451.1, from coordinate 686,310,365 downwards.
TGTGGTTGCGGCGGGGTACGTTGAGGATCAGTCAGGCGGAGGCGTTTTGGATGCGTTGGAGGCGCCGCAGGTGTTTTGTCGGGATGCCTGTGTAGAGTGCGTTGCTGTAGTCTAGCCTGCTGCTGATGGGGGTCCTGTGTCACTGTTTTTCTTGTGTCTGTTGGGATCCACTTGTAGATCCTGCGGAGCATGCGGAGTGTGTTGTAGCAGGAGGAGGAGACTGCGTTGACCTGTTTTGACATGGAGAGGGAGGAGTCGAGGATGAAGCCCAGATTGCGTGCGTGGTCGGTTGGTGGTGTTGGGGTTCCTAGAGATGTTGGCCACCAGGATTCGTCCCAGGCGGAGGGGTTTGATCTGAGGATGAGGACCTCTGTTTTGTCCAAGTTCAGTTTCAGGCGGCTCTTTCTCATCCATTCGGCAACGGCCTGCAATCCCCACGTGGAGTTTGGGCTTGGCGGTGTGCGGGTCCTTGGTGAGGGAGAGGATGAGCTGGGTGTCGTCGGCGTAGGAGATGATGTTGAGGTTGTATTGGCGGGCTACTTGAGTGAGGGGTGCCATGTAGATGTTGAATAATGTTGGGCTGAGGGATGAGCCCTGGGGTACGCCGCAGATGATTTTGGTGGCTTTGGAGCGGGAGGGAGGGAGGCGGACTCTCTGGGTTCTGTCGGAAAGGAAGGATGTAGTCCATTCGAGGGCTTTCTCTTGTATTCCGGCTTCGATGAGTCGGGTTCTCAGAGTGTGATGGCATACAGTGTCGAAGGCGGCTGATAGGTCCAGGAGGATGAGGGCTGATGTTTCGCCGTTGTCCATTTGGCTTCTGATGTAGTCTGTGGCGGCGAGGAGCGCGGTCTCGGTGCGGTGATTTTGTCGGAAGCCAGACTGGGAGGGGTCCAGGATGTCGTTGTTTTCGAGGTGGAGAGTCAGTTGTGCGTTGACGATTTTCTCGATGACCTTCGCAGGGAACGGGAGTAGGGAGATGGGTCGGAAATTCTTGAGGTCCTGGGGGTCTGCTTTGGGCTTCTTAAGGAGGGCCCAGGAGGTTAGGCGCTTGGAGCGGGTGGTGTCTGGCGTGGTGGGGGCGGCTGTGGTGTTGAAGGTGTCGTGGATGTCGGTGATCTTTTGGTGGAAGAAGGTGGCCAGAGTCGCAGAGCTCTTGCGAGGGTGGAATGTCGTTGGCGCTGGGGTTGGAGATTTCTTTCACGATGCTGAAGAGCTCTTTGCTGTCGTGTGTGTTGTTATCTAGGCGGTCTTTGAAGGAGGACCTTTTGGCTAGTCTGATTAGTTGGTGGTGTCTGCGAGTGGCGTCTTTGTGGGCCCTGAGGCTGTCAGGTGTGTGTTCAGTGAGCCATTTATTCTTAAGTTTCCGGCAGATGCGCTTGGAGGTCTGGAGCTCTTCGGTGAACCAGGTGGCTTTCTTGGTGGCTTGGTTGTTGGTGGTCTTCTTGAGTGGTGCGAGGGAGTTGGCGCAGTGGTTGATCCACTGTCTGAGGTTGTGGGCGGCGGTGTCTGGGTAGGTCTGAGATCAGGCAGTAAGCACCAGGGTATCCCGCCTAGTAGAGGTGGTGTCTGTCCTGGTGTGACTGGCAGCGCTAGTGGCTGATCTGCAGTGCTTCCCGGGCTTGTCCTTATCTAGGCCTGCAGCAGCTGGGAAGTGTCCCTTGTTAAAGTCATGATTCCTTGAACTACCATACTGTTTCTGGGCTTCATGTCTTTTCACAGCATTTTGCTTTGATAATGTGCAGACTTTATTTAAAAAGAAAAAGCAGAATACAAATGGCCAGACCTTAGCTAATTGCCTGTTATGTTTTTTTCTTAGACTACTGTAGATGTCTTTCTGAGGTAGGAAAGCTGATTTGGTACTAGGAGGAATTATTCTCTCTAAGTTATGTTTGATGACTGCTTGTTTTTCTTTTTGAATAGAGATATTGATTGCTCCATTAGAATTATACCTCACTAATACATCCCTTCATTGGGTGCCATTGCAGATTGTGGCAGATAATGGCAGACCGGTGGATCGCAAATCACAATTAGGGGTGACTGTGCTTAAATGCAGTGTAACTGGAGCTAGTCGTGCAATGTAGCTAACCTACTTTTCAGACTATACTGCGGATTACTCAACCTTTCATCTTTACTGATTTTTCAAGTGCCAAGGGCTAATTTAGTGTCGGGTGTGCTGTATAAAAGGTTTAAATTATGATAAAACATTGGGAGGGGGGGGCGGCTTCCCTCCAAGCATTGCTACCTTTATATGTCAGGGACAGCGAGTCCTGAACAACATGCTTTTATTTCTTTCCAGGTGAAGACTCACCTGCAGGTTCAGTCTGCCACCGAAACGGCTGTGGGGCACCAGCATCCTCATCGTGTAAGTACGGCTTTGTGGAAACAGCTTCTCTCTGTTTGTTGAAAGGAGTGTAAAGCAGAGCGTCACCACTTGCTCTTCTCCTTGCTCTTCAGAACTACTATGTTCAAAACTACTTACCTGTGACCATTATCCTCTCGCCTGTTTGTAGTGCACAAAACCATTAGAGTCCGTTCCTCTCATTTCTAAGATGTCAACTAGGCCTGGTTTATATAGTTTTAACTGCAGTCCGGGTGAAGCTCGGGTGTGCTGGGATCACAGAAACCCTTCCCAAGGCCGGCAGTGCCTTCTCCCTTCAGGAGACAAGACCGCCTGTCTCAGTCCTTGCTTAGTGGTTGACAGCCACCCTCCTACCACCCCTCCCCCAAACGCACACTTTCATATTTTGCCAAATATCCTTCTGATGTTTGGGTGGCTTCTCCTGACACCACCCAAGATGAAAATAGCAAAAGGGTGGCCTCATCGGGACGGTGCTTGCCCTGTCCCACATGAAGAATACGTTTAATGAGAGATTCGCCGGAGTTACCACCACCGGGGATTAGGAATGGACAGCAGCACACACTCCCTTGCACAACGAGTGATATTCTAATGCCCGTTTGCTAACGAGTGGACTGGTGCTTTTCCAGTCCCTCGTTAGCCTTTGTTTTCACCGGCTGTAGAAGTCTGTTTGCAGTCCTGTAAGTAGCAGGAAATATTCATGCTTTGCACGTTTCCAGAATCCTCCAGTGGCTGAGGGGTTGGCCTTGGAGTACTGGAAAGTAAGAACTGTCCTGTCTGTGCTAAAGTCCAGTAGTCGCCAGTGTCTTTAAAAGAACCTTTCCACCGTGTGCCAATTAGTCATTTTGTTTAACAGTCACGAGACCCTGTAGTTATCTATGCAGTGTTTAAAGTGGCCATGTACATATGTATGGCTAGAGTGCGACTGTAGTTTGACTTAATCTGTTACACATTTCTTTGTATTCATCTGAAAAATGTCCAAGATGGGGTGAGGCTGGGGGGCGAGGGAGGGGGACACGGAGTTTACTAAAAATCTGCGACCACACAGATCCCTGGTCAACTAAAAAATGTATTAACTAGCATCTGAAAATACAAGCAATAAAGAAAAAGGTATCAACTTTGCACTGGTTTTTGAGCACCATGTGACTGATTTCACCAATAATCTGCTCAAACCTCTCCTTTAGCCCACTTTAGAGATCTGTAAGCATCCTGGTTAAAGGTACATCTCAATCCTCTACTGTGCCTCGGTATGCTCTTTCTCTTTAGTGGTTTAGCTTTATTCTCCTCCTCTTCGAGCCGCCCTCTACCTTCAGAACTATTTAGATTTTCTAAACTGACTTGTCTATGTCCTCAAGTCCCATGCTACTGTTAGAAATATCTTGGAGGTCACTTGTATAGCTTGAAGAGAAATATCTCGGGAGTCACTTGTGTAGCTACAGGGTGAAAGACATTTCCAGTCCTACCTCTGTTGATTCCTCTTTAAGTACTAGAGTATTTTTATTTATGTTCTCACTAAATCACTATTTATCACTTAATTTGTCTAAATATTCTACCATCCACATCTGTCTTTCCACTGATTCACTTTATACTTGTATGTCTTGCGATTTCAATATATACTTTTCACCTCCTCGAGGTACACAAAGGGTACCTGGAATGTTTTCCAGTTCCTAGGCATCATGTTCAGAGTTGTAGAAAGCACATCAACCCCACAACTGGGTCCACCTATGAACAAGTCCCAATTCGAAAGAACCACAAACCTTAGAACCTTCTCATAACGCTGTGCTCAGACACCATTTCCACAGTTAATTTTCCACCGTGGGGAATAAGACTCATTAATCTCTGGGTGTTGTCCGTTTTATCTTTTATCCTTCACAAAATAATCTGAGTCAGTAGTGTGTCTTAAAACTATGGTAAATGTTATTTTACAAACCTTTTCCTGTAGTTCTCTATAACGCTGCTACTTTCACCACCACTCTTTTTGACAAATTCCCTACTCCATTCACAAAAAATAAAAGAAGGAAGACGTCCGGAAAGACAACAGCAGAATGTTCAATATGATAAGGTTTCTGATGGATACAACTACCCGTGGATTCCTCACCTTATGAATTCTCACAATGCGCCAGCATTTGACAGAAACTTTCCTCCCAGCTCTTCGTGTCAATGAGGACGTCACAATTGCACGGCTCTGCACGCGACTCCGTCTGATGTCATCGTGGCAACAAGTAGTCCTCGCCAGCGTACTGACATATTAGTTCCCTTTTTTCCACACCTTTCCCTGGCTCTTGAACAGCTACTGTTTCAAAGGTGTCTTGTTGTACTCGTTACAGTGTCTTTGCCAAAGAAATCAGGTTTTAAGCCTTGTCTTGAGTGCTGGGGTCGAATGTCAGTCACAGATCCTCATGAAGACTGCTTGTGGTGCCTAAGTTCGGACCACGACGTGGAGGGGTGCATGTCCTGCCAGAGGATGAACCCCAAGGCCTTAAAAGAAAGAGAGGCTAAACTCTTCTTAGCAAAAGCCAAGAGGGGACACAAGGGTCATCGAAGATCTAAGACAGTGGTTCCTAACATTTTGACTTCTGTGGACCCCCACTTTATCATGAATGGAACCCGGGGACCCCCACTGAATCATCATTGGAATCCGGGGAACCCCACTGAGTCTTTACTGGATGCTTGGGACCTAATTTGTCAATATTTGTTAATATTTTTAAAAATTTTTAAGCAGTCGCGGACCCTTTGAGAAGGCTTTGCGGACCCCCAGGGGTCCCCGGACCACAGGTTGGGAACCACTGATCTAAGGCGAGGGACTCTTCTTCTCACAAGTCCTCGATCTCATAAGAAGTGACGCCGGCACAATTCTCGATGCTGTTCTTCCTGGGATTGCTCACGTCTTGGTCCCCTCCGAGACGACTGCGTCGGAGGTCAGTCCAACTATCACCCCCCAGCCTCAGAGTTCACCGGCTTCTCCAGCGTCATCACTGATTGAGGTCGTCGAAGTCCCTGGTGAGTTCTCCAACTCACTTTTCACCCGTGTTGGCTGTGGAGCAAGTTTCAGGTCCGACCCAAGCGCCTCAAGAAGAGCAGAGGTTTCCTGACTCCGGGAGATGATCCGGCGGCTTTCCTTAATGCTATGTTTAGCATTTTTAACAAGGCTGTGGCCTCTGCTGGTGCACCGGCTGGTTCCACGGATCCATTAGCGTTCTTTTTGGGTTCGCTGGCGCCGTACAAACCGGCTCAGTTTGTAACCTTCTATCCAGCTGAGAGTGCTGGTTCGGCACAGACGATGATTTAGCCTCAGAGGATTGTGCCGATGGAGGCGATGCCGGCGCCGGATGGATCCAGGTCTGGACGCAGTGTATCTCCACCATTTCCTTCACCGCGTCCATCTGCCTTGAAGCCGGTGTCGTTGATGCTGGCTAACTGTTGATGCCTAGATTGGAGGCCAGATTGAGATCAAGGAGGAGAGCCTTGAGGCTCTTGGAGGAGCAGGAATACTAGCAACAGCTGTTAGAAGAAGGAGCGATTACTGAGCCTATGGGGGAGTTTCAGGGTCTGGACTCTGTAAGTGGACTGGATACCTCCCCTGAGTGTGATCTTTCATCCTCGGGTGAATTTACAGAGGAGGCAGCATCCTATCACACTGTTATAAGAAAGGCTGCAGAATTTTTGGAACTTCCATTACAAGCATCAGAAGTGAAGACAGGGAGTCCAAGAGAATGGAGTGAAGACAAACATCTTGACTGAGGTGTTGCATCCTTCCTTTACTTCTGCTGAGCCCCTACTCCCTTTTAATTATGCCCATTTTAGACATTTGGAGAAAGGCTGTCACTACTCCAGCGGTTTCCAGGACTGTGGCTAGGAGGTACAGGGTTGCTCCTGGGGATCCTCAACTTTTCTCTCAACATCCGACTCCTGAGAGCTTGGTAGTTCAAGCTTCTTTTCCTGCCCGATCTTCACTTGGCTCGTTTCCTGCTACTCCATCGGACAGGGAGTCTAAGAGAATGGAGCAAGCAGCCAAGAACATTTTCTCCTCATGTAGTATGGCCCTGAAATCGATCAATGCTACCTGTGTGCTGGGGAGGTATGTTTATGCCCTGATGGACGCGGCAAGAGCTGTGGTGCCGAGCTTACCTCAGGATGTGCAGGGGAAGTTTGAGGAGCTCCTTTTGGATACTCAAGTGGCGGCCAAACAGATTATCCAGTCAGGTCTGGATACAGCGGATTCAGTGGCCAGGGCAATGGGCACTTCAGTGGCGAACAGGAGGCATGCGTGGCTTAGGTCTTCTGGCTTTTCCACGGATGTTCAGACAACTTTGTTGGACCTTCCGTTTGATGGAGAAAAGTTGTTTGGGTCCAAGGCCGACTCTGCTTTGGAACATTTTAAAGAAAGCATGGCTACTGCAAGATCCTTGGGGGCTACAGGCTTCAGCATCCACACCCTTTTGGAGGCTTAGGGGTTGTGGCCGTGGATCCTTTTTTCGTGGAAGGCCACAGTCCAATACTCAACAACCTGCCAACCCTCTCTGTAGGTCTTTTAGAGGGCAGGGTAGGGTTAGAACACGAGGAGCCACCCAGCAACATCCTGCCTCATCCTCTTCCTCTGGGGGAACCCAACAAGGAAAGCAGCCCTAGTTTTCTGTCTATCTTGGATCATGCTTCTCCCTTAGGGGGGGCAGGATATTTCCTTTTCTCCACGAGTGGGAGCTAGTTACATCAAACTCTTGGGTACTAAATACTGTGGGAATAGGTTATCCCCTTCCTTTTCGGGAATTTCCTCCTCCCATTCATCCACCGCCATTCCTTTTGTTTGGAAGATCATCTCCTGTTGCTTCAGCAGGAGATACAAGTCCTTTTGTGAAAGGGTGCAGTGGAGTTGGTTCCAGAGCAGGAAAGGGATCAGGGATGCTATTCAAGATATTTCCTGACTCCCAAGAAGGATGGTCGATTGAGACCTATCCTGGACCTGAGGATTTTGAATTGGTTCTTCAAACAGGAGAAATTCAAAATACTCACTCTAGCACAGGTACTTCAGGCGTTGAACAAGGAAGACTGGATGGTGTCTGTCGACTTGCAGGATGCTTATTTTCATATCCTCATTCTGAAGTCGCACAGGAAGTATCTCCGGTTCATAGTAGGGTTGCAACTCTACCAGTTTGCGGTCCTTCCTTTTGGTCTTACTTCCGCACCTCGGGTCTTCACAAAGGTGATAGCGGTGGTTGCAGCGGGCCTCAGAAGGAAGGGAATATCCATATTCCCTTACCTGGACAATTGGCTGATAAAAGCCAAGTCCCCAGAGCTTGTGCTGCATCACTTGCAAATGACAACACAGTTGTTGTTCAACCTGGGCTTTACGGTAAACGTGCCCAAGTTTCACCTGGAGCCCTCTCAGCACCTCCTGTTCATAGAGGCAATACTGGATACCACATTGAATTGGGCCTATCCTCGGACTCCGCAGATTCAGGACATTCAGTCATTGATTGCAATGTTTCAAAATGGAGCGATTGTTCCGGTCCTCAAGGTCCTACGTCTGCTCAGTCTCTTTGCATTCTTGTATTTTGTTGGTCACTCATGCACGTTGTCACGTGAGGGCTCTCCAGTCGTGCCTCCGCAAGCAGTGGTTTCAACACAAAGGGGATCTAGAGGAGTCGATAATGATCTCCAGAGACCCTGCAGCGAATCTACGATGGTGGGCTATGGACGGCAACCTTTCCCAAGAAAGGCAGTTTTGCCTCCCACCTCCGGTACCACGGTCATAATGGATGCTTCAACTCTAGGGTGGGGAAAAAAGGCCTTTGGTCTCCAGTAGAACAGATGTTTCACATCAGTCTGTCAGAACTGTGGGCAATAAGTCTGGCTCTCAAGGCCTTCCTCCCATTCATTTGCAGTCAGTCAGTACAAGTCTTGACAGACAAAACTACTGAGATGTGGTACATCAACAAGTAGGGAGGCTTAGGGTTGTATCTTCTCTGCAGAGGGGCTCTGCGGCACTGGTCCTGGGTACAGGACCATCGGATTTGCATAGTAGCAAACCATCTGGCCGGGGTTCTCAACGTACGTGCAGACAGTCTGTCAGCATTTCTCGATTGATCACAAGTAGCGTCTCCATCCAGACCTGGTTCTTCACATCTTCTGGATGTGGGGTTTTCCACAGATAGACCTGTTTGCGACTTGGGAGAATGCGCACTGCCCGTTGTTCTGCAGCCTCCAGTATCCAGTGCAACAATCATTGGGAGACGTGTTTCAGATGTCTTGGTGCGACCAGCCACTTTGTGTCCTTGCCCATTTTTCCCCCCAAACCCTTGATTCCTCGGGGTCTGAGGAAGATTCATCAAGATTCGGCTAAAGTCATTTTAATAGCTCCAGACTGTGCCCTCTGCTCTGTCTCCCTCACAGGGCAGACCTCCTCTTGCAGTTGCAGGGGCAGGTTCTACACCCCCACCTCCAGAGCCTGCACCTACATGCCCGGAGATTGAACTGGGCAACTGTCCCTCCAGAAGTGGTGGATGTTATCTTATCGGCCAGGCGACACTCCACCAAAACTGTCTATGCAAACAGATGGAAAAATTTGTTACTTGGTGTGGAGAAGAAAATTGATCCCTTAAAGGCCCATTTGTCTGTTTGGCTTTTTGCACTTTCCTTGGCACAGAAGGTTTGTGCAGGTGCGACTGTGAAGGGTTATTTATCGGCGCTGTCAGCCTTTTTGTTCATTCCTGATCAGCCTTCCTTATTTAAGTCTCCTATAGTTGTTAGGTTTTTCAGAGGCCTGACTAACCAATTTCCTCCCACTCCGTTTCTCATGCCTCAGTGGGATTTGAATTTGGTTCTTACTTTTTTTAATGGGTTCACCGTTAGAGCCTATGCATTCTTGCCCGTTGAGATTTGTAGTTTTTAAAAAGAAATTCTTACAGCCATCATGCCTGCTAGGCGTGAGTGTGAGCTCCAGGCTCTGACTGTGAAACCTCCTTTCATGCCAACAAGGTGGTGCTGAGAATCAGGGCGGCTTTCCTTCCCAAGGTTGTTACTCCCTTTCATATGGGGCAATCTATAACACTGCCTTCCTTTCACCCTCCTCCCCATCCCTCAAAGGAGGAGGAAAGACTTCATTGCCTCGATCCAAGAAGGGCTTTGAGTTTTTACATTGAAAGGACAAAAGACTTTCGTATTGATGATCAACTCTTCGTTGGATATGTGGGCAAGATGAAGGGCAAAGCCGTCCACAAAACAACCCTTTCCAGGTGGGTCATTCTTTGCTTAAAGATTTTATTATTCACTGGCAAAGAATTTCCTCCTGAGGGTATTAGGGCCATTCCACCAGGGCTAAGTCTGCCACTTGGCCTTGGCTGGAGGTGTGCCAGTTGTGGATATTTGTAAGGCAGCAACTTGGGCTTCCCTCCACACTTTCGCAAAGCATTATTGCTTGGATTCGAAAGTTAGGACAACGGCCATGTTGCACGTTCTGTGTTGCAGGATTTCCGGCCAGGCACCCACCTCAGAGTGCAGGACTGCTTTTGGACTCTATTCATAAGGGGAGGAATCCACTGGTATTTGTATCCATCAGAAGAACAAGTTACTTACCTTCGTTAATGCTTTTTCTGGTGGATTCCTCACAGTCCCTCCCACCTCCTTGTTGCCTGTCTGGTCATACCAAGACTTCTTTTATTATATTATATATGTATATATATACGTTTTTGGTGTTATTTTATATAAACAAATATTGTGGTTTATATTTGGATTGGTGTATATATATTGTACTTGTGAAGTTGGTTTTCACCTGTTCGCCTCAAAGGCACGTAAAAAATGGTGAAACTGAGGTCAGCACACCGGCAAGGATCTCTTATTGCCACAATGACATCAGACGGAGTCACATGTGGAGCCGTGCCATTGTGACATTCTAGTCGACGTGAAGAGCTGGGAAGAAAGTTTCTGTTGAATGCTGACGCATTGGGAGAATTCATAGGGTGAGGAATCCACAGGTAGCTACTGTATCCACCAGAAAAAGCGTTAACGAAGGTAAGTAACTTGTTCGTATAGGACAATGAGCAGCATGGAGGGGAATGTACCTTTAGACCAAGATGGTCTGGGAAGGAAGCACTGGCTGTCCTGTCTTTGGTCATTCTGCGACCACTCTGACACTCCTCAGTGTCCCTTGGAAAAAATGGCCCATTGCAGTGACATTTCGTGGTCAATGTTAGAACAATGTTCACTGGCCATTGTTCGTGGGCGAGGTCTTTCTGTACATCGAGTACCTTGAAGGCTCCCAACAGAACCAGGTGTGGTGCAGATGTCTCTGGAGCTTCTTCCCGTGGTTCCTCCATCCCTCCTCATGGAAAACACCATCCTGCCCCAGCTAACTCTATCAGGAATCACCCCTGATCGAAATATAGAGGAGCGCCCAATATCTGATCACCACACGAAAGGTGTACACCAGGAGGATCCTGGGACTTAACTTATTATAGTCGTTTAAGAAGGTGTCAGAGTGCAAGTTCAGAAACCGACTAAATAGAATTGAATTTTTACCTTTCTCTTCAGGTTCATTTTACCATCATGATTCCCCTCTTTGAATGCATTATTGTGTGCTCTGATGTCATGAATAGATATGCTACCAAGCTCAACTTTCAAATAACCATAAGCAGTTACAGCGATCAGTTTTTTTTTTTTTTTTTTAAATTTCCTACATAATCCATACTTGTCACCTTCCACAGCAATCTGTTTTGTTAATGCCAGATCTGCTCGAATTTCCTGGACTCCAGCTTTAGCAAAACTCTACATGCAAACACAAAATAGAGCGTGTAGAACACTGAATCAAGAGTTTCTCTTTCCAAATAGTAATCTGCCACCAAACTTGGAGGAAGTCTCATTGGTGTGCACAAAGTACTTCTATGGTCATTATAAACCAGAGGGAAACCAAAAATTGATGGGTAGAATGCTTGAATTCATCTTAGCCGCAGGTAAATTACCTGGGCCACGTCTAAGTCCATAATTTTTTTTAGCCTGCCGTTCCATCTCAGATAGGTGCGAGACATATTGAAATTAGACTTGATTCTGCTCCAGGGTAAACAGTCCAGCACAAACTGCCAGGGCAGTGTGGCAAAATGTCTCAAAGACAAATGGGAGGTGCTGAACAGTTGTACACCCTTTAAAATGCCCTCTACAAATGTCCCCCTGTAAAGTCAGGCAGATCTCTTGATCTAGAATAACACGTTGAAGGGGTTTGAATACTTCTCAACAAGGCTTAATGGGCAAGGCATAAGAGAGAAAATGCTTTTATACCTGTTGTTTTCTAGCAAGGTTAAAAAAAATGTCAATGAAGAGTTAAAACGACAGAGGGATGAAAGAAGGTAAAATCTAAATGGATGTGCTCAATTGATTTTTATGATGGATAATGTTCGCATTTTTCTCACAAAAAAAGACTGAAAGATTCTCTTCATTTTACTGAACGCCCGTCAATCCCCCAAAACTAAAGAAAACCAAATGAAAATGTTATCCAGGGAATCACTCCACATAATAACCTGAAACAAATAGCTATGTTGGCAGTGGCACCCTAAATAAAGGAGTAATAACCTTATTTTTATTGCATCTTCACAAAAGGCAAGTTCTCAGTTTGCCTAAATGATGCTTTTGAATACAACATACAAACATGGAAGTGACTGGGTTGCAGTTTGGATTCCAACGTTTTCTATGTTGGGTTTTACAACAGTTTCCTGACTGGCTAGGTGAAAGGAAAGATGACAATAAATATATAATATTCCTCTGGTGTCCTGGTCTTCTAGAGATTATAAAATAAAACTTGCTCTTGTTCTATCTCTTGCGGGTACCTTATACCTCTCTTTCCCTTTATTTTCCCCTTATTCCTCATACTGGCTCCCATCTTTTGCTCTTGTCCCTAACAAAGCTTTCTGTTTCTCTTTTAATCCAGTCTACCTTCACTGGCAAGCACACTCACTCACTCTTTCCCTCTCCCCCTATATGGGCTTTGTCTCTTACTACTATTTCATTCTGCAATAGTGAGCCTTCTCTCTCTTTCATAGTCCTCACAAAGGTTTTCTTTCCTCCTCTTCCCTGTTCTCCCCTTTGGTGGCTTGATCCCTCTCTCTGTCTTTTCTAACCTGTTGCATACATGAAACACAAACGTGCACTGAGGTACGTAACACCTTTATGTGTTGCCTTATAGACAGCTTTTAGCTGTCTGTAGGTGAAAACCTGTTGTGGGCTACAAAGAACTTACAGTGCGCTTAAAGTCGAGCCACGTGTCCAGTGGTTCTTGTTATAGGGGAGGCCCGCTCCATTGGGAAGCCTTTTGCCTCCGTTACTTAGACATCCAAATATATCACTCTCCCAGCAGTCTCCTTGGCGTAACCTTACTAAAAACAAACCAGGCTATTAAAATACATATAGGTTTTCTGGAAATCTTTGCCCTGGCGATCCTTGCAAAAATTATAATGCTCCTGCGACTCCTGTACCACGTTGCCAGCCTGTCCTATTTTCTCACTAGGAGATTTCAAAACTTGAGCTCTCATCCTGGGGATCTTATTGAGTGCACTGGGAACCGTGGGGTTCCACTCATGGAGCCGTCGGTGTTTGTACAGCTTTCTCTATTTGGAGACGCGGTTACAGTGGCTCTACCTCTGTCTTGGTGGGAGGGACCTGGACGTCCGGACAACTAAGGATGGTGTCTAAAGCAGCCTCACCCTTTCTTAACTCTTACTCCCGAATTTCTGCTTCCCTCACGAGGTACGCCGTCTAATGCAGGTAGCACTACAGTGCTACCCTAAAATTCTCCACATCCGTAAACACACAGCCCCATATGCTCCTGCTATTACCTTCCAAGGGAACCCCAGTTTTCAGGTCAGCCAAGTAGGCTGCAACATTCACCTATTGGGTGAGGCTGGTACCACAGCCTTGGGGTACTTGTTTCTAGATGGTTAGCTTCTCCCTGTCTCTTCCCTGGTTGAGCAGTACAGACTGCATGAACGTCAATTTCTCACATATGGCACCTTATGCCATTTTCTTTGAGCTGAGTGGGAGATTATGGATGGATACAGAGCCTGAGACTCATTCTCTTTTACACTCCTTGTATACTTTAGGCACCATGCACCGAGTAGGCGGTTGACTGAAGCCCAGCTCTCTAACTACTGCGAGACGCGTGAGAACAGGAGATTAGTATGGTCCTCCTACATGACAATGAGTGGTACAGGGCTTTACAACACCTGCTCGAAGTACAGTGCAATGCCCGCTTCAGGTTCATCAAATTCTTGATCCTGCATAGAGCTACATTTCTTCCTCCAAAATAATTGCCTTTCACCTGGGCTTATGTGTCCTCTGCACGATGTGCAGTGAACAATGCTGATTTCATTACAAGACAGGAGGTTACCATTATGCATTATTCCTTTAATGCCACTCTATGCAGCACTTGACAGACCTTTTACACGATAAAGTAAACATTCTTGAACAGAACAACAATCTGCCTCTTCTAAATGCTGCTCCTCGCAGATAAGTGCCTTCGTTTTTCATTGTCTTATGTTTGTTTGATATTTCAAAATTATGTGAGCATTTGCTGTAGTTTCCAATTTAAGGAAACTCATGCTAGCTATGCTGTTTTGGGTTAAAGATTTAGTTTTTTTGAGAGTTGGATTGATTTCATCCTTTGGGGAAGTGACACTCGCCAATTTCCCAGGGTGCTCATTCTGGAGCGTCTGGAATACTCTCGGAATGTGCCTGATTTGCTGCGGGCCGACTTATACATCGCTCTCTGACCGCAGGGCCCAGATCGCTGGTGTCGCCTTCGAGTGCTCCTGTCTCCCGCGGGCGCCATAGTACATGTACCACCGTGACACCCTTTGTGCATGTGCTGGTAACCCCCGGCTTTTGGGAAGCAATTCGGTCCCAGGGCTGCTGCAGTGGGCCGCATTCACCCAGTGCGTCCCTGAGGAACGACGTGTCGGGCAGATATTATTGGAAAGCGCTGGGCAACGGATTGGCCGGCCCAGCATGCCGCCATCTTTGTTTGGACTTTGCCCAATACATTACTATGAGTAAAAGCAGCCACAGGGAGACACTGTACCGTCACAGTGGCAGTTGAGTGTATCAACGATCAACTGTTTAAAGTGAGGGATTATTGTTCCGTATCCAGGGGGTGCATTTATTGCTTTTACAGCAATTTGTATTTTAAAATAAGCCTATCCCTTATCTCATTATGCCATCTACCTGCAGGGTATTTTGTGACTATTTTAAAATAATCCTCCTTTCACTCATTTGACTAAGATGTCAGATCAGTAGACATAGAGCCCTGAGATCCGACCTGCAAAGATTAATGAACAGGTAATGAAGAAGCTAATACAATAGGAGATGCGTACCAGCGTAAGCAAGACTCTTGATCAGGTGATGGCTATTAAAAGTTCTATGGGCTCTGATAATGAATTAGAACGCGGGTCCATCTTGGGGCGGGGGTCCGATTACGGAGATAAAGGAGGTAATATAAAGAGGAAGGCTAAACATATCCAGAGAGGCTCTGTACCCCTTAAAAAGGATGGGCGGTCCAAGCACCTCAAAGGAGACTGGACGTCCCAGTACCTTAAAAAGAATGGGAGATCGAAGCATCTTAAAGGGGATTGGTGTCCTATGCAGCACAAAATTGAAAGGTGTCCGATGCAGTACAAGAGAATCAGGTGCCCCTAGGGGCACTGAGGATATTGAGTTGAGAGAGGAGGAACAACAGGCCCCTTAGATGAGTATGTATTAGACCTTGAACACGGTTACTTTGATATGGATGACCTCTTTACAGAGGCTGAGACCCCGTCTACTTCCGAGAGACTCTTTAAAGATGCATTGGGGGAGGAGATGTTTCCGCTACACAACATAGGCACCCAGGAGTGCCGAGTAGTGGCCCCTGGACATTGTGGGCAAATTCATTAAACAACTGATCAGGAACTCACTTGAGAAGGATGCCCTAGTATTCTAAAGGCTGAATGCTCAAGACAAGTAATCCATGATAAAGTGTACCTTATCCCAAACCTAGACCCGGTGCTTACTACCTTCCTCGTTAAGCTAGGGAGAGATCCTAGAAGGGGCCTGACAGATCCCTCAAGGCTTGCCAGAACCTCCTGACGTGGTCGAGCCTCTGGCAAGGATCATTCACATGGCTCAGGAGGCACATGTCAACGAACTCCCATTGGATATAAATCTCCTCAGGAGTTGGTGCCAAAGGGGGTTAGTTCTTCTGGGTAATGCCAATGCTGACTTCATTGCCGAGAGGATTAGAGTAGTAATCATGAAAATAAATCCTAAACTTCGAGTTCTGGCAGAGAGAGAACCCTACAAGAACCCTAAGGGTCTTCTCTTTGGCAAGGACATGATCAAAATCCTGGGCAAGTATGTGGCAATCTTTACTGCCCTTGACAAGGCCCAGTCAGACATGTGCAGGGTTTTCAGTCCAGGTGTTTTTGGACAGGCCAAGAGAAGGGAATTTTCTGCCGGACGGAGCTAACCAAGATTTCACTTCTCAAACTTCAGACAAAGGGGCTTTGGCAGATGATATCAAGTCAGAGCAACCATGACCTTCTATCCCCAAAGAGGATGTTTCCATTGTAAAGGGGGGGGGGGGGGATTGGTCACGTAGACAAGGCTCAGCCGGTTACCAGAGTGAGAACAATTTTAGCTTCTTCCCTGGGAAGAGTGGTAGGCTGCCTCAGACTTTTTTCCCAGGCCTAGGAAACAATTACGAAGGATCCTTATGTGCTGGAGACCGTTCAGGGATTCAAGATAGATTTCTTTAGGAATACCTGCCAATCTGTTCCCCCAAAAGAACTAATTTTAACCACAGATCAGCAGAAAGTGGTAGAAGAAGAGATAAAAAGTATGTTGCAGGAGGGCAGCATTATAGAAGTTCCCTTAGAGAACAGGTTTTTTTGTAAGTGCACTCTTCCTCATGGAAAAGAAAGGGGGGGGGAGGCATGTGATAAACCTGAGAGATCTGAACAGATTACTTGTATACAGGTATTTCAAGATGGAAAGACGCCATCTCTTAAGGTATATCTTGCTAGAAAAGGATTGGTTGGTAAAGTTGGACCTGAAAGATGGCTACTTTACCATTCCGATGCCAGGGAGTGTCCGAGTAATCTCCAGTTCACCCGGCGGGGTTGACCTTACCAATTCCACGTACTCCCCTTTGGCCTTTCTTCAGGACCATGTTTTTTTAACAAGGTGATGAGAGCTGTAGCTTCCTACGTCAGAGAGAGAGGTGTGCGTATGATTGCCTACTTAAACAATATTCTTATCATATCCCAGTGCCGAGCACAGGTTTTGAAGATCTTGGATGTGGTATATGCCTTCTGGAGAGTTTGGGCTTCATAGTAAACAGGAAGAATTCTACTCTAATCCCCTCCAGGCCTCTGGAGTTTTTAGGCTTCATAGTAGATCCAGTGAATGTGGTTCTGCTTTCCCCCTTAAAGAAGGTTGACAAAATTCGGAAACAGATAAGGTAATGTGCTAAAATGGGAGTCTTTTACCCTGAGGGAACTAGCCAGACTTTTGGGTCTTTTTCCATTCTGACAGTTTTTCTGGGCCACTTACCTTATTGCACTTTGCATAGAATAAAGCGAAGGCCCTTCAGGGAGGGTTCTGGAATGGAGACAAGGTATCACTAGATCAGGAAGACAAACTAGGGTTGAATTGGTGGTTGGAGAATTTGTATGCTTTGAATAGTAGGGCGATCTTAGGATGTTCCCCAGTTTTCATTCTAGAGTCGGATGCGAGTTTACATGGTTGGGGTGCACGTTTGGGTGCACTGGACACTTGGGGGATTGTGCTCACACACAGAGAAATTGCAACACATAAATTATTTGGAGTTGACTGCAGGTATGCCCTTATGAGCTTCAAATATTGTTTACAAGGCAGAGTGGTTTTGTTAAAGATGGACAATGTTTGTGCAGTGGCAGATATAAATCGCTTAGGAGGGACAAGATCCTCAGACCTGTCAGATTTAGCCAAGATGCTCTCGCTAATTTGCTTGGAGCATAAGATCAGCTTGAAGGCAGAGTATTTGCCTGGAAATGTGAATGTGGACTGGAATGCAAGGTTTTTGAGGAATTTCAGTGACTGGAAATTGAGTGGGACCTATTTCTGGAAACTATCTCAGATTTGAGGTCCAGTGGAGTTAAACCTCTTTGCGAGCTGGTTGACATCTCAACTGAAGAGGTATTACAGTGGATGCCAGACCTTGGTGCTTTAACGGTGGTCACCTTCCTTCTACCAAATGGAAATCCTCTCAGCCCGTGGGGGTTGGGAATCTGGTGTTACTCAGGGATGAAATTATTGAATACTTTTTGGCAGTTCATGTGATTTTTCATCCAATGCTGCTCTATGATTTTTATTTCCCAAAATCCCAATAAAAAATTATAAAAATGGTTAAAACCCGTTGTAAGCGAATTGCCTGTGTGCTCACAAGCATTGGCAAAGACTACATATGTAACCATTAAAGGTCCAACCAACTGGGTTAGTGTTATAATGTATTAAGCGATGTTACTTTGTTTCGTAATGTATAGACATTCTATTGTAATGTTTCATGATGGCAGAGTGGGTTGTTCCGAGGCAGTTGTGATGTGACTGGCCTTCAGAAGAGCAGCGTTTGTCAGTCTGCTATAAATCTTCTTCAATATACATATTCAACGTCAATATCTTCGTCAGCGTCATTACTAAATTTTTTGGCGACGAGCGAGGACTGCTCCGCCAGTCACATCAGTGACACTGTAAAATATGGACAAGAGGCGTTCCGTGGTGGGGTTAACCCATCACCAATAAAACAAACCTGCTTACTTGAGGCTCGGCAGCAGGTGCACACTCGGGTGAGCAATATTGGCCGCTACTCGACGTGCTACATGTGTGGGAAGTGAGACGTGTATCTTCCCCAAACAATATTTTAGCACGCGCGTTGGCACCGCGTTATTGCTTGAACTAGTAAAGCTGTTTACTTACCGTGTCATGGCAACGTGGTACATTGTGCAGTAGCCGCACGTGTGGCCAAGCTTGGGCCGATTCCTCTGTGTTCCACTTTCCAAGACCGGATCGGCACTTCTACGCGATTGACATCTATATTAGAGAAGAGGACCTTGGAATTGTCGTTTACATGTATTACAGCGAAAACTAAAAGTGGACTTTGTTGCAGCCCGAATTGTTCAGTTTCAGAAAGTGTTTGAAAGTGTTTGACCTATTTGTTAGAGTATCTGCTTCATTGGTGGAATAATAATGGCTTCATCCATTAATTTATCTCCAACATTTTTAGATCAACAAGGCCAACTAGCTATTTAGTGGGAGGAGTGGATAGACATTTTTGAGAATTATTTGATAGCATTGGATGGACAAAATATTTCCCCTTAAAGGAAAAAATCATTATTATTTAAAACCATTGGCAAGGAGGCACATCATATTTTCAAATACTTACATGAAATTCAGGAAGACGATGGACAATCATTACAGGATGAATTCGAAGAAGCAAAGCTATGTATGGAGACAAGGTTTTCCAAAGAAGAGAACATTGTCATGCTACGGTATAAGTTTTATACCAGACTTCAGAGAAGGGGAGTCGCTAGATGACTTTATATCAAGTTTACGTGAACTTTCAGTAAAATGCAGGTTTGGCCTCATGACAGATGAGCTGATTCGTGACCAGCTCATCGTGCATTGTAGGAGCAAGAAGACTCAGGAGCGGTTATGGGCAACAAAGAACCTATCCCTCAAGGAAACAATAACAGTAGCTAAAATAGTTGAGGATTCAGAGCTTTGTATGAAAGAGATAAACAAAAAAGGCAATATCACAGGAGAAGGCGACGTAGCACTTGCATAAAAAAAAAAAAAAGTACTACTCCTAAATATGGTGGTCCAGTTAGTAAACTGATTGTTAAAGATGTCAAACCTGCAAAACTTAGTGTGCTCTAAGTGTGGAAGTTCATCTCACACCAGTGAGGCCAAATGGTGTTTTGCGGCAAACAAGGATTGCAGAAAGTGTGGTTGCAAAGGGCATTTTGCGCATATGTGCAAAGAGGGGTACAGAGCACGTGTGGCACCGACTGAATCGTATGTGGTGGAGAATTGCATGGAAGATCATGTCCTCATGGTGCGATTAGATGAGACTGAAGTGGGAAGAGAAGCCAGACCGAAGAGTGCTTTTTCGATATTGGGCAAGAATGTGGAATTGATGGTTGACTCGGGTTCATTGTATACAATTGTTCCAAAGTCAATGTGGGATTGAAAATTGGCCTGAAGTTTCCTTGTTACCCAAAGCTATTAGCCCCAGAGGGTATCAATGTTCAAAGATCAATGTGTTGGGATCTTCTGAATCGTCCATTACATTTAAGTTGCAGAGTATTGAAGGGAAGGTGTATGTGGCTGACTGCGGTCCTCCCATATTGGATTGTGTTCACCAATATTATCTGCACATTGTTATTGATCCCCATTCAGTAGAGAAAGTGTTAATAGTGGATGATGTTAGTGTTGACAAAATTTTGATTGGAGCGAAGGATGTGTTTGAGGAAAGGTTGGGAGAGTTGAAAGGGTATGTGCACAGAATAGTTTTACAAGGAGCAGTGCCAGTAAAGCATACAGTGAGGAGAGTACCTGTGGTGGTAAGAGGTGAAGTAAAGAAATTGCTTGATGACTTGAAAAAAGATGGTATAATTGAACCCGTAGAGTCTTCTTCCTGGATCTCTTGGTAGTTATAACCAAGAAATGTGATGGAAAACTCAGTTTCTGATGGATACAACTACCTGTGGATTCCTCACCTAATGAATACTCCCATGGCGCCAGCATTCGACGGAAATCTTCTTACTAGTCTCTGCACGTCGACGAGGACGTCACTCTTGCCCACGCGACGCCGTCTGACGTCATACAGGCAATAAGAGGTCCTCGCCGACGTGCCGATGACAGTTCCCTTTTTTCCGTGCATTCGAAACGGTTATCTTCGAGGGAGCTACTGTTACCTTCGTGGTTACAGTGTATTGTCTGCTGCATAGTCTTCTCTGCGGTAATAATGTCTCAGAGGAAGTCTGGTTTCATGCCCTGTCGAGAGTGTGGGGGCAAGATGTCAGTTACAGATCCTCACTCCGACTGTCTATGGTGTTTGAGCTCCGACCACGACGTCTCGACTTGCGATTCATGTCAACACATGAATCCGAAGGCCCTCAAAGAGCGTGAGGCCAAGTTATTCATGGCAAAGTCAAAGAAGAAGGAGAAACATCATAAGAAGTCTTCTTCGCCAAGGTCTCACCGGCGTCATCGAGACTCCCGGCGCCGTAGAGACTCACGACGTCATTCCAGCAAGGAGTCTCGTTCGAGGTCACCTTCGGCTCGGCGTCGGAAGACTTGGGAGGTCAGCCCCACGGTCACGCCGCATCCTTCGACGCCGTTGCCCTCTCCGGCGTCACCGACTTCGCCTGGTCAGGCGTCGGTGATTGAGGTGGTGCAGCCTCTTGTGTTTTCTCCGGCGTCGCAGACGTCGAGGCCGCCGTCGGGGTCGCCCTCGATCCAGGCACCCCAGTATCCGGCTTTTCCCACTCCTGGAGCCGATAGTACCGCGTTTCTTAATGCGATGTATACCATCTTTCAGCAGATGGCTCCAGGAGCTGCTCCGGCTGGTCCTTCGGGGCCCTTGGCCTTTTCGTTGGGTGATCCTGCGCCTCTTCGGCCGGCACCCTTTATGCCCTTTCTCCCTTTTGGGAATGTGGGCTCGGCGCCGGTGTCGGCGTCGGTGGCCGCTCCGGTGGCTTCGGATGTTTCGGCCCCGGAGGTTGCCCCTCCGTCGAAGTCAGGATTTTGCCCTGTGACTCCGGTTGGTCCATCGGCTCCAAGACCTCGTCCTCCGGCTCCTGCCTCGGCGCCGAAGCTGCCTGTGGCGCCGGACGCGGCGTCAGATGCTTCTGGAGATCGGCGCCGTTCTTCGACGTCGGCGGAGGCC
This sequence comes from Pleurodeles waltl, assembly GCF_031143425.1. NCBI lineage: Eukaryota > Metazoa > Chordata > Amphibia > Caudata > Salamandridae > Pleurodeles > Pleurodeles waltl. Next base: position 686,289,069 of record NC_090451.1, on the reverse strand, counting down.
ATGTCGACTCCGCGTATCGAGGAGAGACTTCATTCGAGGAGGCATGCTCTCCGTCTTTTAGAAGAGCAAGAGTACCAGCGAGTCCTAGAGGAGGGAGAGATTGAGGACTCTGGAGACGGACTGCATGGTCTGGATACAGCCAGTGGGCTGGACACTTCCCTTGAGTGGGACCTTTCATCTCCAGGGGAATATACGGAGGAGGCTGCTTCCTTTCATGCTGTGGTGAGGAAGGCGGCGAGCTTTTTGGACCTGCCTTTGCCGGTGGCAGAGGCGAAGCAGAATTTGCTGACAGAGGTATTGCATCCGGCCTCTGCTGCAGCTGAGCCTCTCTTGCCATTTAATGAGGCTTTGCTGGATCCGGACACCCTACGCCGGAGAGCTTGGTGGTGCAAGCCTCCTGTTCCTCAAAGTCAGCGCCTGGTTCCTTCCCGACGGTGCCTGGAGACAGAGACTCCAAGAAACTGGATGCGCAGTCCAAGAAAATATTTTCGTCATGCAGTTTGGCGTTGAAGGCCACCAACGCAACGTGCATTCTGGGGAGGTACATCCATGCTCTGATGGATGATATTTCGTCTTCATTTACGGAGCTTCCCCAGGGTCTCTTGGATGTGGTCTCGGACGCCCAGGCTGCCGCGACCCAGATTATCCAGTCTGGGCTGGACACGACCGACTCGGTGGCCAGGGCGATGGGCATGGCTGTGGTGGCAAGAAGACAGGCCTGGCTCCGAAACTCAGGGTTCTCTGCGGATGTGCAGTCGACCCTGCTGGACCTCCCGTTTGATGGGGACAGACTGTTTGGAGCCAAGGCAGATTCGGCCTTGGAACGATTTAAGGAGAGCAGAGCCACAGCCAAATCGTTAGGGCTGCAAGCTCCTTCTTCCTCTGCCTCTTCTAGAATTTTCAGGAGGTTTTGGGGATTTGGGCGTGGCTCTTATTCCTCTTCCTTTCGGGGGAGGTTCCAGCAACCCGCCTTTTCCCTCCCCTATAGGTCATTTAGAGGGAGGGGGAGGGGTGGGGTCCGTACCAGAGGAGCCTCTCAACAGCACTCTGCCTCTTCCTCGTCCTCTGGAGGGGTGCAGCAGGGGAAGCAGCCTTAGGCTTCCACCGTTTCCCACTCACTCCTCTCCTGTAGGGGGAAGATTACAGCATTTTCTCCACAAGTGGAAGTCTATCACAACGGACACTTGGGTTCTCGGCATTGTGGGAAAAGGCTACGCCCTTCCCTTTCGGGAGTTCCCGCCCCTCATCCCGCCCCGCCCATCTTATTGTTCAGAAGAACACCTCCTGTTGCTAGAACAGGAGGTTCAAGTCCTCCTTTCAAAGGGCGCGGTAGAGTTGGTCCCAGAGCAGGAAAAGGGTCGAGGTTGTTACTCAAGATACTTCCTGATTCCCAAAAAGGATGGTCAGTTGAGACCAATCCTGGATCTGAGGATCTTGAATTGGTTCCTCAAACAGGAAAAGTTCAAGATGCTGACCCTAGCACAGGTGCTTTTGGCGTTGAACAAGGAAGATTGGATGGTGTCTGTCGACTTGCAGGATGCTTACTTTCATATCCCGATACTCAAGTCGCACAGGAAGTATCTCCGGTTTGTGGTAGGGTCGCAGCACTATCAGTTTGCGGTCCTCCCGTTTGGTCTTACTTCAGCACCTCGAGTCTTCACAAAGGTGATGTCAGTGGTTGCGGCGGAGCTCAGAAGGAAGGGGATAGCAGTATTCCCTTACTTGGACGACTGGTTGATCAAAGCCAAGTCCCCGGAGCTTGTGTTGCATCATCTGCAGTCAACAACCCAGTTGTTGTTCGACCTGGGCTTTTCGGTGAACGTGCCCAAATCTCACCTGGAGCCCTCTCAGCGCCTCCTGTTCATAGGGGCAGTACTGGATACAACATTGAGTCGAGCCTTTCCTCCGCCTCAGCGGATTCAAGATATTCAGGAATTGATTCCAATGTTTCGAAATGGAGCGGTAGTTCCAGTCCTCAAGGTCCTTCGTCTGCTCGGTCTGTTCGCCTCCTGCATTCTGTTGGTCACGCATGCTCGCTGGCACATGAGGGCTCTTCAGTGGTGCCTCCGAAGGCAGTGGTCTCAACACAAGGGAGATTTAGAAGGTACTGTCAAGATCTCCAGAGATGCTGCTGTGGAATTGAAGTGGTGGATTGCGGGCAACAATCTTTCACAGGGAAAGCCGTTCGCGCAGTCGCCACCAGTGGCCACGGTAATAACGGATGCTTCCACCCTAGGATGGGGAGCTCATCTGGGGGATCTGGAGATCAAAGGGCTTTGGTCTCCAGAGGAACAGGTGTTTCATATCAATCTGTTGGAGTTACGGGCTGTACGTTTGGCTCTCAAGGCCTTCCTCCCATCCCTTCGTGGTCAGTCGGTACAGGTCCTGACGGACAATACTACCACGATGTGGTACATAAACAAACAGGGAGGAGTAGGGTCGTACCTTCTCTGCAGAGAAGCTCTTCGGCTATGGTCCTGGGCAAAGGACCATCAGATTTGCTTGGTGGCAAATCATCTGGCCGGGGTCTTGAATGTACGTGCGGACAGTCTCAGTCGCCAATTCTCGGCAGACCACGAGTGGCGTCTCCATCCAGATCAAGTCTGTTTAATCTTCCAGATGTGGGGGTTTCCTCGGATAGATCTGTTTGCCACTCGGGAGAACGCGCATTGCCCGTTATTCTGCAGCCTCCAGTATCCGATGCAGGGAGCGTTGGGGGACGCGTTTCAGATAACCTGGTGCGACCAGTTGCTTTACGCGTTTCCCCCCATACCCTTGATTCCTCGAGTGTTGAGGAAAATTCGCCAAGACCGGGCCCAAGTCATCTTAATAGCTCCGGATTGGCCAAGGAGGGTATGGTACTCCGACCTTCTCCAACTCTCACTGTGCCCTCCGCTCCGTCTCCCTCTCAGGGCAGACCTCCTCTCGCAGTCGCAGGGGCAGGTTTTACACCCCAACCTCCAGAGTCTGCACCTACATGCTTGGAGATTGAACGGAGCAACCTGAGTTCCTTCTCTCTCCCGCCTGATGTAGTGGATGTTATCTTAGCGGCCAGGCGACACTCCACTAAATCTATCTACGCTAATAGGTGGTCTAAATTTGTTATGTGGTGTGGAGAGAGACAGATTGATCCCTTACATGCTCATCTGTCACATGTTTTGTCTTTTGCACTGTCTCTAGCGCAGAAAGGTTATGCAGTGGCTACCATTAAGGGTTATTTGTCGGCCTTGTCAGCCTTCATTTGTCTTCCAGACCAACCGTCGTTATTTAAATCCCCTATTGTTCTCAGATTCTTGAAAGGTCTTCTGAATCAATATCCTCCAAAACCATTCGTTATGCCTCAATGGGATTTGTCCTTGGTCCTGACTTTCCTTATGGGGTCCCCTTTTGAGCCTATGCATTCTTGCCCTTTAAGGTATTTGGTTATTAAAACAGTATTCCTGGTAGCTATAACATCTGCAAGGAGAGTGAGTGAGTTGCAGGCCTTATCGGTTAAACCCCCTTATATAACGTTTTATGGGGATAAGGTGGTGTTGAGGACCAAGGCTGCTTTCCTTCCGAAGGTTGTTTCACCCTTCCATTTGGCTCAGACAATTACTTTGTCCACGTTTTATCCTCCGCCTCATCCTTCAAAGGAGGAAGAAAGACTACATCGCCTGGACCCAAAAAGGGCGTTGAGCTTCTATATCGACAGAATGAAGGATATCAGGCTGGAGGATCAGCTGTTTGTCGGATACGTGGGCAAGAGGAGATGAAAGGCAGTCCACAAGAGAACACTCTCCAGGTGGGTTGTTCTTTGCATTAAAATCTGTTACTCTTTGGCAAAGAAGGATCCGCCTGAGGGCATTAGAGCTCATTCCACCAGAGCTAAGTCGGCCTCTTCGGCCTTGGCCAGGGGTGTTCCTGTGGTCGACATCTGCAAGGCCGCAACTTGGTCGTCCCTTCACACTTTTGTGAAACATTACTGTTTGGACTCTGAGGTCAGAAGGGACGGTCATTTTGCACGGTCAGTGCTGCAGGATTTCTTGGTTTGACCATTTAGGCACCCACCGCCGGGCGTGGTACTGCTTTGGGACTCTATTCATTAGGTGAGGAATCCACAGGTAGTTGTATCCATCAGAAGAACGAGTTACTTACCTTCGGTAACGACTTTTCTGGTGGATACATTAGCTACCTGTGGATTCCTCACGGTCCCACCCGCCTCCCCGTTGCCTTTTTGGTCTCTCCAAGCAATCCTTGAGTGTGCTCCTTTTGGTCTTCAAAGTTGCAATACATTTTGCATATATGATATTTGTATATATGTGTATATTTATATATAAATCTATATATATTGTGTATATACATGATTCGTATGTATAAATATATTTATTTGAAAAAAAAAAAAAAAAAAAAGGTTATATTAAATCTACAGCTATTTTATTGCAATGTTGTGTGATTTACAATATTAAGAGATGTTGCTTTGCTCTTTCATTAGATTGGGTTATTATTATTCTCATGCACGTAAAAAATGTTGGTACTGTCATCGGCACGTCGGCGAGGACCTCTTATTGCCTGTATGACGTCAGACGGCGTCGCGTGGGCAAGAGTGACGTCCTCGTCGACGTGCAGACTAGTAAGAAGATTTCCGTCGAATGCTGGCGCCATGGGAGTATTCATTAGGTGAGGAATCCACAGGTAGCTAATGTATCCACCAGAAAAGTCGTTACCGAAGGTAAGTAACTCGTTCTTCTGTGTTGACTTGCGAAGTTTGAATCAATTTGTGGTGATGGATGTATTTCTGCTTCCAAATGTAAATGAACTCTTGCTACTACTTAAAGGAGGTAGATATTTTTCCAAGTTAGATTTAAAGAGTGCATATCATCAGATCAGGTTGCATGAAGATTCCAGAACACTAACAGCCTTTATAACTATGGAGGGCACATTCCAATTTACTAGGATGCCGTTTGGAATGTCTTCAGCTGCAAGTGTATTTCAAGGACAATGTCAGAAATGTTCAAAGGGGTACAAAATATAATCTTCTTTCAGGACGATATCTTGATTTTTGGTCAAACGGTTAGTGAGCACAATTCAGCTCTCAGGGTAGTGTTGGACAAGCTCAGAGAAGCTGGGTTAACGTTGATGAAAGACCAATGTAAATTCTTAGTTGAGAAAAATGAGTATTTAGGCCACACTATCTCTGGGAAAGGAGTTAAACCTAAAGAGGATTTGTTGAAGGCCATTAGGTCTGTGCCTGTTCCTGGTGACAAAGATAACTACGCTTGTTTATGGGACTTACTGAATACTATAGCAAGTTTGTAGAGATTTTTGCTATGAAAACAGAGAATCTGAGGAAGTTACTATGTAAAGGTTGCAGTTTCTAATGGGAGTATGACCAACAAGGGGCGCTCGATGCAGCGAGAAAAGATATTTGTAATGCTGGTATTTTTACACCCTTTGACACTTATCAAGATAATATTTACAGTGGATGCAAGTGCGTATGGAGTGGGAGCTTTATTTTTGCAGGTACTAGGGGAAAAAGAGGTAATGGTGGCTTTTGCTTTGCGCACTCTGACTGAGAGTGAAAGCAACTATTCAGTGATTTAGCGAGAAGCTTTAGCTGCTGCTTGGTCCGTGGAACATTTCAGAACCTTTCTTTGGGACATAGTTTTTTCTCTGCGATCTGATCATAAGCCATTACTTAAAGTATTGAGTTCTGGTGGGGCGGATAAGGGTTCTGCCAGACTGGCAAGACTAGCGGTTAGACTTCAAGAGTACCGATACGTTATTGAACACATTCCTGGTTGCAAAAATTCTCAGGCCGACTGTCGATCAAGACTGTCCTCGAAGTGGGAAGACATTGACGAAACAAACACTGTCCGTAAGGAACAAGAAGGGGCAGTAGCTTAGTTGACTGATGTTGAAGACTGTGGAGAGGGAGCCTTCAGTGCTTTGGAGTGGGAGTTATGTATGGAGAATGACTCCGTTCTCAAAGCAGTAGTACGTATGGTGTTAGAGGGCAAGAGAAGAGAGTACAGTCAGTGTGGCTGTGAGATCTTATGAAAAACTTGTAGATGAATTGACGTTGGTGAATGGTAAGATTTTAATTAAGAATGATACGTTTGTACCACCAGAGAGTATTAAGAAGAAAATCTTTGTGTTAGCTCATGAAGGACATTTGGGACAAACTTTGACTGAAAAAAAGGGTCAGAGAAAATGTTTGGTGGCCAGGGATGGGTGACATGATTTCTCAATAGATTAAGGACTGTGTGGTCTGTAGGGAAAGTGAAAAAAGGTTGAGAATGGGAGCGCAAAGTGTGTGTGGTCATATAGAAGATCCTGGCTCACCGTGGAGTGCAGTTTGCTTAGATTTCAGTGGCCCCATTCACGGTATAGTCTCCAGAATGCCTTAGTCATGGTTGACGTCCATTCTAGATGGGTTATAGTCAAATTTCTACAGGACATAATGACAAAAAGTACCATAGAGACCTTCAATGGAGTGTTTCAAGAAGAAGGTCTCCCTTGGGTCTTGATAATGGACAATGGTACTCAGGTCACGTGAGATGAAGGGGTTCCTTGAGAATCATGGCATTATACATCATCGCACTGCCTTGTACAGTCCACAAGCGAATGGAATGGTGGAGAGGGTTAATCGCCTTGTTAAAGGTACCATTCTCATGGCCATTCAAAGGGGGAGGGAGGTGACGAAAATGGTGGATGAAATGGTTTGGGCCCATCGCACTACAGTTAATAAAGCTACTGGATTTTCCCCGTTTGAGATGATGAGAGGCTGGAAACCAGGATTAAAGTTAATTCCTGCTTGGATGTTTTATAATGGTCCAAAGGCTAATGAGGTAGTGAAAGAGAAGGATAAGAGAAGTGGTGTGGCTGTAGGTGATTGGGTAAAGATTAGACTGGGTAGTGTCAGGTGGTTTATCAAAATTTATAGGCCCACTCAGAGTTAGTAAAGTGAGTACGAGTTACATTGTGTTAGAGAGCGATAACAAATGGAACAAGAGCAGAGTGGCCCTGTACCAGAAAGGGAGCAAATGAGGTGTAAAGCCTATACATTGCATGTATGGAAATAACAGTTTCATGTTGATGAGTGATGAAGAGTTTGGAAGTGCGTCTAACGGCATGGCTGGTGAAGGCTGTGAGAAAAGGGGTGTGGAAACAGGTACAAATATTGTTCCCCATGGGTGTGAAGAAGGCACAAGGCCTGTTCCTCAGGATCGGGTTATAGAGGATTCATCTCCCTGTGATCGATCTCCTAGTCTGTTAGAAGTTTCCCAAAGTCTGAGTTCACAAACCGCCATGCTACTTGGAAGATTATGTTCAACTGAAATGAGTTAGCTTCTTGCTTTCCAGATAGCTCATATTCTTTCATAGCTATTGTTCTCTATTTTTCAAAAGGATATGTTTTTAAGGAGTTCAGAAAGGGGGAGGGATGAGTTATAATGTATTAAGCAATGTGACTTTACTTTTCGTGACGTAGAGACATTCTATTGGAATGTTTCATGATGACAGAGCGGGTCGTTCCGAGGCAGTTATGATGTGACTGGTCTTCTGAGGAGCTGCGTTTGTCCGACTGCAATAAATCTTCAATATAAATATACAACTTCTATATCTTTATCAGCGTCAGTACTACAGTTTGCTTCGCTTGTTAAGCCATGTGAGCAAGTCCTGATAAATTTAGATGGTGGGAGAAACCTGGTCAAAGTTAGCTTAATTTATTTATGTGTTTTAACTATAGAAGTGCTATCCTGACCTGCACGTCCCTAAAAGAGAGTGATGAAGTTGCGTGGACTGGTCATAGTCATGTCAGCAAGTCCCACACTGATAGTGCAGATATTCACATTAACTCAATAGTTATCGTGTAACGTCAGCTCATAGTTCTTTCCTGCATAAGTGTGTGCTTTAAAACCCCTGTGTTAAAATGACATTCAAAGTTCATCCTCTATTGTAATTTAATACAGAGTTAAATATTTATTTTTTTTCTGCAGGGAATGGTCCATGCTTTTATTTCCATTTACAGAGAGCATGGGATTCTGGGACTGTGGCGTGGGGCTGGCGCTTCTGTACCGAGGGTCATGGTTGGATCAGCCGCTCAGCTCTCATCCTTTTCATTTTCCAAAGACATGGTGGCAAATCTCCAGGTGAGAAATATATCAGAAGTGAATGTCGACCATAACCAGGATATCAGCACTTGCAAACGTGTACATTTTACAGAAGAGGACACTCGCCTACTGTTTCTCCACACATCTTTCTCATTTGCGTTTGTCACACTTCATTCCTTCCTCTCCGTCACCATCTTTTCACTCACCTACATATATTTCCGTTCATCCCATATCACCATCCTGTATTTTCTTTTCCTTTGCTGCTGGCCATATTTTGACAACTGTGGACCTACTTCACCCACTTTATTTTGCATAGAATGCTTTACAATTGCTGTGTGCTGTGCAGAGTCAAAGAACTGGGTGAGCGTGTGGTCAGAACACGTTTTATGACGCAGTGATAGCCACTTTAAGAAACGTGCACTGCCTTCAGGCTGATCAAAGGAGTTTTCTATCGTGTCCCTTCATGTGCAACCCAGTTTGCACAATGTGCTGTAGAAGGCTCATGTTTTGCATGAAAAACAAAACTACACAAACACAGCTATATAAAAGAAATACTTCTACAATATAAGGACACACACAATGCAACATTTCTTGTACTAGAATGTGCTGTATTTTCTAGGTGAGCGTGATGACTTAGACTCTGGTAGCTCTTTGTTGGAACTGCATAGCTTGTACGATCTTAATTACTTGTGAGATCTGTCTATACAGGCATATTCAGTTGTCATTGACAGTAAACAAGCTCCCAAAGGCATCTATTTCATGCTTCAGGGCTCTTTCCTTTATTACGGTTGGGTTTATCTGTGTCTAGCTTAAATTACTCCCACAATCCCAACATACAAATCTTCCTGTTTTGGGAAATGTTCTTTATTTTTTTTATTTTTTATTAGGCCTTATCTACAGAATGAGGGCTTCGATTTATTGTCCACATATAGAATTACTAGAGTTACAGATGGGTAACAGTGAGTAATGGGGATGTTTTTCACCAAGGGATCTGAATTACATTACATAGACAACAAGAACAGACCTCTAGTTGCCTATGATGTCTCAGAAAATTCAGAGTGGGTCCTGTGGCCAACCTGTCTGTAGAAGTGGGTGTTAGCTATCCACAACTGCTTGAGCGCAGTGCGTGGCTGAAAAAACAAAGCCATGTGACCAGCCCCAACTGCGCATGGCAACTGTTCAAGTGAAGATATTGTTAGAAAAGGCTGCTGAAGTTAGCAAGTTATGTATGGCTCCTCAATCCACAAATAGTACAACAGCCATGTGAACCATAACTTGAACACCAAATGCAGTACTTATGACTGCACATTATTTCTATCAATATGATACAGTGCAAGAAAGCACAATGTAATTAAATAATAACACATGCTCAATCCTATATAAATACTTCATTGATAGTTGTCTCATTTGTTATTTTAATGGTAATGTGATATGTGAACTGGCCTGTAAGATCTACTTTGTGACTGTATCGTCCACTTCATGGTTGAGGTTATGAGAACTACATTTGGTGTGTGAGTTATGAATTGAGGAGAAAAACATAATTGGTAAATTGCAGTAGTTCTTAGGCTTCATTTTGTAACCATAACTTCGCTTTGACAGTAGTTCTATTTCTATGGGGCAAATGCCGAGTAGTTTGTAAAGGTCAACAGAACCGCAAGATCAGTGTATGACCACATTACAATTTATGTAATTAGGCCATTTCGCTTGAAATGTTTTTTTCCATACAGGGAAGTGTTGATTAAATATTGAAATACTTGACAGTACCCTTGGTTGTCTCTAGATAAGAGGAGTCATGTGCTCAATTATGTAACAAAGGATATAGAAATCTACAAAAAAAGCACGTTCCTATATTAAAAAAGTCTTCTGCCTGAAGAAAGACTGTGAAGGTATTCTTTGCAAGGTGCAGCTACCACTAGGCATTGATTAGGATTAGAATGTTCTGGTTTTGGTACCTTTTATCAATAGAATGTTGATCAAACAATGGACTATGAAAAAGCTGTGCATTTTTTGTGACTGTTATTGTAATGAAAAAACATAATTTCGAGGGACCCTTAAAATATTTTCCTTAATTTATAAGTTCCAGTGAAATATGTGTTTTATACCACTGCATTTTGCGCAATAAAAGTTCCACAAAGGGGCGTGGTCAAGATGGACCGAAGAAGCAACCTGTGGCCAGCCTGGGGGAGGCCTGGAGGCTTTCCCCGTGTTGTGCGGCTTTCCCCAGGTGTCCCGAACGCGGCGGTGCCGGGTTGTGGCGCGTCGGCGGGAGGAGCGAGGCTCGGCCCGACAGTCTGGGCGCGGCGTGGGGCGCTGCCTGAGCAGCGAGACAGGCCTTCCCCGGGGCCCCCTGGAGCCGGAGCTTTGGGGTTTGAGAGCCTAGGAGCCCCCCCCCGTGGCCCCCTGATGACCGGAGTGTGCTGTGGGGCCTGGCGCTGGATGCTTGTGGCGTCTGAGCGGTGAAAGGGGTTTCTGGAGCCCTTCTAGACTGGCAGTGACCGGCGGAGACTCCACTGCCGGGCGCCCTGGAGTGAGATTGGCGAGGCGCGGGAGCTGGTGGATGGCAGGGATCTGGTTCACGGACTTTTGGGTTGTACACCCCAACACCTGAAATTTTGCTTGGGCTGGCCTGCAGTTCTGCGCCTGGGCGAAAGGAGAGGGCCATAGTACCTGGTGGCGGCTGGAAACTGTGCCCTGGCGTCGTCACAAAGGGAGTGGTGCACGCAGACCGGCTTTGTTAAAGTGATCTTGGTGGTCCCACGGAGTTGAGATCAGTCCGGTGCGCCATGGCGACATCGAAGCCCAAACGCGAGTGCTCAGTGCGGGACATGTTGGCAGGGGCGCGCTCTACGCCGGGGCCTATGATGGAGGCCTTACCTGAGACGTGGGCCTTGGAAAGTCGAGTTGAGATGGAGCCAGAGGAGAGTTCTTCAGTGATTAAGGGTTTTCTGACCTCCCTGTTTGAGTCGCTCCGAGGGGACATACAGGAGCTGCGAAGGGACATCTCACGGGAGGTAAAGGAGATACGACGAGAAGTCGCCTCCCATGGGTGAACGGGTATCGCAGCTAGAAGATAGTGAGATCCCTCATGGCGAAGAGGTTGCGTGCCTGCAACAGGCGGTAGTCTGCCTCCGAGAACAACAGGACCTCCTCCAGATGGCGGTTGAGGACTTGGAAAATCGCTCGAGGAGATAAAATAACCGTATTCGGGGGCCCCGGTGGGCACTGAAAAAGGGGACATTGGGGGCTACGTGATGGATTTGTTTCGCTCCCTGCTTGACATAGAGACACAGGAGGTAGTCTTGGACCTAGTGCATCGTGCTGGGCGCGCGGGGGCCCCTGGAGACCGCACCCCAGACATTTTAGCCTGTCTCCACAATTTTGTCCTCAAAGAAAAGATTCTACAGCGGGCCCGTAACCTCCTGTCAGCCCTCTTTAGAGGGCATGAACTCCAGCTCTTCCAGGATCTATCAGTGCGGACTTTGCAGAGACGGAGAGAGTTCAGGCTGATCACGGATCACTTGAGGGCACACAATGTGTCCTATTCCTGGGGCCATCCGTTTCACCTGGTCTTTCGCTGGAAGGATCAGCTTTGGCAGGTGAAATCAGTTGCGGAGGCTGGCCGCGTCCTGGGCCTTGAGGACTCAGGCCGGGAGGCGAGTGAGGGAGCGGCTCTATCGGCGGGGGTCCCTCCTCGGTGGCAGAGAAGAGAGAAGAAAAGGAAGTTGCAACGCCCGACGGCCTTGGAGTTGAGATCGGAGAGAGAAGCCGCTTTGAGCAGCGTGGCGGCCGGCACGTCAGCCTAGCCTGGGCGTCCGGGGGCGCCCGGGAGTACTGCGCACCACAGTTGTCATAGTATGTTGACGTTTGCAGAGGGTCGGGCGGCAGGGGCAATGGATCGAGTTACTGACAGTACGGAATTTACTGCCCCGTGGAGATTTTACCTCGCGAGGATGGACGATCGAGGACTTTTGTGTCACATGCACCTGCTGTGCCGTTTGTTTTTTTGCTGTTGGTTTCCCCCGCGATGCTGGTCTTCTGAGAAGGCATCCCCAGGCCTGCTTGCACTAGGCGGTCTAGATGATACTGTGGAAGGTAGTCCTAGGCTGTGCTCTTGTCTCCCCGGCTTGCTTTTTTCAGTCTAGGCTATGACCATCAAATGTATAAGCTTAAATGTTAGGGGGTTAAATAACCCTACTAAGAGGCTAGCTATTCTCTCCGCTTTAGAGAGATCCGGGAGTCATGTATGCCTCCTGCAAGAGACGCACCTTATCCTTAAAGATACCTTCCGTATGCGTTCCAAGTGGTTTCCCAGGCAGTTTTGGTCCTCCCTGCCGTCAAAGCATGCAGGGGTGGCGATACTTTTTTCACGCACATTACCCGGGGAATTTATATCCAAATTGCATGAGGTCCCGAGGAGGCTCTTGTCCTTGCGGATCCGATTGGGGGGTGGTTCACTCTCACGATCGCTTCCCTATATGCACCCAATTACCGTCAGGAGGCCTTCTTGAAACAGTCTTTGACACCGATTTTGCAGTCCCCGGATGGTGCCATATTGCAGGGAGGTGATTTTAATTTGGTGATGGATGCAGGTCAACAGTATGGTCAGACTGGGTCCTTGTCGGATGCTGGGCGGCAGTGGCTTAAGGAGTGTGGGCTGGTGATGTGTGGAGGAGGGCGCACCCCACGTTGAGGGACTACTCCTTCTACTCACTGGCAACCAAAACATACACTAGACTAGACCTTTTTCTGGCATCCCAGGAGCTTCTCCCCAGAGTTAGAGACCCTTCTGGGGTGGAGGCACGTACGAGCGACCAAATAGAGCAGGCTTTTGCGGAATTCTATCGAAGTCTGTATATGGCTGGGAAGCCCGGTGACGTAGCCCCAGAATCCTTCTTAGAGGGCATAGCAATCACACCTATGTCGGCGACGGACTCTGCTTCGCTAGATCATCCTATAAGGGCTGAGGAGGTTATATCTGCGATTGCTCGCTTGCAGATCGGGAAGTCACCTGGCCCCGACGGCTTTTCTGCGCTTTTCTATAAATCCTTCTGTGCGGAACTTGTTCCCGTCCTTGTGCGACTTTTTAACTCTTTTCGGCAGACGGGTGTGCTTTCGCCTAGTATGTTAGACGCCACTATCGTAGTTTTTCCGAAACCGGGGAAGGATCCCGAGGAATGCGCTTCGTATAGGCCGATCTCCCTTCTGAATATTGATTCCAAACTGTTTACCGGCATTTTGGCACACCATCTCAACTATTATATGCCAGGGCTTGTGGACCCCGACCAATCGGAATTTATACTTCATAGGCAGTGCAGCGATAATACCAAGCGATTGCCCCATCTCTTGAATAAAACAGAGCGTTCCCGTAGGGCAGCGCTCTTCCTGTCAGTTGACGCTGAGAAAGCCTTTGATAGGGTCCACTGGCCATACCTGTTCAGGGTGCTCGAACGCTATGGATTGGGTTCAGGTTTTCTAACATGGATTCGATGCATTTATCAAGAACCTCGGGCAGCGGTCCGGGTTAATGGGACTCTTTCTTTGCCATTCGTCGTCCAAAGAGGCACCAGGCAGGGGTGCTTTCTTTCGCCCCTCATGTTTGCACTTTACATGGAGCCACTGGCGCAGAGGCTCCGGGACAATCCTCTGATCATGGGCATGAGGTTCGGGGGGGATGAACACCTCATCTCGCTATATGCGGACGATGTTATTTTTACTTTGGCGGAGCCCATGAACTCACTGCCGACACTAATGGGTGTTAATGAGGAATTTGGGCAGGTTTCGGGGTTCCGTATGAACATGCTTAAATCGCAGGCCCTGGGCAGGTTTATCCCTGCGGAGCATGAAAGGTACTTGAGGGCCCGTTTCCAATTTACATGGACCTCCTTGGGCTCCCATATCTGGGGATTGAGCTGGGCGCCACGGTTGCCAGTGCAGTAAGGTTAAACTATTCGAAACTAACGCAGGAGGTGCAGCGCGACTTGGAGTCATGGGGAGGCTTAAACTTTCTTGGCTGGGCAGGGTTGGACCGGTGAAGATGACCATCCTTCCGCGTATACTTTATCTGTTCCAGGTGCTCCCGCTGGAACCGCCCCCTAGAACGATAGCATCCCTCCAAACGGCGGTCTTAAGATTTATTTGGGAAGGGAAGGCGGCGCAGATATCACGGCAGGTTCTGTACCGTCCTAAGAGGGAGGTGGGGCTGGCGGTCCCCTGCCTCCTTCGATACTTTCAGGCAGCACAGCTGCGCTTTTTTTTGGAATGGAGCCAGCCAGCTTCGGAGAAGCATTGGTGTTTCATGGATCAAGCAGTCGCGGGCTCTCACATATGTAAGGAACCCTGGCTTAGGCGCCGTCATAGGGCGCAGGGGCTGTATATATCCCCGATTACGGAGGTTACGATGAGAGTGTGGGATCGGGTGGCCGGCATGGCGGGCTCGACGACTTTCCCGTCCCCACTGACTCCACTGGGCGCGAACCCTGATTTTGGCCCTGGCTTACAGCCGGAGGCATTGCGTCGGTGGTATGAGGGGGGATGCAAAAGGGTAGGATATTTATTCGATGAGCATGGGGTTATCCCCTTTGATCGATTGAGGGAGCAATATGGCCTGACTGAGGCAGATAAGATGATGTACTACCAATTAAGACACTGGGCCCTGCTTCCAGCCAATAGGATATTAATCGACAGGACGTTAACCCCATTTGAAAAATTGATTCTAATGAAAAAGGACAACAAGCGCGTGGTCTCAGAACTCTGTGCCCTCCTGCAGGGAGAGACCCGTCCAATCAAAACTAGGGGTCAATTGAGATGGGAGAAGGAGCTTGAGAGGGAACTATCGGAGGATGAGTGGGAGAGTGTTTTTTATAGGGTTCATCACACAGCTTATAACGCAGCAGGTGCAGAGACAGCTTATAAGGTAGCCTCCTAATGGTATTACACCCCTAACAGGATCCATGCTTGGAATCATGATACATCTAGTAGCTGTTGGAGGAGGTGTGGGGGTGGGGGGGGTAACGCTTGTGCACCTACTATGGCATTGCCCCAAGTTGCACATGTATTGGAAGGACATAATAGACACCGTGGACAGGGCTTTTGATACCAAGATCCCCAGAATCCCCGCGTATGTTTTGCTTGGTCTCCCCAACCCGCTCACTTTTCCCCTAAGATCTTTGAAGGGTCGGCAGATGGCCTTGGCTTTGAATGCTGCCGTACAACTTTTGCTATTAGTGTGGGGGACACAGCAGATCCCGTCAATAGTCTCTTGGCTGCAAAAGCTATGGTTTATTCTCTCCATGGAAAAGCTATCCTTGGCTTCACAGCTACGGGGCGGGGACTTTAGGGAACTTTGACAACCGTTTCTACGTATTCTATCTGGGAAGTTTTCAGAGTTGACATGCCCAACCTATCTGAGGGTTCTTAACTTGAATTGATTGCCTGGGAGATCACCTTCGAAGAGAGGTTAAATCTGGACTTGCAACACATGGTATTAGAGCCTGAGATAGTTTGATTAATGTATATCCAACCAGCAGTGGGGAAACATAGTTGTGTTAACTGGATCATCTTTTTTCTTGTTTTTTTCATTGTTTTGCATGTAATAAGCTAACGTTGCGCCTGTTCGCAATATAGTGATGTAGTGTATGTATGTATATATATATATATATATGCGATGTTCTAAAACTTAATAAAACAGATTTGATCTATAAAAGTTCCACAAATGCACACAAACCCGTCAATCTTGTAAAACTGCCTTATAGCTCACCCTGGGGGCTTTATCGTTCATTATAGGACCACTCCAGCAGGCCTTTCAAAGCCAGTACAGCCCTCTATGGCAGGTGATAAGGCTGCAGGAATATCCTGCCCAGTCCTAACCTTGAACTGATCTCGGAATGTGGACTCCTCATGAAAGCAGTGGGCACAGTCTCCTCTAAGTTAAACTCTGATTGCTGTTGCTGTAAACGCCAATGTAAGAACCAGGTATCAAGCAGCATCTCTAGGCCGTGAAGGCGGACGCATGAGAATAGAGATATCATTTTAAATTTCCTACCCATTAAAAGTTTCTACAGTCAATACAGGTGACATGCAGGGATGTGGAATTCCTACAGCCTGACCCCGAGGACATATTGTTTGGGGTCAAGGACAACAGGTTTTCATGTCTGTTTTTGTCCTTGGGTCAAGTAGGCCCAACCCCCTGCAATACAAACCCTTTGGCTGCCAGTTTGTAGTGCATTATGCAGCACAAACTCTCTGGCTTCCAGTTTAGCTTTCATTATGGATCAGGGAAGGGCATTGTCTGCACTTAAGGTAATATTTATGTTCATATATTAATGCTGTTTGAAATTGGATTTATGGTTCATTAATGGAATGCCACTATTTTTATTGTTAGTGCTCTAAGAAAGTGTTGTAAGTCTCGGGCCGCACTACCAACAGTAGTTCCAGTATAAAAATGTATACTCACGTTTGCAAAGTTTACAAATACAGGGCTACGCATCATGCTCTCCGAATGAATGCAGATATTTGCAAAATCTTAAAAGAAGGACTGATGAATCTTTGCTTTAAAAAAAAAGTCACAAAAATGCAAATAAGTAAAACAAACGTTTTGCTAAAGTACTGTGAAATTTTAGGTACCATTTCTTTGAGGCATCATTTAGTAAAACGTGTTGATTCATGATGGTGCTTCTAAAAATATTGTGCTATAACGTTTCAACAGGATTATGGAAAACATGAAAATAAACTAGCAGTGGCAAAGCCAAAAGGTCTTATATTGATGGTCAGACTTTTGGTTTTGTCAATGTGTGTCCGGTTTTTGTACAACTTCATAGTTGTGGGAGCTGCTGAGTCCTCACCATCATAACAGACATTGGTAAAAATGAATATATTTGTTCTCAAAAATCACACATTGGCACAACGTTTCTGGCACTAAATAAAACTACTTATTGTGCCAATGTGCTCCTTGTGAAAGAGTATACTGCTGTCACTCATAGTGAAGCCAGTCAATAGATAAAGAAGGAGAAAGAATTTTAATAATAACAAAAGGTCTTGGTTAACACCAGACCTAATTTGGGGTTCATTTGTTAAAGAAGGTTAGAAAAGTGCATCCATGGTATATGACCTTGCATTAGTGAAGATTTATGGCTTTCATGAATTCACAAGAATTGCCAGAAGTAGGTCATGAAATCATACTCCTACAAAATATTTGTGAACTGCATTTTAGCACATGCAGATATGTGTCTGTAGATTTGCTCATGCGAAAATCTGTAGAACTAATTCATTTTCACTTTCCCTCCAGCCATTTTTTCCCCAACCCTGGAAGAAATTTTACTTCTGTCCTTGCCAAGAATAAATGTCCAGCCTACCTCAGTATTAGTTTCTTGGTTACTGAAAAACCGTGATAACTTTTCTTGATTGCCTGCTGTGAGAAATAGATCTGATATTCTCCTCAATTTCTCCCTTCTCTATAAGATGAAGACCAAATCCTTCCCCAATTCCTAGTGATGCCAACATAGGGAATGAGTCGTGGATCTGCCGAGCATGACTGTGAACATAACAGTGTAATTTAAACCAGAACTCCAACTATTGACCCGAGAATAAAGGCAGATATTACAGTTTCTCTTCCAGGGGATCCTCATCAATAGTCATAAACATTGAATATTCCCGCCCTTGTGCGGGGACCCCGGAGCATATATAAAATACACACATATAAAGTATGAAAAATGTACGAAAAATATATATATAGCATTTTTAGTAGACAAATTTTTCATACTCAACTCAAATATACATGTGTAAAACAGCAATGCAGGCTATAATCATAAACAGGCTAAAATGCTTTATTTCTATGGAGTTTTTTTTAAAAAATCTTTACAAAATTACAATAAGGGAATAAATATCTACCAAAGCCCCAAAACTGGGCTTAGGGAAATAAGCAGCAATAATCATTAGAGAAAAAGGAGAAAAAAAACTACATTGAAAAACAATGGAGCATTCTTAGCCAATAGGCTGCATGCAGGTTAACACAGGAGAACCATAAAAACTTTGGCACCGTGCCTTTAGGACCCTGAGCACCTCCAGTATCCCACCATGCATCAGGGGTGAAGGAGAGGTGACAGTTGGTTCACAGTTAGGTCAGTTCTTTTTTCTGGCTTCTTCTGAGAGGATCCTGGAGCATTGAGCTCTCAGTTTTTCTGAGTTTTTCTCAGAAAAATACTTTAGAACAGCATTTTTTGCAGAAAACATCATCCTCTTCGCTTCCCAGGCAGCCAACAAGCCACTCTCAGGAGAGAATGGCTAGGTCGACGTCAGCAGGTAGGAAAGTACCTGTTTGTTCACCGTCGACATCGTCGCTGCCACCATCTCACCGCCATAGATAGCTGACGACGGCGACCCGACCGACGTCGAAGGATACGGCGTTGAGAGAACATGGCCATCGCAGGGGCATATCTCCGTCGACGGCAACCCGCTGATCGACGTCGAGCCATCACCGGCGCGCCCATTCACCGCCGAAGGCCTCGCACCCCTCGACGTCAAGAGAGACTGCGTCGAAATTGCCACAGCGGCGAGAGCGAGGACATCCGCCGTCGGCCGCCCACCGCTCCACGTCGAGGCACATGACGGCCAGCAGGTCGAGGTCCAGAGATCGCCGTTCGACGTTGAGGCACTCAGCGTCGAGGCAGGAACAACCGGCGGCGCTCCCTTCGACGTCATTACGGCTGTCGACGTCGACACAGGTTTTACCTGTCTTGCAGGAAGCAGAACATCGGCTTCCGCCAGCAGATAAGGCTGCTCCATCTCCAGTGGTCTCCATAAGGAGTGGTTCATCTCGTTCGAGAGCGGCATCATCGGGGCATGTCTCACCCATCAGTTTGTCACCAAGATGGTTGGAGAGCCTTAACAGACCAACGGCCTCCCCGGATTCGCAGTATTCACGGATGTACTCTCCTACTGCCTCTCTCCCGAGAACACCATCACCGACAGCGCGTGCAGGACGGGCTCGTTCTGCTTCTCGCCAACCGACCACGAGGCCTGGGCGCTCTGTTACAGCGTCTCGCAGCAGGTCACGTTCCCAGCGACGATCTAGGTCACGATCAAGACACAGAAGATCGCCCTCTTGGTCATCGTCAGGGTCATCCATCAGACGATACTCCCCCACCTTAACAGATTCTCCACCAGCTAGAGTTTCACCGGTGGATGACATCACTACTTTTAATGAGGTGCTTTTCAGGGGAGCACAGAAGTTAAATATAGAGGTTCCAGAACCATCAACCTCCTCATCAGTCATTTTTGAGACTACAGCATAGAGCAGTTTCGAAAAAGCTACTGCCGCTAGTGCCTGGTCTGTTGCAGCCAACCATGGAGACCTTTTTGGCGCCAGCCACCCTCAAATCTGCTCCTGCTAGGATTTTGAAAAAATATAAAGCGCCTGAACAAGATCCTTTATTCCTAAGAACGGATCTGGACATCTAGACTCTCTGGGGAGAAAAATGTGCGGCACGGCGGCATCTATGATGGTCTCCAGCGCATCTGCACTCCTAGGCAGATATGACCGGTCACTGTGGGACTCTCTGAACAGGTTCACAGAAAAACTACCTAGAGAAGACAGACAGGACTTCCAAGAGATCCTTCAAGAGGGATGTCTGGTATCCAACCAAGTCATCAGCGCAGCGGCAGATGGGGCAGACTTAGCTGCACATGGAATCTGTCCAAGAAGGTCTTCCTGGTTGAGGTTGACTGGTTTAAAACAGGAAGCACAACAGCGCATCCTAAATCTTCCATTCAACGGGAACTCGCTGTTTGGTACCCATACGGATGAAGAAATGGCGCGCATGAAAACTGAAGTGGACACCATGAGGGCAGTAGGCCTGGAAAGAAGGACTTCAGGCGGAGGTATAGGCCTTATGACAGGTGCCCTTTCCAGCAGTGGGTTCAAACCCCTCACTGGTCCCAGAGGCAACAGCAAAGGCAGGGACGCCCTCTTTTTCAGGCTCGTAAGGCCACAAGGGAACGAGGGTCAAGTAGACCACAACAGTCCACACCCAAAGCGCCGGCCAAGCAATGAAAACTCGCTTCCCTCAATACTGTGCACCACTCCGGTGGGGGGAAGTATCACAGTTTGTCTTCATGAGTGGCGCTCTATCACAAAAGACAAATGGGTTCTCAACATTGTCGAAAATGGCTACTCCCTTCTTTTCCGGCAACCTCCACCACACTTGCCACCAACCAAATGCAATCCGTCTCACGTCAGCCTATTGCGCAAAGAGGCTCTCGCCCTTTTACGAAAGAAGGCAATAGAAAAAGTTCCACTTGCGCACAGAGGAAAAGGGGTTTACTCCCGTTATTTTCTGGTGGCGAAAAAAGGCCGAGAGGGCGTTTTCAGACCGATTTTGGACTTACAGCTTCTGAACAAGTACATAAGAAAGCAAAAGTTCAGGATGCTGGCTCTTCACCAGATTTTCCCTCAGCTACATCAGGGAGACTGGATGTGCTCCATCGACCTGCAGGATGCATACTTTCACATCCCGATAGTTCCCAAGCATCGGAAATTCCTGCGCTTCCAGATAGCCTCGCAGCACTATCAGTTCAAAGTGCTACCATTCGGCCTGTAATCTGCCCCTGCGTCTTCTCGAAATGTGTGGCAGTGGTAGCGGCACATCTTCGAAACTAAAAAATCTTCATTTACCCATACCTAGACGACTGGCTACTGAAAGCCTCCTCTCCGGAGCAGGCGAGGACCCATCAGGACATTGTGCTCAAGGTTTTCGAGTCTCTAGGTCTTCAAGTCAACTACCAAAAGTCCACCTTGATTCCAACGCAGAACCTCCACTACCTGGGAGCAATACTAGACACAGAGCTCCAAAGAGTGTATCCTTCGGAGGAACGACAATTCTCAATAAAGAAAAAGTGTCGAGACCTGTTAAGATCCGACGCACCTATGGCCCGTCAGGTGACATCTCTGCTGGGCTCCATGGATTTTCGTTGTCCTGAATGCCAGGCTCCATATGAGGCCCCTCCAAGAGGCGTTGGAAAACAACTGGAACCAAAGGACAGGTCGCTGGGAGGACAGAGTGCGTTTATCGATAGCAGCACGTCAGTCATTGCAATGGTGGACGCACAAACCTCACCTATCAGTAGGGGCTCTGTTTCACCAGGCAATTCCATCCGACACTCTGGTAACGGATGTGTCTCTTCAAGGATGGGGGGCTCATCTAGGTCCCCTTCAAGCCCAGGGCCTGTGGTCTGACAACAAAAGGAAGTATCACATCAATCTGCTGGAGCTCAGAGTGGTCCATCTGGCTCTCAAGTCTTTTGCTCCATCAATTCAGGGGAAATCTCTCCTAATACAAACGGACAATACAACCACAATGTATTACTTGAACAGACAAGGTGGAACGAGATCCCTGCCCCTATCTCGGGAGTCCCAAACAATCTGGCAGTGGCTCCTGGCCAGAGGAATGTCGCTTACGGCGATTCACCTACCAGGTCAACAAAACGTGGAAGCAGATTTTCTGAGCAGACACCTAGAGGACACCCATGATTGGGTCCTACACGGCGAAGTCGTCGAAGACATCTTCGCTCAATGGGGTCGGCCTCAATTGGATCTCTTCGCAGACGAGGTAAACAAGAAATGCCCAGACTTCGCGTCCAGGTTCTACCGTCTGGGATCTCGAGGGAATGCCCAGTTGATCGACTGGTCAGGGATATTTCTCTACGCCTTTCCACCGATTCCCCCCCATACCCGCAGTGATCAAACTTTACAGATCCAGCACCAGAATGATTCTCATAGCTCCACAATGGCCCCGTCAATTCTGGTACACAGATCTCCTCAACCTATCGGAACAACCTCACAGGAGGCTGCCGTGCAGACCGGATCTTCTGAGCAGGATGGAGGGCAGGGTCCTGCACCCCAACCTACCCTCTCTGAGCTTGACAGCATGGCTCCTGAATTCCTGCAGTATGGGCACCTAGGACTCTCGCAGGAGTGCATGAACATCTTGAAAGAGTCAAGACGACCTTCCATGCGGCGTTCTTACGCGTTTAAGTGGAAGAGATTCTACATATGGTGCTGTCAGCAAGGTCAGAATCACATACAGGCTCAGGAGGACGTCATACTGTCTTACTTACTCCATCTGGCAAAGTCCGGTCTGCAGGTATCATCTATTAAGGTAAATTTGTCTGCCATTACAGCCTATCGTAAGTCACCTTCTCAGGAATCCTTCTTCACGAAACCAGTAGTCAAGGATTTCTTGGAAGGTTTGAAAAAAGTTTTTCCGCCCATTCGGAAACCCTCCCCTCCATGGGAACTGAACATAGTGCTGTCAAAACTTATGGGCCCTCCTTTCGAACCTATACACAAAGCCTCTTTGCAACACCTTACGTGGAAGACGGCTTTTTTGGTAGCCATTACTTCCGCAAGGAGGGTCAGTGAAATTTAGGCTTTGTCCTCCAAAGAACCGTACACAGTCTTTCATGACAATAGATTAGTTCTGCAAACTCACCCATCATTCCTACCGAAGGTGGTGTCGGAATTTCATATCAATCAGACTATTTCTCTACCAACTTTCTTCCCCAATCCGGAGACTCTGGCTGAGAAAGCGTGGCACTCCCTAGATCTGAAAAGAGTGCTCAAATTTTATTTGGATAAAACAAAATTGATTAGACATTCCAACCACTTGTTTATAATTTAGGTCATTTGAGAACAGGAGAGGCAGCATCTAAACGAACCATATCAAGATGGATAGTTTCTTGTATTGTTAATGCATACCAGTTGGCTAACAAACAACTACTTGCTAGACCTAAAGCGCATTCCACAAGAGGAAAAGCGGCTACTGCTGCCCTCCTTAATAATGTTCCAATATCTGAAATTTGTAAGGCTGCTACATGGAAGTCTGTTCATACATTTACTAGACATTACTGTTTGGACTCAGATGCAAGAGCAGACGCCCAAGTTGGGCAAGCCTCTCTAAGAAATTTGTTTGCATGATACATATCTATTCCTGCACTTCTATCGGACAGTCCGCAGAGTCAAGGGATGGACTTGCAAATCTATTCAATGTTTATAACTATTGATGAGGATCCCCTGGAAGAGAAGGATAAGTTACTTACCTGTAAATCCTAGTTCTCTTCCAGGGGTATCCTCATCAAAGTCATAAACAACCCACCCTCCTCCCCGGACGCACGTCTCCTAGAAGTGCAGGACAGACTATCTTTCGAATCGGCTACACAGATTGTCACCGTAAAAAAGTACTGACCTAACTGTGAACCAGCTGTCACCTCTCCTTCACCCCTGAGGCATGATGGGATACTGGAGGTGCTCAGGGTCTTAAAGGCAAGGTGCCAAAGTTTTTATGGTTCTCCTGTGTTAACCTGCATGCAGCCTATTGGCTAAGAATGCTCCGTTGTTTTTCAATGTAGTTTTTTTTCTCCTTTTTCTCTGATTACTGCTGCTTATTTCCCTAAGCCCAGTTTTGGGGCTTTGGTAGATATTTATTCCCTTATTGTAATTTTGTAAAGATTTAAAAAAAAAAAAAAAACTCCATAGAAATAAAGCATTTTAGCCTGTTTATGATTATAGCCTGCATTGCTGTTTTACACATGTATATATGAGTTGAGTATGAAAAATTTGTCTACTAAAAATGCTATATATATATTTTTCGTGCATTTTTCATACTTTAAATGTGTGTATTTTATATATACTCCGGGGTCCCCGCACAAGGGCGGGAATATTCAATGTTTATGACTTTGATGAGGATACCCCTGGAAGAGAACTAGGATTTACAGGTAAGTAACTTATCCATATTCCACCTTTTTTCGTTTCTGTTGAAGGCGTGGCTGCTTGGTTCTTGTGAGCTACTTGAGATTTGTAAACTTATTTTACTGCAGAGGGTGTACACGTAGGCACTGAAATATAAAAGATTCTGCAGACATTCAAAGTTACATAATCCAAAATTAATAAGCGCATGATCTTTTTGCCTTACTTCTTTCCTACCTCTTAGTTATATCCAGTCTTAAAATATTCATGAATCTGAGATGGAAGAGTTGCATATTAATTCAGATACGAAGCAGTGATTGTAAAACTAAAGGTTACAAGTGACTAACCTTTTTTTTATTGTTGAAACTTCATTGATAGCCATGAAAATTAAATTTGTCCCACTCTCACTTAGGATCCTACACACATTTTTATATACCTGGTTACCTTATAGGATCAAGGTATCCGCATCATAGTTTATGTTCATATGTATTGTTCTCTACATCCACTTTTTACATTAAGGATACTTTCTTGAAGTGTCATTAGGTGACAGTGGTTGGCTTGGAGTCTACATGTTTGCAGGAAGTCACAGAGATGGGCCTGACAAATTTGGAGGTGCAGAAGAAGGTGGAGTTTTCCAACAAGCTAATGTTTAAAAGGGATTCAGTAAAGTCTGCAACTCAAAGCTGGAAGGAAAGCAGAAATGATATAGAATGCAGCCTATAATCCACTTTAGAATTCAAGTACTATAATAACTCTGGAGATGTAGGTCATATAAATGCCTATAATTACATCCTGTTCTCACCATCTCTTAACCCCTTCGCTGCCAGGCCATTTCCCCCTCCTGTGCCAGGCCTTTTTTTGCCTATTTGGGGCAGTTCGCGCTTAGGCCCTCATAACTTTTTGTCCACATAAGCTAACCAAGCCAAATTTGCGTCCTTTTTTTCCAACATCCTAGGGATTCTAAAGGTACCCAGACTTTGTGGGTTCCCCTGAAGGAGGCCAAGAAATTGGCCAAAATACAGTGAAAAGTGGCTGCAGAAGGAGGCTTGTGGTTTTTCCCCTGAAAATGGCATCAACAAAGGGTTTGCGGTGCTAAACTCAGCAGCTTCCCAGCTTTCAGGAACAGGCAGACTTGAATCAGAAAACCCAATTTTTCAACACAATTTTGGCATTTTACTGGGGCATACCCCATTTGTGCAATTTTTTGTGCTTTCAGCCTCCTTCCAGTCAGTGACAGGAATGGTCATGAAACCAATGCTGGATCCCAGAAACCTAAACATTTCTGAAAAGTAGACAAAATTCTGAATTCAGCAAGGGGTCATTTGTGTAGATCCTACAAGGGTTTCCCACAGAAAATAACAGCTGAAAAAGAAAAATATTGAAATTGAGGTGAAAAAAACATCAATTTTTCTCTACTTTTTACTCTGTAACTTTTCCCTGCAATGTCAGATTATCGAAAGCAATATACCGTTCCGTCTGCTGGACTCCTCTGGTTGCGGGGATATATAGGGTTTGTAGGTTCATCAAGAACCCGAGGAACCCAGAGCCAATAAATGAGCTGCACCCTGCAGTGCGTTTTCATTCTATACCGGGTATACAGTAATTCATTTGCTGAAATATAAGGAGTAAAAAATAGCTATCAAGAAAACCTTTGCATTTCCAAAAAGGGCACAAGATAAGGTGTTGAGGAGCAGTGGTTATTTGCACATCTCTGAATTCCGGGGTGACCATAGTAGCACGTGAATTACAGGGAATTTCTCAAATAGATGTCTTTTTTACACACACTCTTATATTTGGAAGGAATAAATGTAGAGAAAGACAAGGGGCAATAACACTTGTTTTGCTATTCTATGTTCCCCCAAGTCTCCCGATAAAAATGATACCTCACTTGTGTGGGTAGGCCTAGCGCCCGCGACAGGATATGCCCCAAAACACAACGTGGACACATCACAGAAAACAGAGCTGTTTTTAGCAAAGTGACTACCTGTAGATTTTGGCCTCTAGCTCAGCCGCCACCTAGGGAAACCTACCAAACCTGTGCATTTCTGAAAACTAGAGACCTAGGGGAATCCAAGGAGGGGTGACTTGTGTGGCTCGGACCAGGTTCTGTTACCCAGAATCCTTTGCAAACCTCAAAATTTGGCTAAAAAAACACATGTTCCTCACATTTCTGTGGCAGAAAGTTCTGGAATCTGAGAGGAGCCACAAATTTCCTTCCACCCAGCGTTCCCCCACGTCTCCCGATAAAAATGATACCTCACTTGTGTGGGTAGGCCTAGCGCCCGCGACAGGATATGCCCCAAAACACAACGTGGACATATCACAGAAAACAGAGCTGTTTTTAGCAAAGTGACTACCTGTAGATTTTGGCCTCTAGCTCAGCCGCCACCTAGGGAAACCTACCAAACCTGTGCATTTCTGAAAACTAGAGACCTAGGGGAATCCAAGGAGGGGTGACTTGCGGGGCTCGGACCAGGTTCTGTTACCCAGAATCCTTTGCAAACCTCAAAATTTGGCTAAAAAAACACATGTTCCTCACATTTCTGTGGCAGAAAGTTCTGGAATCTGAGAGGAGCCACAAATTTCCTTCCACCCAGCGTTCCCCCACGTCTCCCGATAAAAATGATACCTCACTTGTGTGGGTAGGCCTAGCGCCCGCGACAGGATATGCCCCAAAACACAACGTGGACATATCACAGAAAACAGAGCTGTTTTTAGCAAAGTGACTACCTGTAGATTTTGGCCTCTAGCTCAGCCGCCACCTAGGGAAACCTACCAAACCTGTGCATTTCTGAAAACTAGAGACCTAGGGGAATACAAGGAGGGGTGACTTGTGTGGCTCGGACCAGGTTCTGTTACCCAGAATCCTTTGCAAACCTCAAAATTTGGCTAAAAAAACACATGTTCCTCACATTTCTGTGGCAGAAAGTTCTGGAATCTGAGAGGAGCCACAAATTTCCTTCCACCCAGCGTTCCCCCACGTCTCCCGATAAAAATGATACCTCACTTGTGTGGGTAGGCCTAGCGCCCGCGACAGGATATGCCCCAAAACACAACGTGGACACATCACAGAAAACAGAGCTGTTTTTAGCAAAGTGACTACCTGTAGATTTTGGCCTCTAGCTCAGCCGCCACCTAGGGAAACCTACCAAACCTGTGCATTTCTGAAAACTAGAGACCTAGGGGAATCCAAGGAGGGGTGACTTGCGGGGCTCGGACCAGGTTCTGTTACCCAGAATCCTTTGCAAACCTCAAAATTTGGCTAAAAAAACACATGTTCCTCACATTTCTGTGGCAGAAAGTTCTGGAATCTGAGAGGAGCCACAAATTTCCTTCCACCCAGCGTTCCCCCAAGTCTCCCAATAAAAATGATACCTCACTTGCGTGGGTAGGCCTAGCGCCCGCGACAGGAAACGCCCCAAAGCGCAACGTGGACACAACCAAAATTTTGGAAGAAAACAGTGCCTACCTGTGGATTTTGGCCTGTAGCTCAGCCGGCACCTAGGGAAACCTACCAAACCTGTGCATTTCTGAAAACTAGAGACCTAGGGGAATCCAAGGAGGGGTGACTTGCGGGGCTCGGACCAGGTTCTGTTACCCAGAATCCTTTGCAAACCTCAAAATGTGGCCAAAAAAACACTTTTTCCTCATTTCTGTCGCAGAAAGTTCTGGAATCTGAGAGGAGCCACAAATTTCCTTCCACCCAGCATTCCCCCAAGTCTCCCGATAAAAATGATACCTCACTTGTGTGGGTGGGCCAGGTGCCTGCAACAGAATAAGGCCCAAAACCTGAAGAGATAGAAGGGATAGGTATTTTTGCAATATATCATTTTGATGTGTGCACATACGTCCGTGATGTGCCAAACACTAAAATTGTGAAAAGAAACACACTTAGGTTATGTGAAGAAGACCCCTCACCCACCAACCAAGTTGGTGGCATGCTTCATCATCGGGGTCCCACCCGAGGCACCTAGCGTGTCACAGGTGTGCTGCGACGCCTGATTACAGCGGAGCAGGTTTTGTCATTTTTTACAACACATACTGGTTGGATTTGGCACGAGGGTGAGTGATGGTTCAGTGGATCAAATTTTATTAACAAGAGATTTCACAAAAATGAAATGCACTGCTAATAACTGAAAGGCAAAAAAGTGAACCAATGACTCACAGCTTGTGAGCTGTAAAGCCGCGACAAGGCACCAACCGCTTTACAGTCCATTCACACACCTTTCATACATGACACGCACAAGACCATTCACACCGCCAGCCACGGGCCCAGCACATTACAACACTCACATCGACAGACCGCGCCACTCAAGGGCCCATCACTTACATACGCCCACATGCCTGATACAAGAATCACACCAGCTGATGGGAGTGTGGACTGCCGTTTGGCTGGCACCGCCAGCCAAGCGCCACCCCACGCACACCGCCAGCCAAGCGCCACCCCACGCACACCGCCAGCCAAGCGCCACCCCACGCACACCGCCAGCCAAGCGCCACCCCACGCACACCGCAATCACTTTTTTTTATTTATAAACAACAAATAAACTACTAATTATAAAATAGGCACAAAACTACAAACACAAAACCTCAAACTAAATACACGACAGATGCCAACCGTGAAACATATGAAAATATAAAACAGACAGCTTACGCTCACGGTATTTCCCAAAAGTTTTTCCTTGTGTGGTAACTTCTAAAACAGCTGGGCACACACAGCCCAGGCTTTGAAGGGCATTCGGGGCAGTACATCCGGCTCTCCCTCCGGATTGATCTCCGGGCACATACTCTAAATTTCTTTGTGGGCATGTCTTTTTTGGGAGTGGGAGGAATGTGATCTGGAAAGTGCCGATCTTTCAATCTTGCCACATCCTCCACCACTTCTACTCTAGGAACTCTTGCCGGTTCCACCACAATAAGGCTTTCTATCACCGACTCCTGAAATTTAACAAAAGTCATCCTTGACTCAGGTGAACAATCCTTGTATACAATAAAGGCATTAAAAGTTGCCAAATGAAATAAATGTAGGGCCAACTTTTTATACCACACATACGACTTACGAAGAGCAGTGTAAGGTTCCAACCTCTGATCTACTCTATCAACACCACCCATGTGCCTATTGTAGTCCAAAATGCACGCAGGTTTGCGCACTTCCGCAACCTGACCCCAAACAGCCACA